>NC_140173.1:145706589-146151589 GCF_963971535.1 Notolepis coatsorum | reverse complement strand
TAGCCATGGATGTAACCTCTCCACGTTGCAGCGTGCCATTCTGTCAGTAAACTGTATCCTTGAGCAAAGACTCTGTTTTCTGCCTCCGTGAATAATAGCTGGTGAAACCATTCCACAACATAGGGGGGATCGTACTCTCATATCATCTGCCCCCATTCCCTGCCCCCACATATCCGACAGTCTGACTCATTATCAACATTCAAATCTCAACTGAAAACTAGGGATGTTCGATATTGGCTTTTTTTACCGATATCCGATATACCGATATTGTCCAACTCTTAATTTCCGATACCGATATCAACCGATACCGATATATGCGAGGTTCCCCTCCAAAAAACACAACATTATGCATACTTTTGACAATAAATAAAATCAGAATTTGTTCTTACTTGCTTGCCTGGGTAAATAAAGGTTAAATAAATGTAAACAAAATAAAAAAGATTTTTTTTTAAACCGATACCAATAATTTCCGATATTAGATTTTAATGCCAATATCGGTAGGCCGGTAATATCGGACATCCCTACTGAAAACTAGGGATGTCCGATATTATCGGCCGATATCGGCATAAAAATGTGATATCAGAAAATATCGGTAGGCCTATCGGTTTTCAAAATTATTATTATAATTTTTTTTTACATTTCTATAACCTTTATTTACCCAGGCAAGCAAGTAAGAACAAATTCTGATTTTATTTATTGTCAAAAGTATGCATAATGTTGTGTTAATTCCACAACAAGAGATATGTAATGTTAATTACCTGAAATTATTCCGTTTTTTTGGGGGGGGGGACCCTGCATATATCGGTATCGGTTGATATCGGTTGATATCGGTATCGGAAATTAAGAGTTGGACAATATCGGTATATCGGTATCGGTAAAAAAGCCAATATCGAGCATCCCTAATGAAAACACATCTGTCCCAATCTAGCTTATTCACTGTAACCTCTAGTCTAGGCCACTGTCCTATACCCCCCTGCTGTTTGTTTGTTTTGTTATTTTTAACCTAACTGTTTTTATACTTCCTGTTGCTTGTTTTATTGTTAACCTTGACTTTTAACTGCCTTGTGTTTTTTTTTCTTTTTCTTTTTTTTCTATGATCTGTAAGGTGACCTTGGGTGTCCTGACAGGCGCCACCAAATACAATGTATTATTATTATTAGAGATGCTCGATATTGGCTTCAATACCGATACCGATATACCGATATTGTCCAACTCTTAATTTCCGATACCGATATCAACCGATACCGATATATGCAGGGTTTCCCCCCCCCCCAATTTTTTTTATAATTTCAGGTAATTAACATTACATATCTCTTGTTGTGGAATTAACACAATATTATGCATACTATTGACAATAAATAAAATCAGAATTTGTTCTTACTTGCTTGCCTGGGTAAATAAAGGTTATAGAAATGTAAAAAAAAAAAAAATTAAAAAAAATTGAAAATCGATACCAATATTTTCCGATATCACATTTTAATGCCGATATCGGCCGATAATATTGGTAGGCCGATAATATTTATTATTATTATTATCTACTCTCACCTCAACTAATCTAATCTCATCTCCCAACATCTCCTCTCCTTCCACCTCATCTCCTCTCAGCTCATCTTATCTCCTCTCATCTCATGTATGGTATTCCTGTGTGTAGCCTGCAGCCTCCACTGCTTATCCTTCTATCTCACATTGCTGGGAAAGATGCTGCTTTTTTCCAGGCTTGGCCAGCAGCACCTAAAGCCACCTCTCACCTGACCCAAAGGCAGCATGTGGTTCAGATGGTCACCACCAGAGGGACCAGGCGTTCCTGGATGTGACCATCATCGTCGTCAAACAAGCTATAGAACCTCCCGGTCATGTAGTAAATTCTTCAGGCAAAGGCATTGCAGTGGCTTAAAAACGAGGAAATATTGTGCACTTCACACGGTTCTATAATTGTTTTGTCGAAACCGGAACGCCTGTAGCCGGTACTTCCTGTACTTCCGTTTAAACATTTCAGGAGGCATATCTTTACCAGCCTATGGTCTTGCTAATGTCGGGCAGACAAGGGCATAGGGCTGACCCCTATTAATCGATTAGTCGACTAATCGGTCGAAAGGAGCCGTAGTCGACTGGCCAACATCTTAGTAAAAAAAGAAGAAAAAAAAATGTATCATTCTTTCCAAAAGAAAAGAGGCCTAGAAGCGTGGCTAACGCTAATGGCACGCATACCAGAGGCTAACTGCCTACGAAAACAGGCACAGAGGCACTGAAAGAGGATTTCACCCGTCTAATGAACACACTAGACTAGACACATATCAAGATGTATCCATCAGTGGACCAATTGCATGCTTTTGCAGAGGACAAGAAGCCTTCAGTCGACTCCTTCAGACATTAAGCACCCCCCACAGCCCAAATGGAATGATAAAAAAATTACAATTAAAAATTAAATATTATACTTTTTTTTTCTTTTTCTTTTTTTTTAAGTCGACCAATAGTCGACTAACGGCAAATTTTGGCCAATCCTAGTCGACCATCCAAATCCTTAGTCGGGGACAGCCCTACAAGGGCACCTTAGCTGTGGTATCATTTCCATACACGGCTGCTCCTGGGTCGTTACTTCGATGGATAATTACACGTTTTAAAGAGAAAGGAAAACAAGTTTATTTCTTAAACAATATATCCATCTTTATCTAGGCTACTACAAAAAAAATATGCTAAAACATAAGCAGTTGGCACAGTTTGTCCAGAGCTAATAGGGTTAATTTTGAGCGTCTTCGCTCGCGGCGTGAATCGTCTTATACCCGGCGTCACAGTTGACTCCGGTTTGGAAGGGGAACTCGCGGAACAGTGTATTTGGGTCAGTTAGCTCCTCCCGAGAGGCGCCGGCGAAGAGCGGTGTCTGAGGCGCGCGTCTGGAAACGCGAACACACACACGTGTCGTCGACGCTATACCCAGTTAAGAGCTCTGGGCTCTTCTTAAGATGTGGTGCCAGCACAGCAGCGCACATTGTGATGTGATATCTCCTCCCCGTATTGTCTCGGGGTGAGCCGGAGCCCAGGCAGTGAGTAACCAGACCACCCCTCCACACACACACACACACACACACACACACACACACACACACACACACACACACACACACACACACACACACACACACACACACACACACACACACACACACACACACACACACACACACACACACACACACACACACACACACACACACACACACACACACACACACGCACACGCACACGCACGCACACACACCAGAGGGAGTTCCACAAATCATGTTCAACCCAGATTCGGCTCAAACAAGGGACTAAACACGTTTCTCACCTGCAATTCGAAACTGGCCCCGGTAAATGTCCAAAATAGCAGCGTCTTCTCCAAATTGCACGGCTGCCAATAATAGCTGACACCGAGCAATATCTTGCTAACTGTTTGGCTCTTCCCTTCGGAAGACCGGCCATCTGAAGGCCTCCAACACCCAACTTATGAACATGACCCAGGCTTCAAAATATGACGACAAAAAGTTTACAGTTGTAGCCCAGTTGTGATAATGGTATGCTCTAACAGTTGATACTTCAACATTTTGGTTGTAAAGGCTTCTTCACACACACACACACGCACGCACACACACGCACGCACACACACACACACGCACACACACACACACGGAGGCACGCAGCGCTGACCCGATCCGGGGAAGTGGAGGAGATAACCCAGGGGAGAGGAGAGACGGAGACTGGAGATTATTACTCATCAGAGCACCGTTTTGAAACGGCTCAACTCGGAGAAACCAGGAGAAATGTACACTGCAGGAAGTGGCACGCTTTTAATAGGTGTTTTTATTTATTTATTTATTTCCTCGAGAGGTGCATGGAGCTACCGTGGAGGAGGGGGGTGGGTTCTGGGACACTGGAACTAACCCGTTGAGCCTTGAGCCTGACCCGAGGTGTCGTGGGCCTAACTTGATGAAGCGCCGGTGAAGGGAGGTGCCCACTTGATAACCCTGGTGATATGCGGGCTCTCGCACCTTGCATGTGTGAGTGAATGGGTGAATGTGGGGCATAGATTGTAAAGCTCATCTATCTATCTATCTATCTATCTATCTATCTATCTATCTATCTATCTATCTATCTATCTATCTATCTATCTATCTATCTATCTATCTATCTGCACGTTGGGTTGTGGCGGCCATTAGGGGTCATGTGGTAGGGCATATGTAGCATCTACTTATCTACATGTTGGGTTGCGTTGGCCATTATGGGTCATGTGGTAGGGTATGTAGCATCTACTTATCTACATGTTGGGTTGGGTTGCGTTGGCCATTATGGGTCATGTGGTAGAGTATGTAGCATCGGCATTAATACCTGAAGCTCACATTTGAACCATTTCCTCCTGCACCCCCCCCCCCCCCCCCCCCCCCAATTACACACACACACACACACACACACACGCACACACACACACACACACACACAACACACACCTATATCCTTTTTATTCGACCACTATGAGTAGCATAGATGTTTGGCGAGGGGATTGGGTTTCTTCATTGAGAACGTATCCTAATCATTAGGGCACACGTATCTTGTGTTTTATTATAAATAGCTGCCTATTCCCCCCCTGGGATTGGAGTGTACTCGCCTCATCAGCCCGGCTAACATTGATTTTGTGTGTGACGTTGACCTAATTAGACCCTGCTGTATACACTACCCAGCGAATGCACAAGTTCATGTTTTGGCCTAACCGAGTGAAGGCTTTTTAATACTTACACTACAATTATGAATTGAAAATGGGGGGGACCCTGATGTAAACAAGACGAAAGTCTTTCTCTGGTCTGCATACCCTTAACACTTTCTTCGCCAGGCTTATGTACATCATTATACCATCCTCTGCCAGCTCTATTTGTCTATGGAGAAGTTCCCCTTCTTTGCAGGGCTATAACTTTTTAAATTGTATTGCTAAATTGACATTACTATGGCCCATTCAACATCAAGTATCTATTGTTCAGGGTGTAGCAACGTTATACTTTTTCATTCACATATTCATACTAAATTACGGTCTAAAGTATAAGTATGTTTTTATCGTTCTCTGCAGCTTTCTGCAGAACGTGATTTATAGCCCTAAATGCATTATATTGATGATTGTATACAGTTTGATAGCGATCGGCGCGAGATAAAAAATTTCAAATGGACGTGCTTCTAGAAGTTACTATTTATCATCTGATGTTGACCGGATGGGGGGGGGGGGTCATTTATAATTCCGTGGCCAACGTTAGATGATTCATCTAGTGTGGGTGATATGATCATCAGAGCAGTTTGTATCGAACACGTTAAAAAAAAACGCTGAAACTCACCGTAGCTTCCTCGTAGTGTTGGGCGATGAGCATGGAGCAAAGATATTCCTATTATGGGATGTTGAAATATGCGATCCATCTCCAGGTTGTATAATAGTATATACGTCCAAATCATGTTTATCGAGTTATTGGTATCCATTGTGTCTAGCTCGAGTCCTGGGACTATTAGCGAGTGATCGGACCGAATTGGAATGAGCACCAGCTTCCGTTTCCGGTTTGGGCGATCCGCCGATCGGCCACCAGATGGCGCTCTTGAACCGTTGGAGAGTTGAGAGGGGATCAACAGTAGATCTCAAGTCTCCGGGGGAGAAATATGATTGCGATCACAGATTTTTGAAATATTGATCTCAATGACGTGTTACGGCGTCATTGGCAGAATTAGCATGGCGGGGAATGACGAGTTTAGGCGTCCTTGGCAGAGAAAGTGTTAACAATTGTGTGTATTGAGCCGTACTGTATTGTACCCATTCTGCAATCTGTTAATAAAATTTTCATTCAATCAATCACATGCGCGGGGAGGTACAGGTATGGGCAGGGTAATAGTAGAAACACTAAATATAGGCAATAACATTAGATATGAATATAAAAATATGATACAAATAAACATGCACTTCTCCTCCAAACTACGTACTCGCCTCCCGCTTTTGACATGACATTTTTTCTCGCACTCTCTGTTGAAAACGTTTCAACTTTAGCAGTGGAGCACACCAAACATCAATGTCACCTTCTTGTCAACGAACCAATCAAATCAACCGAGGGGAGGGATTACAAATCGGAGGTATCTGAAGAGAAATCGACAGCAAAACAAACCAATCGAAAATGGAGGAGAAGCTAATTTTGCTTTGTTTCCAACAAACCTTGTTTGTACGACCAGGTCTTACCACAACCGAGATATGAACAGCAACGCCTGGAGGGCTGTGACTTGAGCAGTAATGTATGTAACGTTAGCTGGTAGCAACGGTAATCAGTGGTATCACTCATTGTGCACTTTTGATTCTCTATGTACACCGCCTCGCGTTTAAGCGCAAGAAAAAGGCGTCCAATGTGATCACAGCCGTAACATCTTCATTCAGCTTGACATGTCTGAATATGAGATGTGTCTTTTTTTTCTGTCTTTTTGGTATAGTGTAAAGGTGCAGGACAAGAAGAGGGTAGAATCGTAAAGGAGGTCTCCACTACATTTCCAGTCCCTGATCCTCACAGTACGACAGAATGGTCTGCAGTTCATATTAATACCATTTACTTTTTGATCCCCCCCCCCCCCCCCTCCCCCTCCATTTCAAGTATGGAAAAAAGTCCATATACTTATAGTCCGACTGAAATGAAAGCAGGTTACACCATGTCCTCATTTAAGAGGCAATCAACAGTCATTTTATGGGTGTGGGTTTAGCTAAGCAGTGTTGTGTTTATAGATTGGGTTAGCTAAGCACTGTTGTGTTTATAGATTGGGTTAGCTAAGCACTGTTGTGTTTATAGATTGGGTTAGCTAAGCAGTGTTGTGTTTATAAATTGGGTTAGCTAACCAGTGTTGTGTTTATAGATTGGGTTAGCTAAGCACTGTTGTGTTTATAGATTGGGTTAGCTAAGCAGTGTTGTGTTTATAGATTGGGTTAGCTAAGCAGTGCTGAGCTTTGACTTTGGCCTGCAGGTGTTTTATTTGAGTAGAGACAGAGAGGGATGGGTCTAGCCAGACGCCAAGGTATTTATAAGAAGTAACAAACTCCAGCTCGGAGCCGTCGGCACAGGTGATTTTGGGGGTGCTATAGCAGTGTCATGGTTTCTGTCAAATAGCATACTTCTTCTTGGAGTTGAGAAGAAGGTGGAGACTGTGAAAGAACTGTTCAATAGAGGTAAGACTAATTTGAAGAGTGGATGCCGCAGATTGGAGTGAAGGGCCTGCTGAGTACAAGATGGCGTCATCAGCGTACAGATGGATCTGTGAATTTCCACCAGCCTTGGCTACATCGTTGATGTAGACAGAGAACCGCAAGGGACCCAAGATGGAGCCCTGAGGCACCCCTTTAGAGATGTTGAGAGGGACGGAGGTTCTCTGTCTTCACCTGCTGTATCTACAGTATATAATCCATAATCATTATATATATATCTACTTATAGACTTGCATATAACCCATATAACTGTATCATAGCATGTATTAGATTATAAAATCTAATCTAATGTACAATAATGCAGAATATACCATATATATATTATATAGTGAGAAATAATTTATAATCAAGTATAATATCACTGAGAAGGTTAGGGGTTCTATTCCCTGCGTAGCTCAATGGGTAGAGTATTGTCACGCTGTGAGGCACTTTGAGAATGTTTAGATTGTCACACTGTAAGGCACTTTTAATGAAATCTCCCAGAAAATGGCATATATTATCAAGTCAAAGATCCGGTTGCATAGCCTTGCCTGAGTAGTGGGAAGCCATAAGAACCCACCTGCCATGTTGTTGCTCTGGTACTTATTGATTAAGCTTGGCAGCTGCCCACACACTCTTAGCTGAGAAATATAACAACAATCCTTACATAATACAATCGGTTTCCACCTAGAAATTATAAACTTGGCAGTAGATTATCCGTAGGCGGTGTTCCTGGTTCCAATGATTAATGATTAATTAAAGATATTGATTGTCTGTGTGTTTATTATAACATTGCAAAGGGCAATATTTCTAATTGGTTTGTTTGATCCAGTAACAACTCTGACTGACAGTAAGGATAACCTAAAGAATGTATGTTCCTCCAGTGTCTAAATACAGTTTTAAAACCATACCACGACTAGGCAAAATAAATGTTCCACAATATGCAACCTTTAAAGAACTACCACATTCAAGTGTCTTATTACTGTGGCCCTAAACATGGTGGTGTGTATGGCCCCCCGACACAACCACTATAACCAAATTACACCCAATGCTCACAGCAGAATGAACAGACATACACACATTAACACATGTACAACCAGACACACATTAACACATGGACAAACAGACACACATTAACACATGGACAAACAGACACACATTAACACATGGACAAACAGACAGACATTAACACATGGACAAACAGACAGACATTAACACATGGACAAACAGACTGACGGACAGACAATAACACATGGACAAACAGACTGACGGACAGACAATAATACATGGACAAACAGACTGACGGACAGACAATAACACATGGACAAACAGACTGACGGACAGACAATAACACATGGACAAACAGACAGACAGACATTAACACATGGACAAACAGACATTAACACATGGACAAACAGACATTAACACATGGACAAACAGACATTAACAAATGGACAAACAGACATTAACACATGGACAAACAGACTGACAGACAGACATACTGACCGACATACATTAACAAATGGACAAACAGACATTAACACATGGACAAACAGACTGACAGACATTAACACATGGACACACAGACACACAACACACACACAGTACACACGCACACACACAGTACACACGCACACAGTACACACGCACACAGTACACACACACACACAGTACACACACATGCACACACAGTACTGCGGTGGAACCGGACTCGACGGTACACACGCATGTACACGCATACGGTACACACACACACACACATACAGTACACACAGACAGTACACATACAATACACACATACAGTACACACGGACGCACATACAGTAAAATCGCACGCACATACAGTACACACACGCACGCACACACATGCAATACACACACATACAGTGAAATAATAATTGTGTTAAGAAATGCCCTGTGTGTCCTTTCTGGTGGCTGAGGCCCTAAAGACAACACCACTGCTGCCAGATCTGCACTTTCAAGCCTCGGTCCTCTGCCTTTGGGAGTGAGTACCCCATCGTCACACGTCCAGTATTGATTGGACTGATCATCAAATGACATACGATTTCTTAAATCCAGTGCCATTCCCCTTTTAATGGGGCACCTAGGCGTGTGCCAAGTGTTAATGTGCAGTAAGAGTGTTAAGTTCAGGGAGGCTTTTCAACACTTCCTCTGCTAATTCTCTAAGTGTCGAATAAGAGAAGTGATACCATTAAAAACCTGCAGACTCTAATAACATTTCATTGCACACAATCAAATGCAGACTGATTATGAAATTACATATCCATTCGCGTGCTTCCTGGCTGCTTAGCAATGCTTCTAAAACACACCCTTGCCTCTTTTTTTTTTTAAAGTGTGGAAATGTTTTCACATCAGTAGGAAATGTATATGTTTTTAATAAACATGCAAGGTCATCTATTTGAAATATAGTATACGATTTTACTTACAAAAAACTACGTTTTAAAAGGACAGTATACCGGTGTTTTTGACATGCAGGCTCCAAGTCATTCTTGCCTCGATAGAAAGATCAAGACGCCCTTCTTTTTTCATAATATTTTACCATCACTGGAAAATGTTGTTGTTTTCTGCCGATTTAGCACTGCCATTGGCCTCCAGTGTATCTGAAAATGTGTTTTAACCTCTTAAGCCCTAGCCATATTTGAAAAATATTTGCCTAAAAGTACATACCCAAGTAAATGGAAGATTGCTCCACTTCTACAATGTCCATTTGCATGTTCACTGAAAGGTAAAGAAGCGAACTATGTTCTATTTTATGGCAATAACGTTCAGGTTTGTTTGACCCATGAGACATAATCACGAAAAATAACGTTAAAAAAAAAGTTTGACAGGGGCTGGTGTGAGCTGGGTAGTGTAGTTTTATGAAATTCGTCCATCGAAAGCCATGGGTCTCCTCTTTCATAGGACTACAAACAGGTCTGATGGCGTCATTTCCTCACGTCAATATCCGCTGGTTTCCAACTCAATGCGCAGAGATTTCTATAAACTCATATTTAGCTAATAACACTTAAAATCATTGGTAAACAAACGTAGTGCTGAAAATATATACTTTGACTGCTGTTTTGCTAGGGTTAGGGTCTTTACTCTTGGCTACATTTTAAGAAAAAAATAAACGCTACATTAATAAATACAGACTGTATTAATCTATTCATGACGTGGAATAAATCTCGGGCTTAAGGGGTTAAGACACATCTTCATGTACATACTTGTGAAAAAAGACGAGCGCTTAGATTTTTTTATTGAGGCAAGAAACAAGAATGACTTGTTAACCCACATGACTATTATGGTCCTGACTATCCAAAGCCTGTTGCCAGCCTATTGAACATGAGTGAAGGGACTTGTATTGTTAAGGCACTGGGGTCTCTTTTAGCACAGGAAGTGGCTGAATGACAACAATTATTCACCACTTTTGCGACCTGTCGGCCATAGTGAATTGCTGCTTTTACGAGGATCTACAGATTAAGAGCAGGCAAATGACAGAGGAAGGAAGACTCGATTATTCACTCATATACAGTAGCCTACAGTGGACGGTATAAATAGTTGATGAGTACATTCAATTTGGCATAACCCTCACAAAACAGTAGGCCCTATCATGGTAGTTTGATGGAAATTTCAGTGTTACCATGGTACTGCCATGGTGAAAGTCATGTATCACCATGGTACAAATTTGCTTAAATAATACCACAGTATAATCCAATTTAAACCATGACACCAATGGTAATATCATAGTATTTCCATAAGTATGACGTATATCATGCCAGTTAGGGTACCTTGTGTATACTGCACCTTGTATATACTGTTTACTCTTACTCTTACTCATAGTATACATTCAAATTCAAATAATTTATTGCCTATATTTATTGTAACGTATAATATAACCGATAGGGCATACAGACCCTCATTTGCAGATTAAATTGTATTGCCTATATTTATGTATTTCTACTATTACCTGCCCAAACCTGTACCTCCCCTGCCCCCCCATGATCCTATTATGATTTATAATCTACATATCATGGTGAATAGTCTAGCGCAGTGTGTATTATGATCGATAGGGTACAGATCCTCATCTGCAAATTTTTGTCTACTGTATACTTTTATTCATATTTTATATTCATATTCAAACGTTTTTTAACCTATATTTATTGCCTACCATTACCCTGCCCATACCTGTACCCCCCCCCCCCCATAAAGGAATATCTTATCTTATCTTAAGTTAACAATCTTACTGACCCTTAGCTGCCAGAGTTGTACCCTTCCCTTCCTGCTTACTTGTTGTACAGAACTTGTAAGTCGCTTTGGATAAAAGTAGGGATGTCCGATATTATCGGCCTACGGATATTATCGGCCGATATTGGCATACAAATGTAATATCGGAAAATATCGGTATTGGTTTTCAAATTTTTTTTTTTTTACATTTATTTAACCTTTATTTACCCAGGCAAGCAAGTAAGAACAAATTAATATTTTATTTATTGTCAAAGTATGCATAATGTTGTGTCAATTACAGGACAAGAGATATGTAATGTTAATTACCTAAAATTATTCAGTTTTTGGGGGGGGGGGGGACCCTGCATATATCGGTATCGGTTGATATCGGTTGATATCGTTATCGGAAATTAAGAGTTGGACAATATCGGTATAGGTAAAAAAGCCAATATCGAGCATCCCTAAATAAAAGTGTTAAATGACTAAATGTAAATGTGAGTTTTTGGTCACTAACAGTAATACCGCAACACTCATTTTGGAACTCCGCGAGGGGTAAACAACAGGATACTGCAGCAAAGCGGCATGCAGCATTTTCTTTATTTTTTTGGTAATAAAAGTCAGGAAGTGGAGAGAAGGGAGTCGGACTACTTTTCATTTTTACTGCAGCAGGCAGAAAGTCTCTCCGTCGCCCCGCCCCCTCATCAAAGCAGGCCGTAAAGAAACAGTCCCGCTTGTTTTGATTAACGCCGGCACGGACGTTTACTCAATGTGTCCCATTGAGTGGGAATACGGCGACCGGAAAAGAGAAATATGGAAACAATCTCCGTGTCTGACCTTGTGTATTTAAAATGATTGGATGAAAACATAGGAAATGGAAAACGTCAGGGCGCTGCCTCCGTGGGGACGGAGCGATTAATCAACCGTTCATTTGGGGGGGTCAGCACAATCCCTAATCTATATTGATGGTTTTTAATCATCTGATGGCATCTTTTGAATAAGACGCGCGCTGTAGACGTGCAGCCTGGTGGCAGATGACAAGGGGGGTGGGGGGGTGGATCACGCACCATTGAGGTGAGGCGGATTAGCTCTACCCCCGTCTTCGGATACACACAGTAATTGGCTGTGGTGGTAATAGTACAGTAATCATGATAAATGATGTACTCTGTTATGTACTACTCGGTGACGGCGGTGAATACATTCTGTACAGGCTCCACACACTCTTACTGGACTACTTTAAATTGTATTTTTGCTGTTTACATTTTATTTTGTTTAATTTGTTTAACCTGGAGTTATTGTAAAGTGCCCTATAAGTAAAGGTGACGTCTTTTAAAAATTGTTGTCTTAAGATCTTTGGGGGACCCTGCTGTTTTTATCATAAATCTATCAATACAGACAGTATTAATTAATGTTGTGTTTCTTTTTCAAATGTAGCCAAGAGTAAAGACCTTAACCCTATCAAAACAGCAGTCAAAGTGTATATTTTCAGCACTACGTTTGTTTACCGATGTTTTTAAGATTTACCGAAAATAAGAATTTATTGGAAAAATGCTAATTCTAACTATATTTTATCGTAAAACCGAGAGGAAATTACTAAATCCAGATGTAACACTGCCATTGGAAAGAGGAGCTTTATCCCTATCCATAGATGTATGGTCAAGGTCAAGTTCAAGGTCAAATATGAATTTATTATTAAAATGGATTATAATGTATTACTCTATCTACAAATCCTTCTGTTTAATCATCTTCCCTTTATTCATTTGCTTAGATTTTTTGTACACTTGATCATAACTCATTGAGAGCCACGCCCTTGCCCCATCTGCACTGGCTAGCGCCAGCTTTTCTTGACCATTTTCACGATATTTCACGATCTTTGCTATTGTATATTCTATATTATAGCTATGGAGACAATAGTATGGCTCATTTGACAGACACTATTTATAGTCCAACATGTAAAAAAGAGTTTGTTTCTACACACTGTAGTTTGTAGTTTATTACACGCTAAACATCACCCATTTCCAAAATAATACAGTATTTTTCCATAGATCGCAAGATAAGGCACGTTATATGCAATAAGCCCAAATCATTCTGGTTGATCCCCTGAAACCCCAAATACTCCCAAATCAAAGGTATATACCATGTGCCTTCACAAAATCATCAAAGGGAAAACATTTTAGTGGTAGGTTTGATATGACATTGCTAGATCGTGAATTAATGCATATTGTGTCATTTTTTTACACGTTCAAATGTGTCATTCACAACACATCCTACATGTGTTAGAAAACTAAAGGAAATCTGTCTGCTCCCAGATTAGCTCCTGTTTATGTTGATATTTTCAGTAACGTGCACATTGGAAGTCCAGGTAAACAACAGCATGTCACAAAGATATATAACAAAAACAATAGTACTGTAGGTCAATATAGACAGAAGCGTCAAAAGAAAAACTAAGACATTCTTATTACTATATTTATTAACCATATTCCACCATGTTATCTCCCCTCAGCGATGAAGTCCTCAACTAATTTAGTAAAACATTTCTTAATTAATCTGTGTTTAAAAAAGCATGCTGGTCAACATGCAGAGTACAAAGCATACTGGTTATCATGCTGCGTTAATTCACACACCTTTTTAAGTTCCCAAAAAGCACAATGGGTATATAGCCAGAGATTCTAGAGAGCAAAGCAGGGACGCTCAATCTATAATCCAGCAACTCCAGGAATGGGGTCACGGGAGGGCGGTGCGGCTGGCTGTCCTTCCCTTGTGCACCCCCCCCCCCCCCCACCCGACACCCCCCCATCTCCGTTTTTAGCATCAGCCCCCACTGTGTGGAATCAAGTTCAAGCTTCAAGTTCAAGTTCAAGTTTCTTTATTAGTTGTCATACAAAAATACAGAATACTATTATATTAAATGCTTTTTCCTGTTTTGCTCCTGAGACTGTGCTAGATAAAATAGAATAAAATAAAATAATTTTAAAATAGAAAGTCAAAAGTACGTAAACAAGTGTAAACAAAAGTGTTCAATATACATATATACAATACAGAGTAAAAAAAAATAAAAAAACGGAGTTACAATACAATATACAGTACAATACAGAAATGGAATGAGGTGCACCTTAGGGTAAGGTGCAATGAGGTATGAGTTGTAGTGCAAATCTCTTTGCCAATAAATATAAAGTGTGTTAAAGTGTCTAAAGTGGGTAAAGTGGGTGCTACAGTGAGTTGTATGTTTAAATTGAGTGTGTGGGTGTGGATGTGGTTGCTGTGAGTGTATTTGATGGTTTGTTACATAGTGTTATTGTCGTTGAGCATCCTGATGGCCTGGGGATAGAAGCTCCTTCTGAGTCTCTCTGTGCTTGCCATGAGACTCCGGTATCGCTTGCCTGACCGCAGCAATTCAAAGAGGCAGTTTGGGTGGCTAGAGTCTTTGATTATTCTCTTAGCCTTACCCCTGCAACGCTTGTTGTAAATGTCTTGGAGAGTGGGAAGCCCACCTCCAATTGTGCGTTCGGCTGAATGGGCCACTCTCTGTAGTCTGCCAGTAAATTTTTTCATTAAATTTACACTCATTACTTGGAGGGGGGCCAGAGGCGGCAGCACCTGACATATACAGCCCTCGCCATCACTTCTTGTCACACTGTCTTTCTTGTGATGTCGTCGGCAATCGAAAAGGCAAACAAAAGAGCACTTGACTTCACGTTGAGAAACTCGGTGACGAGTCACAAATGATTATTCTCAGTCTGAGTTGATTTATGCTCGCAGAAGGAGTTGTTTTCTGAAAGCAGTTCAATCAATTGAAAAAAAAGAACACCTCGCTTCACATCAGGGACAAACAAACATACAGGACTGTGACAAAAGTCACAAATGATAACTCTACGTCTAGGTTGACGTTTGTTTACCAAAGAAGTACGGTAGTTGCGGTATAGCGACATTGTTGCTGTTTTTCTGCAAGCAATTCAAGCAGTATTGTAATCAAAGTGGTTACTATTGACGTACATGTTGGAAGAAACAACGGTTGTGTAAATTAGTTTAATAAATCAACGTAAGAAATTGTTGAGAATAAATCTTTTTTTATTAGGAAAATGAGGTTCAGCACAGGCTCAAAAACTGGATGGAGAAAAGATAGTTGTTTGCATTCTAGCTCTGGTGATTAACCCTTTCACGACCGCTCTACCATTGATTGATTGATTGAACATTTTATTAACAGATTGCAGAATGGGTACAATACAGTATGGCTCAATACACACAATTGTTAAGGGGATGCAGACCAGAGAAAGACTTTCGTCTTGTTTACATCAGGGTCCCCCATTTTCAATTCATAATGACATTTATGACATACACGACATACAGATATATAGATATATATCATGACATTTACGACATACAGATACAGTATATACACCAGTATATGGTTAACCCTTTCACTGTGACAATACAGAAGGTCAACCCTTTCACTGCCACACGGACCACACTACAGAATGTTAACCCTTTACTATCACACGACATACGGTTCCTTCTGTAGTGTGGTAGTGAAAGGGTTAACTGAAGCCAGAGAAGAGCCAGGAGATAGACGTGTCTGCAGCTGTAAGACATCTGAAAGGGAAGAGCTTTTCAGCACAGCAACTGGAGGAAATACTGAGAGATGGTTTCCCGCCCTCTCAGGCTTACGGGGGGCTGTGGTTGTGTTTTTCTTTTCTTTTAGTTTTGTTTGCTTTAATTTTCTTTAGTTAATTAGGGAATATTTTGTGGAGGAAGCTACCTTTATTCAAAATGCTTTATCTTATAGAGGATTTAGATGGTTGACAGGATTTAGAGGATTGACATGAATTCCACATGAAGTATATAACATGACAGTTGGTGGCGATGTGTAATGTGTTGCCTGGTTGCAATTCGCCACAATATAACCGGGCATACAGACCCTCATCTCCACCTTTGTTTGTTTATTTTTCCTCATATTTTCATGTTCAGAGTTCATTATATTGTTTAACCCGTTTATTTTTCTCATATTTGAATATTCAGATCTAATTATTTTGTCTATATTTATGTCTTTCATATATTACCCTGCCCATACCTGTACCTCCCCTCCCCCCCTCCCCCATGCTACTGTGATGCCTGCATTTCCCCAAGGGGATCAATAAAGGAATGCCTTGTCTTGTCTTAGTTTGTTATGGTGTGTTAAGGTAATTTACAACCAGTATTGATTGTGTTTCTGCGTGACCTGAGGTGCCTTAACATTACCATGGAGGTTTAGCTGCCCCCCCCCCCTCAATTACAGCAATGGTGCAAATAATTAGGTCATAAAATAAAGACTTGGACTTGATAATTAACAAGATGCATGACAGCTCAGATAAAATAATAATAGTAATAATAATGAAATCACTCTATGACTCATTATGTCTTTATGACATGTTCATTAGGCTTTATTATAAGATAAGATATTACTTTATTGATCCACTTTGTCATAGCAGCTAGGGGGAGGGGGGAGGGGAGGTACAGGTGTAACGGATGGTACCGTGAAGCGCTGTCACGAAGGACTTCAGATGTTGTGAAGTGACTGGGGTGAGTAGCGGTGCTGTGGGTTAAACTCACTCTCACCCTCAAAAGACACATAGACACGTTGCAAAGCAGTGAATTCACCTCTTGGTATAGCGGTCTGTGCTGTTGCTCGCAGCGTGGGAGACCCGGGTTCAAAACTCCCTCGGGGCATCGAAGTTTGAGGTGACGATGGCACAACCGTTACAGAGGTGTATGGGCAGGGTCATAGTAGAAAGACATAAATATAGGCAATAGAATTTGATATGAATATAAAGATGTGAAAAAAATAAACAGTGTAAACAATATAATTAACTCTGAAAATAGTCATATGAGAAAAATAAACAGTGTACACAATATAATTAACTCTGAATATAAAAATAGGAGAATTATTTTTATTTTTATACTATTGAGAGACAAGGGCACAATCGGACTTGGAGGTTTTTCAACCTTGATTGACTTTCATTTGGCTCCAAAATGTGAAATAATGAAATTAAAGCCATAGTGTATCAAAACGAAAAAGAAATAACCCGTGCAGCTTATGCCAAGAAACATGAAGTCATTTGAGGCTCAATCAAAGCACAATAAAGACGCATGACAAAAGTCATAAATAAAACCGTGCCTCCACTTTAAGTGTTCATTGATCAAACTAAGTAAACAACATATCCAATCAAATTGAAAACATGAATTATACATGAAAAAACACAAACTAACATACCTGGAGCTTTGAATGATACTGGTGTCATGTCTGCATTCGATTAGATTAAAATGTATTTCATTAGCATGCACGATTTGCCCACCGGCACTTTGGCGACGCCTAGTGGCTCGGGTGTGCATATTTTGTAATACATATATATATATCGAATTGAAGTTTTTTGTTGCCTGTCGATAGCGACAAAATCCGACAAAATCCGTTGAGCGGTTCTCGAGTTACATGCCGGTATTTGAGGCTTGTGCAAAGTACACAGTATTGCGCAAAATATCACTCCCGACTCTTGGCACAGTAGTCCGTCAATCTAGATCCGATCTCGAAAGTGATTGTCGATTTTTGTAGCCAATGAGTGTGGCTTTCCAATGATACCCCACGTGGGGATGTATGAATCCAAAAAACAAACAGAAATTAACGAGCGAAAACAGGAAAAGAAAAACAGCCGAATTAATTGAAGTCTATGAGAAAACTCAGTTTTTCTTTTGTACACAGTTTACCAAAATCATTCCTAATCACTCATTTCTGAATGGATCTTTATGAAATTTGGACATGTACTACATAAGGCTTCAGGTTATGGGTCCGTATGGATTTGTAAGCCATACCACCTTCTGGGGAAATAATACCTCTGGATTACTAACTACTGACGAAAAACTTGAGTAACAAGTTTTTCTACAACTCAAGTTCAGACCTATGTCACTCTATTACGTTAGCACTAAAAGTCTTTATTTTTTTCTGGAATCAGAAACTTCAGAATGTCATCTGCTATAAGTATAAAGTATGTTGTTTTGGTTTTGCAAAAAAAGTAGGCAGTCCTCAAAAACGAAAACTAAAATGGCCAAAATGGCCATTGCAGGTTAAAACAAATAGATTTGTTGTACTCTGGCATCCAACCAGAGTGCAAATGTATCAGTAAAGTACAAAAGTAATATACAATGTACAGGTGATTAAACTGGATATAAAATATATGAATTAGTACTACTGAGTAATAGTGCTAATCAGATATATGTACAGAGTTGTAGTATTAATATGTACAGTGATGCAGGTATAAATACACTATGGTAGTAACTCACACTGTCCAGCAGTGTGACTAGTAAGAGTAGGTACTGTAAGGGCAGTTAATATGCAGAACAATGGGTCTCATTTTCAAATGTTTTTCTTTCATATATTTAGATCTACAACCCGTTGCAATATGAGACCGATAGCGGCATCGTTTCACTAACAGAGGTCAAAGAAAGTGGTACAAAAGAAGGTGTTACAAAGTGGTGAAATAAATTCAACCACATCGTCTATGTTTGGATTCATTAACACATTCCCTGCCACGCACTTTCAGCATCTTATACCATTCTCTGCCAGTACTGTAAGTCTATGGAGATGTTCACCTTCTTTGCAGGGCTATAACTTTTTAAATTGTATTGCTAAATTGACATTACTATGGCCCATTCAACATCGATTATCTATCGTTCAGGATGTAGGAACCTTTAACTTTTTCATTCACACATTCATACGAAAATACCGTCTAGAATATAAATGTGTTTTTATTGTTTTCTGCAGTAATTCCTAGAATGTGAGATATAGGCATAAATGCATATATAGATTATCAAATGCCGTTTGTTGCCGATCCACGCTATATTAAAAATTGCAACTGTACATGGTCCTAAACGTTATGACTGATCATGCACGGATGAACGGAGGGGGGGGGGGGGGGGTCATTTATAATTCCGTGATCATCGTTAAATGCTTTATGTAGTATGGGTGATATATAGATCAGAGCAGTTTGCATGGATAATAATAAACAAACAGGCTGAAAGTAACGTCAGCCTCCTCTTACCGTTGGGCGATGAGACTGGAGCAAAAAGATCCCAGTTATTTGATGGGGATCGAGTCGATCCATTTCCGGTTTGTATAATACTAATACACGCCCAAATCATGTCGATTATTGAGTTATGGCAGCGATCCATATCCACGGTGTGTGGCTAGAGTCCTGCGACGATATGCGAGTGGCCGGACCAGGGGAGGAAATTAGGCCACTTTACTCGCCAAATGCGAGTATTTTTTACGTTTGGCGAGTAATTCATGAAGAGCACTCGCCAGTCTGGCGAGTACTAGTAATTACAAAACAAAAAAATTATTCTGCAATCTGCTGATTCGCTCACTGGCACAAGCCGAACTCTGACTCCCCCCTTGATTCCTCCCATTTGCGCCTCATAATAATCCAACCATAACCAATGAACATCATCGTTGTACAGATGCGCTCTAAGCTCCTCCAATGAACACTCATTTTCTAAAAGATGCCGCCCATCTAGGGGAAGTGGACAGATCACTGCGCGCGGACCTACAGACTCCTGCCACCGGCTTGACAACGTAGACAAACTTAGACAAAAACACATCAGTGGATGAAAATAATTGCATGTAGAGTCGTCGCTTTCAGATATCAGTGCGGTCTGACATGGGGGCGAATAACAGCATGCGACGCGTCTCCTTCGAGTCGGATGAGAATGACAAGTCAACCAGCATTAGCCGGCTAGCTACCTAGCATGTAACAAGCTACCATAACCATAACGCGCGTTCAACATAGTGGACTATACTGAGCGGCTTTGCTTAAATGCAGCCGAGTGACATTTTATTATTACCGGGTTTTCCCCCCATATCACCACTCGCCCATATGCCCTTCACAACGGTGATGTTGTCATACTTGGCATTCAGAATACACCTGCTGAACCCCTAGCGTTGTCGATTCGGTTCTAATGTATTGTCATCTTACAGCACAATTACAGTACAACCAGAATACATTTGGCATACAACCAGAGTGCAAATGTAACAAGTCAAGTTGTTTTATTTAGCTATTACATTACAGTGAAATGCTTGGTTCTTTCACTGCCCAACTCAGTCCAACCTAGACCAGCCCAACCCAGTCCAACCTAGTCCAGCCCAGCCCAGCATCTTTCACTGCCTAGTTCAGCCCAACCCAGTCCAGAATAGTTCCCTCTTTCATGTTAATATGTGATATCCTAATATTTTGAAGAGTAGAGACAGTGTGATTAATACATGTTGTATGCTAATATTGTGAAGAGTAGAGACTGTTATTAATGTTTTATGCTAATAAATATGTTAATAAGAGTAGAGACACGGTGTGATTTTTACAATGATTGAAAATCTATTTAGACGAAGACATACAAAGAAGTAATTATCACAATTAGCGATTTTTTTTGGCTGGTAAAAAATCAGTTTGTCTGGTAAAAAAAATCAGATACTCGCCAGTTGGCTGGTAAGCCAAAAAGTTTGTTTCCTCCCCTGGGCCGGACGCATTTAGGAGATGCACCGAGATCCAACCGGCCATTTCCGGTTTGGCAACTCGCTGATCATCCACCAGGGGGCAGTATTGAAGCGTTGCAGAGT
This sequence comes from Notolepis coatsorum, assembly GCF_963971535.1. Lineage (NCBI taxonomy): Eukaryota > Metazoa > Chordata > Actinopteri > Aulopiformes > Paralepididae > Notolepis > Notolepis coatsorum. Next base: position 146,130,518 of record NC_140173.1, on the reverse strand, counting down.
TGTGCCGGCTCACACAGCATCAGACCAGGCTCCGTGAGGGAAATATGAATACCATGGCGAAAAAATGAAATATGATCAAAATAACGTTGTACGCCATGGATTGGCAGAATTAGCATGAACTTGAAACACGTCGTACAACGTGTATGGCGCAGGATGTGTTAAACTGGATTCCACGTATCATATTGCATGTAACAACAAACGTTTTTTTAATTATGTTTTTGGTAGATTTTTTATTGTTTTTACTACCAGAGAGGGGCGGCGTGGCTCATGGGTAGAGCGGGTCGTCCAATGATCGAAGGGTTGGTGGTTCGAATCCCGCTCAAGCCCATGTCCATCCCACTGCCGTTGTGTCCTTGGGCAAGACACTTAACCTACTTGCCTCGTATGAATGTGTATGCATGTGAATGAAGGCGATGATTATTCGCCACGCTTCCGTGAGTCTGCCTCAGGGCAGCTCTGGCTGCAATTGTAGCTTACCACCACCGGTATGACTGTGTATGAACAAATAATGGACTCTGTAAGCGCTCTGGGGTCACTGGGGTGTCATGAAGAGCGCTATATAAATCCAATCCATTATTATTATTATTATAGAGAGAGAGAGGAAGAACGGGAGACAGAGCGGGGGGAAGACATTCGGCAAAGGACGGCGGGTCCGGGAATCGAACCCGAGTTGGCCGCTTCGCGACGCAGCGTGTCACATGGTTCGCCACATGGGCGCCCCGAGTCCTGCTTATCTGAAATAAAATCCTGGCTGACCCATAACCTCCTCAAACTCAACAGTGACAAGACCAAACTATTCCTCATTGGCACCAAATCCACCCTCAGCAAATCTGGACCCATCACACTCACCATCGCAGACTCAACCATCACCCCCCCCCCCCCCCCCCCTGGTCCGCAACCTCTGCGTCATCCTGGATCCCACCCTCTCATTCGACCCCCCATGTCCGCTCCATCATCATAACCTCATACTTCCACCTTCGCAACATTGTAAAAATTAGACACTGCCAACCCCCCGCTGCTGAATCCCTCATCCACGCTATAATTTCCTTCCGCCTAGACTACTGTAACTTCTCACCGGCATCACCTCCCACTCCCTCCAGGGTCCAGAACTCCCATCCCCCCCTACCTGACTGACCTCCTTCTCCCTTACCACCCCAACCGATCCCTCCAGTCCTCTTCCACTGCTTCCCTCACCGTCCCGTCATCCAAATTAAATCATCCCTGATTATCTCCCCTACTGGCTTCTGTATTTGTTGTTTGTTACTCATGGTTTGTTATGTTCTTGTGCATTCATACTGTTGCTTATTTCCCTGTGGTTCTATGTTTCTCTGTTCTTTGTTTTGCCTATGATCAGCGTCCTACATTAGTAAAAAGTAAGAAGGTTAATTTCTTTATTTCAGATATTGTTTGAAGAGGTGTGGTTTTAGTCTATGGCGGAAAATTGTCTGTGGTAATTGTAAATCACAACATGAAATGAGTTATTATTAATAATTAAAAATAATCATATTCATTAGTTGTCACAAACTATCCATTTCCGTGTGAAGGATTGGGGGGGGGGTAGGACACACAAAAAGGGGAATCTTAAAGTAACCACTGGAATCGCTGAGCAATGCGAGAGGGTGGGGGGGAAACACAAGAATAAAATAAAAATAAAAACGGTAGGAAACACAAAACACCAGTATAAAATTACTTGGGGGAAAACCCAAAATAACCACCACTGCCTAGCAGTTGAAAACAACAAGAAAAACCAACAGCACTAGAGACAGAGAAAACCCTAGAAGCATGAGCTTGGGACACTCCTCTACTGTTGAGGGAAAAACATGAAATGGACAAGCATCCGAACACAGTCAACCAAACCTACTTAAAGGCACTGCACACCTGACACCAATCAGGTGGCAATCAAGCCCACACACCTGCCATGCCACATGGCAATTAACTGGTGTCTGGTGATTGACAGCTCACTAGAGAAAAATACATCCAAAGCACACCGTGGCTTTAATCCCATCAGTGAAGTTGTTTCCTAAAAACAGAAGCAAACAGCTCTGTCACTTATTTTATATAACTAGGCTGTCAAGTTCACACCTCCCTTCTCAATATGCCCAGGCGACATTAAGTCAGCACCCGGTCTCAACGCACAGCAGCGACAAATGGTAAATGGGAGTGCCCTCCATTTCAGTAAACAGAATAATGAAACTTGCCAAAATTTGACAATACTTCAAAGAGACAATATGTCAACAGTAAGTCTAGGTTACATCAGCCAAGTTGGCCCATTCAGCACCCTGGACCGCGACGGGGGTGTGGGAGCGTCCCCCTTATCAGTAAACGGAATATGAAACTTGCCTTCAGTAAGTCGAGACACAGTTAGGTTACATCAGCCGAGTAAGAGAAGCAACACAAGAAGAAGATCAGAGGAACAGTAATATCCTGCTTTTAAAGTGTTTATTTTTCTCCAAAATATACATTGGTGCTTTACATTATTTGATGTGGTCACTAAGATAAGATACGTTTTGTTTTATTTGTCACACAGTGACATGCTTGGTTCTGTATGAGCCTCCTGAGATTGTGCTTCATTCAGTAAACAAAGTAAAAAGAATAAAGTCCAAACACAAGACAAAATACTGTATACAATATACAATATACAGATGAGATACCATATTCCTTTATTGATCCCCTTGATGAAATTCAGGCGTCATAGCAGCATGGGGGAGGGGGGTGAGGAGGGGTTCAGGAATGGGCAGGGTAATATTAGACAGATTTTAAATATAGGCAATACAATTAGATCTGAATATAAGAATATGAGGGCGACATAAACAGTGTAAACAATATAATTAACTCAGAATATAAAAATGTGAGAAAGATAAACTGTGTAAACAAAGGTGCAGATGAGGGTCTGTATGCCTTATCGGTTATATTATACGGTACTCTCGATAAATATAGGCAATACATTTGAATCTGAATATATACTATGAGTAAAAGTAAACCGTATACACAAGGTGCAGTATACATTACCTACCCATTGTACTTTTTGCGATGAGAACGTGTTGCATAGTCCGCCCTTAATGTGACCAAGGCAATGCATGCTTTTCACCTTCATGTTGCATGAACACATGTACTGGTGTCAATAGAAGGTTGAGATCACAAGCATTTCAACTGTTTCAATTTGTGGGTTAGAGTTCAGTAGGCCTGTCCCCGACTAAGGATTTGTATAGTCGACTTTGATTGGCCAAAATTTGCCGATAGTCGACTGGTAGTCGACTACCTCCCTGAAAAAAAAAAAAAAAAAAAAAAAAGTATTAACATGCAACGACCCACATGTGGGCCCTGTTGAGGACGATTTTCCCACCGGCATTTTGGCGAGCTCTAGCGGCTCGGGTGTGCATATCTTTTAATAGACCAAATCCGAACAGCAGGTCTCGAGTTACATGCCGATTATGTGAGGCATGCGCAGAAGTACACGGTATTGTACAAATACCACTCATGACTTTCTATCTCCGTCAATCATTTGGCGATCTCAAAAATATTGGACAAGTTTGTAGCCAATGAGTGTGGCTTTCCAATGATACCCCACGTGGGGATGTACGAATCAGGGATCTAGGTGAAAAGTCACGAGCGAAAACAGGAAGAGAAAAAAACCCGAATGAATTGAGGTCTATGAGGAAAAGGAAACCAGGAACGCTACACAGTTTACCAAAATCGCTCCTAATCACTCATTTCTGAACGTATTTTTATGAAATTTGGACATGTACTATATAAGACTTCAGGCTATGGATCCAGTGTTTCTTTTCAGCCATACCAATTTTTGGGGAAATACTACTTCTGGACTACTAACTACTACAAAAAAATGCGAGTAACAAGTTTTTCTACAACTCAAGTTCACGTTACTCTATTTCATTAGCACTAAAAGTGAATTTTCTTTATTGTCAGAAACTTCAGAATGTCATCTTTCAAAAGAGACCAGGCTCATGCATGTGCTATAAGTATAAAGTATAGTATTTTGGTTTGCAAAAAAAGTATGCAGTCCTCAAAAAACGCATTCACCTTTACTGAGCTGGTGTAAATAATCGGATTACGGTACTGATCTCTAAGCAGACAATCCATCATCTATAACAAGAATACATTTAGAAAACCTTGTGTGACTAAATGCGTGAGTGGCGCGTCGTCGCCGCAGGGGAGAACGTTCTCATCCGCCAACAAACAAAAGCCAAACAAACAGCCGGCCCTCCGTGTAATTCTTTGTTGATGGAGAAAGACAACCCTCGCTGCCGCCGTGCCAGCTCCATGCCCCCCCCTACTCCCCAACAAAGACGCCGGCTGAAAACATGAAAGGTGGTGATGAGGAGGTGCCATCTTTGATCTACAGCTTTACCCTCCAAGACTACTTAATAGAATCCTACTATAAAGCCTTATGAGGCGACGGGAGGAGGAGGAGGAGGAGGAGGGTGGAGGAGGAGGAGGAGGAGGGTGGGGTATTTTCAGATGGAGCAATAGACTTGTTTACCCTTGTTTTAGTTCAAAGGGCTTCATGTAGGGCAACGCCTCTTATGTAAGATTGTTTTTCTTTCTTGGGAGATCGTGCCACAGAGGGGGGGGGGGGGGGGGGGGGGGGGTCGTGACGCAGAAGAGGAATTCGATTGGGGGCGGCCCCTCCGTGGTCCCCCGCCGCGGCGATGACCTATGGCGTCCTCGGGGGTTAGACGTCATTGATTGATTGATTGATTTTATTTATGGATCCCAAAGACACAACAAATCCAAGGGATGACATGCAAAAGTGACAACACTTATTTCCAGCAGGGTCCCCGATGTTCTGACCACAAAGGACATAATACACAAATAACATATAAAACACATGAAGCATAAAAGTCCAATACAACAATTCCATATTCTACATATCTAAAAGCAAGACAATATCATCCTGACCGAATACCATCAAATAGCGCATTTCTTATACCATCATTAAAACAACAATACAAGTATGACCTGACAGCTATCCGACCACTTTACCCCAGAGATATGAGCGAACCAATGACCTTTAAATATTCCTCTCTAGAACCTGACAGTTTTATCCTAAGTGGAAGGCTGTTCCACATTGAGATACCGGTGTATTGCTCCTTCGGGTCCCCAATATCCGGCTCTGCACCATGGGTGACCGAGCCTTCTGCATGGTCCTCAGCCCTGGTCCGCTGAGGGCACCACAGAGCCTGGACTCTTTTAAAGCAGGCCTGAAAAAAGAATATTAGCATAGTAGGTACTGGTAGTAGTATAAACATATTACCATAGTAGGTAGTAGTATAGACATATTAGCATAGTAGGTAGTAGTATAGACATATTAGCATAGTAGGTAGTAGTATAGACATATTAGCATAGTAGGTAGTAGTATAGACATATTAGCATAGTAGGTAGTAGTATAGACATATTACCATAGTAGGTAGTAGTGTAGACATATTACCATAGTAGGTAGTAGTATAGACATATTAGCATAGTAGGTAGTAGTATAGACATATTACCATAGTAGGTAGTAGTATAGACATATTAGCATAGTAGGTAGTAGTATAGACATATTAGCATAGTAGGTAGTAGTATAGACATATTACCATATGTAGTATAGACATATTAGCATAGTAGGTAGTAGTATAGACATATTACCATAGTAGGTAGTAGTGTAGACATATTAGTATAGTAGGTAGTAGTATAGACATATTAGCATAGTAGGTAGTAGTATAGACATATTACCATAGTAGGTAGTAGTATAGACATATTAGCATAGTAGGTAGTAGTATAGACATATTAGCATAGTAGGTAGTAGTATAGACATATTAGCATAGTAGGTAGTAGTATAGACATATTACCATATGTAGTATAGACATATTAGCATAGTAGGTAGTAGTATAGACATATTACCATAGTAGGTAGTAGTGTAGACATATTAGTATAGTTAGTAGGTAGTTGTGTAGACATATTTGCATAGTAGATATTAATATATACATTAGTATAGTATAGTAATATAGGCATATTAGCATAGTAGGTAGTAGTATAGGCATGGTAGATTTCTTAGTAGCAAAGTGCATAATAGTAAAAGACAGTAGGAATAAAGAGCAGATTCTTAGATCGTCCTCCACGTAATTGTTCTCCCTTGATAGTTTTAGATGAGATTGGATTAAATGTACTAGTCTGTGATCATACAGCACACATATAGTACAAGGAATGGTTTGGCATCCAACCAGAGTGCAAATGTAGCAGTAAAGTGCAATAGTAATATATACAGTAATGTACAGGTGATTCAACTGGGTACAAAATATACAAATTAGTACTACTGAGTGTAGTGCTAATCAGATGTATGTACAGAAATGCAGTATAATATGTACAGTGATGCCACAGGTGTCACAATTATCCAGTTATCCAATTATCCAGTTATCCAATTATCATGTTATCCAATTATCCAGTCCATGCACCTTGATTGAACTTGCGATGGATCTTTTCTTCTCTTGTTACTGTTCTTTCGCATCGCAGTTTCGTAAACAAAGGTAAGATTGAAATCTACAACAACTCTCCTAATTATTCCTTTTCAAGGTATACTGCCTGCCACGGACTGAACACTGACGCCAGAGGACTTTATGTAAATTAATACAGAGACAAAAGGTGGCTGCGTTCTCCACGGCCCATGTATCTTATTTCTCTGTGCCAATTTATCGCCTGGTTACAGACCCACTGGTATCTGAGAAGTGGAACATGTGACCTCGTGTGTCTTGTCTGGCGTTGTAAATAATGGGTACTTGAAAGAGCAATATCTAAGCGTTCTACTCTGCGTACGGTAATTCCTCGCAGGCGCCGGTAAATACATCCAGTAAGTAAGTGAGAGCCGCATGTTCCTGTCACTACACCACGCCGCCCCCCCCCCCCCCCCCCCCCCGGGCGACACACTATATATGCAAACACACACGTCTGCTAATATGTCTTGTCTCGTGTTGTAAATAAAAAGGGATTTGAAAGGCACCAGTAAATATATGATCTGTGGTCCAAATGAATAAGAACGGCATGGTACCGCCTGTACCTCGGATGCGTATGAAATAGATTTCAAAAGCTACTTCTCTTAATGATCATATTCCATTTTGTATTTCATGACAATTTTACAATAATAATGCTGTGACGTTATGACATATCAAATCGATGGTTGTTAACAAGTAGTGGTAAATATGATGGCAAGATAATTATTGTATTGGAGAGACTGAATTAATTAATACCCAACTCACCTATTAATCATTAAGCTACTTGATAAACGGCGGTCAGGTGGCGTAGCGGAGATTGTGCTCGTCACCAATGCAAGAGGCTGCGGTCTCGACTCCCGGAGAGTCAGCATTGCCTTGGCTCGGGCTGATCGCTATACTAACTCATTTGGCTGAGTTAGGGGGACGGGAGCCGTGGGTGGGTCCTGGGCATTGTGGACAGCGACCCCTACAGTTCGGTCGGGGTGCCTGCACAGCGAGGGTAGGATCTGGAGGGAGGTAGTGTGACCTTCTGTAGCGTGATTGATTCTGCGTTGTGTCTGGTGTGAGGTGGACGTAGACTCAGACAATGGTACCCAGTTGATGGTTGTTTATTTGGTAATCCTGTTAATCAAAACAGCACGTACACAAAACATGGCGGCGTTAGCGACCGTCATCAAAGTGCAGTCCACCTCTTGCTCTCGTTCTCAACAAGCACAAAGAGCGCCCGCGCGCACATTTAAAACAGCGCGCCGTCTACAGTCACGACCATTAGATACATTTAGCTCAGTGCAAGTTAGCTTCAGCAAAAACATATGAAACAATATGAAATAAAAGACAGTGTGTAAGCATTAATTAAACCAAAATACAAAAACAACGGTTCATACCTGTTAATCAAAACAGCACGTACACAAAACATGGCGGCGTTAGCGACCGTCATCAAAGTGCAGTCCACCTGGTATTACCAAACAGAATACTGAGTTAGTACACGAACGTACTATGGCTGTTTTACACAGGGCGAATTAATGTCATTACACAACAGGGTATTTCAGTACCAAAACCAAAACATAAATCAATTGTACAAGTTATACATTGCAATTAAATCCCATATTAAGTAACCGAAAGCGCATACCTCTTGCTCTCGTTCTCAACAAGCACAAAGAGAACGAGCACTTCCGCCAGCGTGTCTCTCGGCAACAAACCGGCTAAACCATTTTGTACATTAGTTGAACGTATTTACAATACAACAATTATTCAATGGAAAGATATCCTATCTTCTCTAAACCCATTATAAAAGACCCAAAAGGGATTTCGTTTGGAGAATTGGTAACTCAATGTGAGGAAATTAATATAAAGTAGTAACCAAGACACCCCTCCATAACACTAAAGTGGGCTCGGTCCACTTTGTTCCACTTTGTTCCTTCAAAGTAAGAGTGTTTCCGTTTTGACCTACTTATTTAAGATAAAATATAACAGTTTCTGTCCATGATTCTAGCATAACAACTTCACCCTGCTACATACTCCCCTACTGACTTATGCCAGATCATGGACAGTGTTCCCTTCAATCAACTCAATAGCGTAAGTATAAACCAAAGAAACAGAAAATAAAATAAAAAAATCACAATGAATCAACGCGTCACATGTAACCCGGTGTATTCCCTTCATTCCAAACCTAGAAAATAGGTCGACCAGCTCAAAAGCTATCCGATAAAGGATCAGGAAAAATAAAGGGTAGCTAATCCCTCATCTAACCACAGGCAAAAAAACATGCCATGTACATATTTATACCATGGAATACACCAAAATTACCAAATCATGTCTAGTGCAATAGACAACCGTAACTACCAGTATGACTCAAAGAAAACCAAACAGCAAAATCAATGAAAGAAAAGAAAAAAAAATTCCAGTAATAAAAATAATTACTCAAAAGAAAACAAAAAAAAAATTGTGCCACCTCTTAGGATGACAGCAGAGCCCTGACCCTTTGTACAGCCATCGTCTGAATGAGCCTGTTAACTGGCCTGATTAATCTTCCCAGTCTAGTGTAAACCCCCTTAGGTACCTCAACTACACTCGGTGTGACATCGACAATGGCCGATTCAGGTTCACTCACTGGTACAAATAAAGATGCACTACAAGGGGCCTTCCCCGGAGCCATCATGTCCTCAGTGCCTGACATGACCGACTCAGGTTCACTCACTGGTACAAATACGGATGCACTACAAGGGGCCTCCTCCGAAGCAATCATGTCTCCAGTAAATGATTCCACAGTTGTCGTGTCTGACGACTGATCACTATCCTGATAAACAATTACAGAGTATGACTCCTCTGATTCAACATCTGCATCTGGTCCCTCCATCCAAAAGTGGCGTGATTTCTTCAGCTTACACTCCTGCTTCTCACCATTATGTGTCTCAAGTGTAATTCTATGATGCTGATCACTACTCATGCTCCCCACCTGCTCCTCTGCTGGCTCTGATACACCCATCCCTGTCATGGTATCTATTACCCCCTCCACACTGGACTCAGGAAGATGAGCAACCCACCGGGCTGTTCTCAGCTCATCCTGATCAGAATCATCTGTCATTTCCTCACTCGGAACAGTGCCAGGAATAGACACCTCAATCTCTGGCTCGTCCCATGACGGCAGAGGCAGGAAATTGACGGGCATAATCAAGTTCCTATGAACAGTCTTAATCCTCCCTGTGACAGGATGACGGATACTGTATATATTCAGCCCACTGTTTTTACACACTACAGTATAGACGGCACTCTCCCAGCGGTCAGCTAGCTTTCTCTTGCCTCGCTCCCCCTTATTTGCCAGTAAGACCCGATCCCCCTTCTCTACTGCATGTCCCTTCAACTGTCTGTTATACACCTCAGCCTGCCTGGTCTGTTGCTTCTCAGCATGCTTCTGAGCAAGTGCCATTGCTTCCCTTAGATCCTTTCCCAGTGACTGGACATACTTATCCACATCTACCGTATCCCCATCCAAAAGGACACTCTGAAACATGACGTCGACAGGCAATCTTGGAGTGCGACCAAACATCAAAAAGAAGGGTGGGACCCCTGTGGTCTCATGCACTGTGCAATTATAAGCAAACGTCAAAGTGTTCAACATCTGAGGCCATTTCACCTTGGAACGAGGTGGCAAAGCACGGATCATACTACCTAAAGTGCGGTTTAGACGTTCTACTTGTCCATTTCCCATAGGATGGTATGGCGTGGTATGGGATTTTTCAACCCCTGCCATCTGAAGCATTTCTGCTATGAGTGCACTCTCAAAATTAGCTCCTCTGTCGCTATGAATGCAGGCTGCAAAACCATAAACAGAAAAAAAATTATTCCAGAGCACTCTGGCCACCGTCTTTGCAGACTGATTGGGACACGGATAAGCACACGCTAGTTTGGTAAAATGGTCAGTTATAACAAGCACATCAATGGACTTATTATTGGCATCCTCAGCCGACCAAAAGTCAATACACACCAACTCCAGTGGTGCAGTGGTGACTATAGATACCAGCGGGGCCCTCGCCTCCGGCTCAGGCGCTTTGCTCAGTACACATCTCTTACAATGACTCACATATTCTTTGACATCCTTTTCCATGGAGTCCCAATAGAAACGTTGTCTAGTGAGCCACAATGTGCGCTGCTGGCCCTGGTGCCCGGCCTCATCATGTACCCCCTGCAGCACCTGTCCTCTCAGAGCGCTCGGTACAACATATTGAAAGACCTTCTTCCCACTCACAACGTGTTTTGAAACACGGTACAACACTCCCAATTTTGTTGTGAGTTTTCCCCACTGTCTCAATGTGCGGTTTGTTTCTTTTGACTCATGAACTCTCTCTCTTCGAGATGGGCGGCGGCCTCTATCTACAAAGAATTTGACTCTACCAGTAACAGGGTCCTGGCACTGCCTGTCGTACAATTCCTCGTGAGTGAGAACAGGCAATGGGCTCTGTCCCATGGACACCAACCTCTCTAACTGCTGCACGTGAGAGACTGCTCTCATAGCTGCGCCAGTGCGCCATCCTCCCAACAGCGATGTGTGTGGAGTACAGCAGATACCTCTTCACGAGATATGCTCCCACTGTCACTACCCACCTCACCACTGGCCTTAAGGGAACTCTGAATGGACAATCCTAGGCCCTTCCTCCTCACCTCTGGTTCCTCACAGGTAAGACGGAACATGTTCTGCACGTCATCCACCTCTAAACCTCTAGCCTCCCTCAACAAGACATCATACGAGGTCCTTGTCAGCCTGTGCATCACCCTAGGTTTAGCAAACGGCTCCCTGCTCAGTGCATCAGCTACTGTATTTTTAGGCCCAGGAATGTACTGAATGTCAAAATCAAAAGGTGCCAGCTTAGCCACCCATCTCTGCTCGCATGCATCGAGTTTTGGCTTTGTGAGGATGTACTTAAGGGGATTATTGTCTGTCCACACTGTAAATTTATGTCCTCGCAGCCAATGGCTAAACTTGTCGTGTATAGCCCATTTCATGGCGAGAAACTCAAGCCTATGAGCGGGATATTTAGACTGAGCATGATTCAAAGATTTACTAGCAAAAGCTATGGGCCTGGCTGTGCTACACCCTTCCTGCACTTGTGAAAGCACAGCTCCCAGTCCACTAGTGGATGCATCTACAGACAATAAAAATGGCTGAGAAAAGTCAGGGTGAGCCAACAGAGTTTGTCCCACCAATGCGGCTTTTAACGCCTCAAAGGCCTCCCTACACTCCACAGTCCAGTCTGCTGCACTAAGCCTACGAAGGGGGGCAGCTCTCTTCCCTTTTACTTTGCCTCTCCGTGGCTTTTTCACACCCGTGGTCAACTGGAACAGTGGTCTTGCAACTACAGAGCAGTTCTCAATGTAATGTTGATAATATACCATCATTCCTAAAAATTACCGGATCTTATTGGCAGACGGGGTGACCCCATCCGACTCCATAATGTCGCTCTCCGTCACACCCACTATCGCCTGCACCTTATCGGGGTCTGTGGCTATCCCTTCCCGAGAAACAATGTGTCCCAAAAACTTCAGTGACTTTCTCAGAAACTGACACTTAGATGGAGACAACTTCAGGTTGTGTTCTCGTAAACGCTGAAATACCATCTCCAGCCTCTGCAAGCTCTCTTCTTCCGACTTGCCAAAGACCAGAAGATCATCTAAGTAACAGAGAAGACTCAGCGAGTTCTGATCACCAAAGATTGTGAGCATCATTCTCATGAACGTAGCTGGACTGTTACACAGCCCCTGGGGCATGCGGTTATATTCATGTAAACCGAGAGGAGAGGAAAACGCAGTGTATTTCTTATCATCCTCATGCAGTGGGACATTGTAATACCCGGATGTCAAATCCATAGAACTGAAAAAGGCATTGCCTCCCAACGCTGCAAGTACATCTGCTTGATGAGGTAATGGATGTGCATCTTTCACAGTACGAGCGTTTAACCACCTGAAATCTGTGCACAATCTCAATTCCCCATTCTTTTTCCAACAAAGGACAAGGGGGGATGCATACTCGCTACTCGACTTCCTAATTATCTCCCTGTCCTCCATCTCGTTCAGAGTCTCTCTCAACTTTTGGTAATGGGCGGGGGAGAGCCTCCGGTAGGGTAACCGAAAGGGCCGATCGTCAGTCAGTCGGATACGGTGACAGAAGCCACCAGCCTCACCACAATCCAACCGGTGTCTAGAAAACACATCTTCATAGTTCTCAATCAGATCAGTCAGTCTATCTTTCCAGACTGGTGAGACCTGACAGTCATCAACTGACAGGTTCTGGAGCCCTAGACTAGCCAGTCTATCGTTCCCCCTAGCTACATTGTTGCTATCACAACTCCTAGCTGTCAGACTGCCGTGAGAGCTGCCACTACTCACTCTACCGGCATTCTGGTGGACTGAAGTGTCCGTATCATTGTCAAAATCTTCTAATGCAATGCATGGATATACGTCAGCCACTTTTGCATTTCTTCTCAAGGTGATAGCCTTGTTAGTCGGATTTATAATCTTGACAGGAAGCCACCCATCCCCCCAGAGAGGTGTAACTACCCTGCCAACTAGTATGTTACGGTGCACACAACGAGAGGCGCTGGGCTCAACAATAACAGTACTTCCCATAGACAGTTTTGTCTTGGGTGGGAGACGACCCCACACTACATGCTCACTCATCGGTTCAAGTGTTACGGCCTGTTTCAACTTGACTGTTCCCACTTTGTCAGGAATTTCCTCCCCCCTCCATCTCTCAAGATTGGCCATGAACCTGATAAACTGACTGTTTTCGTCCTGCCATGGTGACTCAGCTTTTCCCAGTATGCGCCAGTAGGCCCCCGTGGATTTGAACTGTCTAATTAAGGGCTTCATCACATTGGTGCCTATAATGAGCTCATCTACCTGACCCTCCACGATCAAGACTGGTACTATGTATTCAAAACCGTAAAGCTTAAGTTTCAGCTCACACGTCCCCACCGGGCTAGTTTGTTTCCCACCACACCCCACAAGAACAACATTGGTAGTCGATATTAAATCACCCGTCACTACTCCTGCCTCCCTCAGCCGAGGAACCACATCAGCGCGCAGAGAAGTAGCCATGGATCCACTATCTAACATCCCCTGTAACTCAACCTTGTCTCCTGTCAATACGGTGGTGAAAAATAAACTGTCACTTTGGGATGTTCTGGTCACATTCTGCATAATTACTGTCTTGTCTTTGGGTGCTGCTTCACAAACAGACGTATATACAGACTGGATATCATCATTGCAATTGGAGGAAAAACCATAGGGGCCCACATTGTCCTCCTTTGAACGAGGGCCGGCTAGTTTTCCTGAGGAGGACCAGCCTGTCTCTGACCAGGGGGCTGTCTAGGAGTGGTCTGCCCACAATAGATACCAATATGCCCTGGACTCAGACACTTGAAACACAGCCTGTGCGTCCTGCAATGTGTCCTAGTATCGTGCTCCGAACTGCCACAAACCTGACATTCTTGAGAAGGTCTGGGGAACTGCCTACGGGGGCCATTTTGTACAGACTGAGTGTTGTTGCCTAACGCCATTTCTAACACTCTCAGAACCCTATCCATTGTGTTATTCTCAGCTACAGGCGTCAGCTGCTCTAGCTCTGGACTACTGACAGCCACAGGGGACGCGCTTTGTTCGTGATTAACAACCACCCTCTCCTGTGATGACTCAATGGCGACCACTTGTTGTGTCAACCGACCTCGACTCGCTCTATGTTCTCTCAAATATTCATCCAAATGTCCCTGCACCTCACCTGCTGTCCACTCACGAGATGGCTTACTTTTGAACACTAAGGACAGCTCCTTATCGGGGCAGTTACGGATGAACATGAGAACTAGATGCTTGCTCAGGCTAGTCTGAGATTCCCCCGTGCTAAGAAGACACTGCTCTGTGGCTTCTGCTGCTTTGTTAAGCCTAATCCAATAGTCAAGAGGATTCTCGCTTGCATATGCTTTGACTGCATAAAAGTCAGCTAATGGAAGTTCTGAATGAATAATATCACCAAAATGTTGTCTCAAAATGCTAAAAATAACCCCCACCTCACTGACAGTTGAGTTGCTACGCAGCCATACTTTGGTAACGTCCCGGGCCCTCCCCATTAGCTTGTTCATAACCTCCTCAACTTGTTCAGCTCCAGTACAGTTATTTTTCTTTCTGAGATACGTCCTCATGAGTTCCTCCCACTCAAAAACAGAGCACTTATCTGTGTTGTCCCCCCTAAAATAGGGTGGGGCATTTGCATCTGAACGTAACACGAGATTCATTTTGGATGCATCAATCACAGTATTCCCACATTGGTCAGGTTGGAACGTCTGTTGGGGATTTTGAGAAGCTAATACAGGTGAAATCCCCGTGATTGTGTTCTGCATTAACGTCATTCTAATAGCTTCCCCTATTTCTGACCCAATGGATCTTATCAAATTGGCCATTTGACTGGGGGATGTTTCAACACTAGTGTTGTTGATTTCACCAGGTGAGGGAACAACCGGAGTGAAAAGTAACGATTGGGCAGTTCCCTCTATGTGACCCTCTACCCTCCTCCTTTCAGGACTAGAGGAACCTGAACCACCTTGACTCCCCGGAGTAGACTGCATAACCGGTGTGTAATCGAGAACCCCTCTCCCCACAGTAATCCCTCTCCCCACAGTCAAGTTCCCTGTAGGAGTGTTTCCTACATTCAAAGTCATTTTCAATATCAAATGGTACTTTCACCTTTTTCTCTTCAGTGTGTTCTGGGTAACACACTCGAAATCAATAAACTTGATTAGAGACTATCTTTTTCAAAGGATTCAGTGCTCTCCAGCCCCCTCAGGAACAGACCTCAGGAATCGGCGGCGAATGCAGCGTCCCCGTGACTAGGTCGCGCCAGCAGCATCCACGCATCTAGGCCGCACCTGAAGCCTCCACGTCTCTCCAGCTACACCGGTGGTCGGCCTCTGCTGACCAGTTGATCCGGTTGTCTCGGCACCAGTTGTAGCGTGATTGATTCTGCGTTGTGTCTGGTGTGAGGTGGACGTAGACTCAGACAATGGTACCCAGTTGATGGTTGTTTATTTGGTAATCCTGTTAATCAAAACAGCACGTACACAAAACATGGCGGCGTTAGCGACCGTCATCAAAGTGCAGTCCACCTCTTGCTCTCGTTCTCAACAAGCACAAAGAGCGCCCGCGCGCACATTTAAAACAGCGCGCCGTCTACAGTCACGACCATTAGATACATTTAGCTCAGTGCAAGTTAGCTTCAGCAAAAACATATGAAACAATATGAAATAAAAGACAGTGTGTAAGCATTAATTAAACCAAAATACAAAAACAACGGTTCATACCTGTTAATCAAAACAGCACGTACACAAAACATGGCGGCGTTAGCGACCGTCATCAAAGTGCAGTCCACCTGGTATTACCAAACAGAATACTGAGTTAGTACACGAACGTACTATGGCTGTTTTACACAGGGCGAATTAATGTCATTACACAACAGGGTATTTCAGTACCAAAACCAAAACATAAATCAATTGTACAAGTTATACATTGCAATTAAATCCCATATTAAGTAACCGAAAGCGCATACCTCTTGCTCTCGTTCTCAACAAGCACAAAGAGAACGAGCACTTCCGCCAGCGTGTCTCTCGGCAACAAACCGGCTAAACCATTTTGTACATTAGTTGAACGTATTTACAATACAACAATTATTCAATGGAAAGATATCCTATCTTCTCTAAACCCATTATAAAAGACCCAAAAGGGATTTCGTTTGGAGAATTGGTAACTCAATGTGAGGAAATTAATATAAAGTAGTAACCAAGACACCCCTCCATAACACTAAAGTGGGCTCGGTCCACTTTGTTCCACTTTGTTCCTTCAAAGTAAGAGTGTTTCCGTTTTGACCTACTTACTTAAGATAAAATATAACAGTTTCTGTCCATGATTCTAGCATAACAACTTCACCCTGCTACACTTCCACACGTTACACTCTCCCAGTGAGAATCTGCGCTGCCAGGCTGGCTGCCGGCTGGCTGCACATGTGTCGGAGAAAAGCATGTGACAGTCTCCGGCCTCCCGGACCAACAGTAGGGGGGGGGGGGTGGCAACAACCAACGACTAACAGTGGGATGGGAGAAAAATCGGAAAAAAGGAGGGGGAAAAAGATAATAAAAAAAGCTACTTGATAAACACAGAACAAGCTACACAAGAGAGGTTAGTTTCACCAGATATGTTTATTGTTTATTTGTTTATTGTTTATTGTCATTTGCACTTACAAACTTATATTCTGGAATAAAATAAGTAAAAGAAGAACAGTTCAAATGTACTGCCCCCCCATATTATGCACAAACACACATGCGCATATCCCTCTCTCATACACACAGATACATACGATACAGCATTATACAACAATTATGGTGGGAAAAAAATACTTTTTTTCTGGTCTGGTCTATAAATAACATGGGACAGAAGCACAGTCTGGAATACTGCCAAGGATAGACACAAAAAAGCTCAGAGCATATTTCCATTGTGGTCCTCGTATGGGGGGGGGGGGGGGGCAGAGGGTTCAGCCATGCATCATACAGACATCGTAAAGACACAGACACATCACATATACATAACATACTGTAGACACATAAAAACATGTAAAAGTGCCTTTAGCTGAATATCTAGGTTAATTATAGTACCTTTTGAGCCATATCTTTAGGCTGGACTTGAATCTAACAGCACTGTTCACTATTTCCAGGTCACTGGGCAGACTGTTGCAAAAGACAGCTACATAATGTAAAAAATGACTCCTTCCCCATACAACTCCTGACAATCTGACCGGCACGACGTCAGTTGAGCTACGCCTAGTAGTTGAATAAGCACGGGTGTCCCTGACACGGTTGAAGTGGTCATTGAAGTACACTGGCACTACCCCGTGCACGATTCGGTAAACTAGGCACATCCCTATTTGGTTGAATGAATGAATGAATGAATGAATGAATGAATGGATGGATGAATGAATGAATGAATGAATGAATGAATGAATGAATGAATGAATGAATGAATGAATGAATGAATGAATGAATGAATGAATGAAAACTAGGGATGCTCGATATTGGCTTTTTTACCGATACCGATATACCGATATTGTCCAATTCTTAATTTCCGATACCGATATCAACCGATACCAACCGATGCAGGGTTTCCCCCCGCCAAAAAAATTGAATAATTTCAGGTAATTAACATTACATATCTCTTGTTGTGGAATTAACACAACATTATGCATACTTTTGACAATAAATAAAATCAGAATTTGTTCTTACTTGCTTGTCTGGGTAAATAAAGGTTATAGAAATGTAAAAAATATCGATATCGGCCGATAATATCGGACATCCCTAATGAAAACTTTATTAACAGATTGCAGAATGGGTACAATAAAGTATGGCTCAATACACACAATTGTTAAGGGGATGCAGACCAGAGAAAGACTTTCGTCTTGTTTACATCAGGGTCCCCCATTATGCTGTGACGTTATGACATAACACCAACACATCGATGGTTGTTGTTAACCATTAGTGGTAAATATGATGGCAAGATAATTATTGTATTGGAGAGACTGAATTAATTAATACCCAACTCACCTATTACCTCACCTGGTTGACTCTGTCCTCCACCTTTAGCCATCTCATGCTCTCAAAGTGTCATGGGTCAAGGTGGGTTCGGGCGGGTAGCCTTAGTATTACCCTGACTAGCTTGTTTTGTGATGTCTGTAGTTTTATTCTCTGACTTTTGGGGGCGCTGTTGAACCAGGAGCCACACTCATAGTCATAGTGACACTGGGCTGCAGCAAGTATTTTCATCGCGGACTGATCTACGTATAAACTGGGAGATCCTGGTTCAGGGCTGTACAGTGCGATGGTCTGTGCGATGAAATGAATTTACTGCAGTAGCACCCCTGCTATAGCCTGTGTGTGAGGGGGGAGGGGGGAATTGTGTGTGAAGTGAATCGATGGGCCACGCTATTCTACTTGGTAGTTGTAGTCTATCGTGCAATTAAAAACCATGTCCCAGGGGGCGGCTACGTGGCGTAGTGGGCAAGGCGCTCGCCACGAATGACGGAGACGCTGGGCTTGCCTGTTCGAGCCCAGCGCTCCACATTGCTTTCAGTTTAGCTGGTCGTTCATACTAATACACATTGGCCGTATTAGGGGGTGGGAAACTGATGGGTGGGGATCGGGCGTTGTGGACAGCGACTCCTACAGGTCGGTTGGTGCGCCTGCGCAGTAGAATCAGGAAGTGTCGGGGGCAGCGTGAGCCTCCCACGCGTTACTCCTCGCCACTGAGAGATCGAGCTGCGCAGGTGAAAAGATGCGACTGCTGTTACCTCAAGTACCGGAGGGGACTTGTGCTATGTATGACTTAGTCCACATTGCAGCCGGCTTGTGGGAGGCAAGAAACAGCGTTCGTGACAGGGGAGGGTTGAATTGGATGATACGAAATTGGGATGGGAGAAAAAATATAGAAAAATGGGAGAAAAAGTGGATAAAAAAAAAAAAAAACATGTCCCCATCTGCGTAGAGTCCATACATCCAACACCAAATCCCATAATTCCCTGCGAACAATCCCATTTTCCTCAGCGAGTCGAGAGCTAATTAGCCTACGACCCATGCACCCTTTGACCACTTGATTTTAACATTTTTGACGAAAGTGCACTTTTCTTGTATACTGACCGAATCTATTTATTTATTGGACTTGACAGATAAACAGTGTAGGGATCCCGTTCTGGCAGTGTCATGCCTCTTGTGCTTTGAAGTGTCATGTATGTCTCTTGTCCCTGTTTTGTCTTGTTTTGTCCTGAATGTGTAGAAATGCAGCTGTTTGCCGTATCATGCTCTAAATTGCCCCTTGCGGGACTAATACAGTTTTTTGAATTTAATTGAAAATGAAGCTGTATTTTCAAGTATTAAATCAAACTAAAGGCGAAGTGCAAAACCAAACCCCCCAACGAGCCTGAGAGGAACCACTTCTAAATGAAAAGAGTGAAACAAGACCAGGGGCC
Organism: Notolepis coatsorum; assembly: GCF_963971535.1. Taxonomy (NCBI): domain Eukaryota; kingdom Metazoa; phylum Chordata; class Actinopteri; order Aulopiformes; family Paralepididae; genus Notolepis; species Notolepis coatsorum. The sequence goes on along the minus strand of NC_140173.1, from coordinate 146,110,988 downwards.
CTCATTCATCAACGTGGACGTAGAACTTGACCTACTTCCACACATAAGCACGGAATGTAGAACTAGCGTACGCACAGGGAAGTCGGCATTCATCACACGTGCGTACGCAGGCTCTACGCACACCTGTCATGATGAATACCACTTTGTTCTACCGTCAATGCTCGTGCATGATTATCCATATATGGTCATGAAAATGAGGAAACACCCCCCATGGGATGTGAAATAATGGACCGACCCGAGCGGGACTCTGAGAAACTCCACGGAGAATTCACTGCTGTCGAACCAAGAAGACACTATCGCGTATCATGGGATAAATAAAAGGCGGATTTGTAAACGGTGATGTCAGATATCAACGGCTCCCTAAGACCATTGCTGCAATTCTGCCTGGACAGCTCAAAATACTAATAAAGACCGTTCGTTGACCACTGTTTGGCGTTGGTTGTGTGTCATTATAACCGTGCTGTAATATGAATGCCTTTATTAGTTGTGTTCGATTGGCTATATGATTTTTAGAGGCATCTATTTTGTTGTCGGCTAATAAAGACCGCGCTGGAATATGACTGCCTTTCCCCGTGTTGTTTGATTAATACCAGGGATTAAAGTTCTCCTCAATTTGATTCCAAATCGCGATGGATCTCCCGTCAATTTTCTACCTGCTGCATATGATTTCTAGAGGCATACTACAATCCATTTTGATGTCAGTATTGGGTAGCCTACATAAACAATCATACGAGCTATACAAGAACAATGAATCTTACTGCCATGTATGATGTAGCCGATACGCCATGTGTAGCCTGCCTATATGTGATCAATACAAACATGAACTTGAATTCCATCATGTCTGTGTGCGGGTCACTGCGGGAACTCACAAGGCTGTTGTCACAATGTAAATAAGAATCTGCACTGAAAAGTTACAGTATGTAGTTGGTTGATCATTTGTATGACAGTCAGTAAACCCTTGCAAAAAGTATCAGTTTTATTTAATGAATTGAAAACATTCAGCATCGCCTTCCTCCCGGCATCCAGCAATAACATGTATCAGGCAAATGCGCATCGCAACATTGACTGAGTGGAATCCCTTTCTATTCACATAACTGCATTTGTGATGGAGCTTTGACAGCTACAGTAACAGTCTATTGGTCGATCCATCTCCAATATCACGATGGACCGTGCCGCGGTGGCAAAGACGTACCCGAGGGTGGAGAGGATCTTGAATGAATTCCATCATCATATATATATGTTGTGTGTCTGTCCACTATGTTTGTTACTTTGTTATTCCCCCCCCCTACCTATGTAAAGCGACCTTGGGTCTCTTGAAAGGCGCTATATAAAATGAAGCTATTATTATTATTATTATTATTATTATTATTATTATTATTATTATTATTATTATTATTATTATTATTATTATTATTATTATTATTATTATTATTATTATTATTATTATTATTATTATTATTATTATTATTATTATTATCATCACATCTGTGCGGGAGCTCACAAATAGACTGTTAGTCTCAGTGAAGTTTCAACGGAGGTCATCTATTCTAACCAACAAATTGAAGTAGAAAGCATTTCGTGACCAATCTTATTTGGAAACATGACACACAAAATAATTTGCTTTTTATTTGAAACAATATCTAATCGCGTTTGGAGGTTGGTGTTTTGCGTCTGCCCCCCCGTGCCAAACAAGCAGGCCAACCTCTTGTTCGCGTGTGAGCCCGTTATAATTACACTACTGTCGCTATTTTACAATGAACTATAATGAATTACGGGTCATACAGAAGTTGAACACTAATGCACGGAAGCTTATTTCCGCCTTGGAACTAATGCAGGACTGAGGAGTGCTTATGCGTAGTAACGATATTCTACCACTGGGAGCTAGGTACGCCAGGTCTGACCTGTGCGTAGATGTACGCACGAAGTCACGTTCAAGTTGAAATTGATGAATCCCACTCTTTGCTTAGAAATGATCGTACGCACAGGGTAAGCACAGATCTGTGCGTAGAACACGTTGATGCATGAGGGCCCCAGGAGAGAAGGTTTACAGGTACAATGCAGAGTGGAAAAGCAGCTCTTGTTCTGTAGCTGGTGCAGGGAGGCTCCAGAAAAGATGAGATCAGAGAATCCCTATGTAGTGGGTACAGTAACAACATCCTAAAAATGGATAACATAAAGAAACAGCACTTCCCATCGTCCAAAATCAAATGTTTTAAAGGGGACGGTTGTTCATCGTGCCATCAATCATTGGAATAACTGCCCACTGAACATAAGTAAATTGAATAGCAAAGTGTCTTTCAAGTACCACCTAAGAATACACTACTTAAATGTGTGAGCAAATACTGTTCACGTTTGGGAGTGGAAATACCTACTGTAGGAATGTAATAATGAAATATTTACTCATGAATGTAATAACCTTTTCTGAAAATATTCATGTCTACCCATGGATGTAATAACCTTTTCTGAAAATATTCTGATGTTTATAAAGATGTCTACACTGTTTTACTGTTTTTAGATTATCATTGTTAATGTTAATGAATCTCATGTTGTTATGTTTTGTGTTGTCTTTCTGTGTGGACCTCAGGAAGACTAGCTCGCCACTTAGGTGGCAGGCAGCTAATGGGAATCCTTTTAAACAATAAACAATAAACATTCTTGCCCAGGATGCCTTCATCGCGAAACAACATCCTGAGCTGGCTGGCACACTCCTGCACCCGCTGAGTACCCAGGCCACCAAAGCGGATGATGCTGCTCTCCGTGAATAATAACGTGGCCTATTGCATCGCCAAAGAAGAACTTCCTTTCAATAAGTTTAAGCCGCTAATTTTGCTCTGCAAGAAGAACGGAGCGGATATCAGTCCATCTTGTCCATGACAACCACGTCCGATGTGGAGAGATGATAGAGACCATAGCCGATGAAATGAAGTCGGACCTGGCGGAGGAAATTGGAGGAAGCCGCTACCTTTCAGTGATGATTGACGGGGACACGGACGCTTCTAACAAAGAATGTGAAATGGTCTACGTTCGAATCATGATGAATGGAAAGCCAACAAACGAGCTGATTGGGCATCAGGAACTAGAGCACAGCCATGCATTAGGTGAGAAGCCCACTATTAGGACGTCTGTCTGTCTGTCTGTCTGTCTGTCTGTCTGTCTGTCTGTCTGTCTGTCTGTCTGTCTGTCTGTCTGTCTGTCTGTCTGTCTGTCTGTCTGTCTGTCTGTCTGTCTGTCTGTCTGTCTGTCTGTCTGTCTGTCTGTCTGTCTGTCTGTCTGTCTGTCTGTCTGTCTGTCTGTCTGTCTGTCTGTCTGTCTGTCTGTCTGTCTGTCTGTCTGTCTGTCTGTCTGTCTGTCTGTCTGTCTGTCTGTCTGTCTGTCTGTCTGTCTGTCTGTCTGTCTGTCTGTCTGTCTGTCTGTCTGTCTGTCTGTCTGTCTGTCTGTCTGTCTGTCTGTCTGTCTGTCTGTCTGTCTGTCTGTCTGTCTGTCTGTCTGTCTGTCTGTCTGTCTGTCTGTCTGTCTGTCTGTCTGTCTGTCTGTCTGTCTGTCTGTCTGTCTGTCTGTCTGTCTGTCTGTCTGTCTGTCTGTCTGTCTGTCTGTCTGTCTGTCTGTCTGTCTGTCTGTCTGTCTGTCTGTCTGTCTGTCTGTCTGTCTGTCTGTCTGTCTGTCTGTCTGTCTGTCTGTCTGTCTGTCTGTCTGTCTGTCTGTCTGTCTGTCTGTCTGTCTGTCTGTCTGTCTGTCTGTCTGTCTGTCTGTCTGTCTGTCTGTCTGTCTGTCTGTCTGTCTGTCTGTCTGTCTGTCTGTCTGTCTGTCTGTCTGTCTGTCTGTCTGTCTGTCTGTCTGTCTGTCTGTCTGTCTGTCTGTCTGTCTGTCTGTCTGTCTGTCTGTCTGTCTGTCTGTCTGTCTGTCTGTCTGTCTGTCTGTCTGTCTGTCTGTCTGTCTGTCTGTCTGTCTGTCTGTCTGTCTGTCTGTCTGTCTGTCTGTCTGTCTGTCTGTCTGTCTGTCTGTCTGTCTGTCTGTCTGTCTGTCTGTCTGTCTGTCTGTCTGTCTGTCTGTCTGTCTGTCTGTCTGTCTGTCTGTCTGTCTGTCTGTCTGTCTGTCTGTCTGTCTGTCTGTCTGTCTGTCTGTCTGTCTGTCTGTCTGTCTGTCTGTCTGTCTGTCTGTCTGTCTGTCTGTCTGTCTGTCTGTCTGTCTGTCTGTCTGTCTGTCTGTCTGTCTGTCTGTCTGTCTGTCTGTCTGTCTGTCTGTCTGTCTGTCTGTCTGTCTGTCTGTCTGTCTGTCTGTCTGTCTGTCTGTCTGTCTGTCTGTCTGTCTGTCTGTCTGTCTGTCTGTCTGTCTGTCTGTCTGTCTGTCTGTCTGTCTGTCTGTCTGTCTGTCTGTCTGTCTGTCTGTCTGTCTGTCTGTCTGTCTGTCTGTCTGTCTGTCTGTCTGTCTGTCTGTCTGTCTGTCTGTCTGTCTGTCTGTCTGTCTGTCTGTCTGTCTGTCTGTCTGTCTGTCTGTCTGTCTGTCTGTCTGTCTGTCTGTCTGTCTGTCTGTCTGTCTGTCTGTCTGTCTGTCTGTCTGTCTGTCTGTCTGTCTGTCTGTCTGTCTGTCTGTCTGTCTGTCTGTCTGTCTGTCTGTCTGTCTGTCTGTCTGTCTGTCTGTCTGTCTGTCTGTCTGTCTGTCTGTCTGTCTGTCTGTCTGTCTGTCTGTCTGTCTGTCTGTCTGTCTGTCTGTCTGTCTGTCTGTCTGTCTGTCTGTCTGTCTGTCTGTCTGTCTGTCTGTCTGTCTGTCTGTCTGTCTGTCTGTCTGTCTGTCTGTCTGTCTGTCTGTCTGTCTGTCTGTCTGTCTGTCTGTCTGTCTGTCTGTCTGTCTGTCTGTCTGTCTGTCTGTCTGTCTGTCTGTCTGTCTGTCTGTCTGTCTGTCTGTCTGTCTGTCTGTCTGTCTGTCTGTCTGTCTGTCTGTCTGTCTGTCTGTCTGTCTGTCTGTCTGTCTGTCTGTCTGTCTGTCTGTCTGTCTGTCTGTCTGTCTGTCTGTCTGTCTGTCTGTCTGTCTGTCTGTCTGTCTGTCTGTCTGTCTGTCTGTCTGTCTGTCTGTCTGTCTGTCTGTCTGTCTGTCTGTCTGTCTGTCTGTCTGTCTGTCTGTCTGTCTGTCTGTCTGTCTGTCTGTCTGTCTGTCTGTCTGTCTGTCTGTCTGTCTGTCTGTCTGTCTGTCTGTCTGTCTGTCTGTCTGTCTGTCTGTCTGTCTGTCTGTCTGTCTGTCTGTCTGTCTGTCTGTCTGGTTGTCTGTCTGTCTGTCTGTCTGTCTGTCTGTCTGTCTGTCTGTCTGTCTGTCTGTCTGTCTGTCTGTCTGTCTGTCTGTCTGTCTGTCTGTCTGTCTGTCTGTCTGTCATTGATATACAGGATGAAGAGTTCTGTTCTGGTCTGGTCTGGTCTGGTCTGGTCTGGTCTGGTCTGGTCGTCCTCCAATGTCTAAGTTCAGCGTCAACCTTAGGTTTTATAATTAAAGACAACACATGCATTAGAATTAAAGTGTAAGAACGTTTGTTCTGTGACCACCCCAGTATTCAACATGTTCATCTTATATGCATGTGTGATTCATTGCCCTGATAGAGATGGACGCAGTGAGACCTAGGTTCCACAATACAATTGAGATTCCTTTCTCATAGTATAAAGATTGAGCCTGGTCTAAATCTAACGTCTTTGTACCTCTCTATAGACTGACCACAGCTGTTCTGCGAAATACAACTCTTTTGGTAAATGGTGCATTTATATATGATTGTTCCTCACATTCACCCATCCGCAGCGGCACGGTGGTGTAGTGGTTAACACTGTCGCCTCACAGCAAGAAGGTCCAGGGTCCCATTCCCGCTTGGGGACCGGCCCTCATTCATCAACGTGTTCTACGCACAGATCTGTGCTTACCCTGTGCGTACGATCATTTCTAAGCAAAGAGTGGGATTCATCAATTTCAACTTGAACTTGACTTCGTGCTTACATCCAAGGCGGAAATAAGCTTCCGTGCATTAGTGTTCAACTTCTGTATGACCCGTAATTCATTATAGTTCATTGCAAAATAGCGACAGTAGTGTAATTATAACGGGCTCACACGCGAACAAGAGGTTGGCCTGCTTGTTTGGCACGGGGGGGGGGGGGGGGCAGACGCAAAACACCAACCTCCAAACGCGATTAGATATTGTTTCAAATAAAAAGCAAATTATTTTGTGTGTCATGTTTCCAAATAAGATTGGTCACGAAATGCTTTCTACTTCAATTTGTTGGTTAGAATAGATGACCTCCGTTGAAACTTCACTGAGACTAACAGTCTATTTGTGAGCTCCCGCACAGATGTGATGATAATAATAATAATAATAATAATAATAATAATAATAATAATAATAATAATAATAATAATAATAATAATAATAATAATAATAATAATAATAATAATAATAATAATAATAATAATAATAATAATAATAATAATAATAATAATAATAATAATAATAATAATAATAATAATAATAATAGCTTCATTTTATATAGCGCCTTTCAAGAGACCCAAGGTCGCTTTACATAGATAGGGGGGGGGGAATAAAAAAGTAACAAACATAGTGGACAGACACACAACATATATATAATATGATGATGGAATTCATTCAAGATCCTCTCCACCCTCGGGTACGTCTTTGCCACCGCGGCACGGTCCATCGTGATATTGGAGATGGATCGACCAATAGACTGTTACTGTAGCTGTCAAAGCTCCATCACAAATGCAGTTATGTGAATAGAAAGGGATTCCACTCAGTCAATGTTGCGATGCGCATTTGCCTGATACATGTTATTGCTGGATGCCGGGAGGAAGGCGATGCTGAATGTTTTCAATTCATTAAATAAAACGGATACTTTTTGCAAGGGTTTACTGACTGTCATACAAATGATCAACCAACTACATACTGTAACTTTTCAGTGCACGTTCTTATTTACATTGTGACAACAGCCTTGTGAGTTCCCGCAGTGACCCGCACACAGACATGATGGAATTCAAGTTCATGTTTGTATTGATCACATATAGGCAGGCTACACATGGCGTATCGGCTACATCATACATGGCAGTAAGATTCATTGTTCTTGTATAGCTCGTATTATTGTTTATGTAGGCTACCCAATACTGACATCAAAATGGATTGTAGTATGCCTCTAGAAATCATATGCAGCAGGTAGAAAATTGACGGGAGATCCATCGCGATTTGGAATCAAATTGAGGAGAACTTTAATCCCTGGTATTAATCAAACAACACGGGGAAAGGCAGTCATATTCCAGCGCGGTCTTTATTAGCCGACAACAAAATAGATGCCTCTAAAGATCATATAGCCAATCGAACACAACTAATAAAGCCATTCATATTACAGCACGGTTATAATGACACACAACCAACGCCAAACAGTGGTCAACGAACGGTCTTTATTAGTATTTTGAGCTGTCCAGGCAGAATTGCAGCAATGGTCTTAGGGAGCCGTTGATATCTGACATCACCGTTTACAAATCCGCCTTTTATTTATCCCATGATACGCAATAGTGTCTTCTTGGTTCGACAGCAGTGAATTCTCCGTGGAGTTTCTCAGAGTCCCGCTCGGGTCGGTCCATTATTTCACATCCCATGGGGGGTGTTTCCTCATTTTCATGACCATATATGGATAATCATGCACGAGCATTGACGGTAGAACAAAGTGGTATTCATCATGACAGGTGTGCGTAGAGCCTGCGTACGCACGTGTGATGAATGCCGACTTCCCTGTGCGTACGCTAGTTCTACATTCCGTGCTTACGTGTGGAAGTAGGTCAAGTTCTACGTCCACGTTGATGAATGAGGGCCCCTGGAGGTTTCCACGTTGTCAGGTACCCAGGTGGGGTATCTCCCAGGCCTTTCTGTATGGAGTTTGCATGTTCTCTCCATGCTCGCAAGGGTCCCCCCCCCCCCCCCCCCCCGATAAGAGAAACCCAATGGAAAAACATGCACAACAGATCGCTGACGCTGTCGCGTCCCTGACGAAGATGGGCAGGAGCACTTGGATTGGTCGCCGGGCGCGGTACCTCGCCGTGTCTGCTCCCGGCTGCCCTTGGGGGGAAGGACGACCGGAGGGGTTAAGCGCAGAGACTCAATCGCATCAGCGACCCTGAGAAAGACAATGCATGTGTGTGTGTGTGTATTCCTGTGTGTGTGTGCCGCCCATTGCATGTCCCATGTCGTTGCATGCCGAATAAAGACACTCCTGCATTATTCACTCACACACCGATGGCGGAGGCGACCATGCAAGGTGCCAACCCACTCATCGGGAAAAATTAGGGGTTAAGTGTCTGGCTCAAGGACACTTCAACGCGCTGCCCGGGAGGAGCGTCAATCAAACCGTGAACCTTCCGACTAACAGACGACCACTCTACCTCCTGAGCCACTGTCGCCCCCAATTTATTGCCCTTCCCTCCATAAACCTCCTTCCCCCTCCAGGTCACACATCCCACACCTCTGATTGACAGGGTTCTCCCTCACCCACACCTATTAAGTGTGTTAGCTTCCCCCCTAATCAAATACAGCTCAAGATGATGTCATTCTATGGTGAATCCTGTCACTGCCGTGAAGCCTGCCGCAGGCTGCAGGCCTATAGGAAGCCCAGGTTTTCAAGATTTATTGTTATTTGTCACATACATACCAGGGCATTTCACATACAGTGAAATTCCGGGTGGCCATGCCCGCTTTGATTGTGCAATAATACTAATAATAAAACAGACCAAAAAAAACAGGTAATAAAAATACATAAGATGGGCATGATAAAATAGACATGCTAAAGTCATAGTGCAATACAATGTTAGCTATGGATTTAAGGCACTGGGTCCTATGTTCCCCGGTTCCTTTCAGATGAGAAGTGCTCTTGCCCTGTGGCCTCGGGCAGAGTGAATGAATGAATGATTTTATGTCTGTCTTTTTTATTTTTACAAAGCATAGTAGTAGAACTTCCAAAAAAAATAAAAAATACAGAAAAGGTGTAGACTGAAGCCGAGGCTTATAATTGCCTACCCTTTTTACATTACACTATTTACACACAAAAAAAGAAATACGAAAAAGAAACATAATTCAGTATATCATTTAGCAAAGGTTACAAACGTTTCATAGTTTTATGTACAAAACGTATACACATTTATTTGTTCTTTAAAAAAAAATGCATACTTTTTTTTTATATATATATGTTTTTCTTTTACTTTTATCTTTTTCCCTTTGTCACTATTTTAACACAGCTATGTTATAGATAAAATATAACTAGGATAATAATGAGGTTTTATATTTATGTATCACCTTATATTTGAGTAATTTCTTAAAAGTAGGCCTATGTAGCGAACTACACATTTTTACTTCTTTGTCAAAGCTAGAACACTCCAGCAGTAGATAATAACCAGGACCGGGCTCTCCAGCCACTCCAGGAGGGCCCATAATAATGGCTGCTGTCACGGTCCGCCTGCCAGAGCAGGTGACACCTGCAGGGGTGTACTTCGTTACAATACTTAAGTACTGTTTTTGGGGATTTGTACTTTACTCTAGTATTATTAGGTTTGTATACTTGTATTTTTACTCAATTATATTTCAGAGACAAAAAACATACTTTTCACTCCTTACATTTAAAATGCAGACCTACAAAGTACAAAGTACAAATCTCGCAGGTCCAACCATTTTAATTAGTATATTTGTTTCTCTGGCCGAACTAACGTTACGTTATTAATCCTTTGGCCGCACTTTATTTAAAAACAGCCAATCAAATCCCCATCAATGGAAAGTTAACCCACCCATACCCATGCTGATTGGTCCTTCTGCAAGACTAGAAAGGGGGATCTTTGATTAAACACCTGATCAAACACATCAGAAGAATAGACAGTCAGAAAAAAGGTTTTACTTTTACTTTTAGTAATTACATTTAAAAGTGGAAACTTTTTTACTTTTACTCAAGTCAAATCAAATGAAATCAAATGTATTTGTGAGGCCCGACAACACACGTTAATGTCCCCATGGGCCGGACACGTCTTCTTTAAACAAGTCAAGAAGAAACATAACAATAAGTCAAGAACACCATAAGGTCCAACAAATTTAAAATAAATGCAAAATAAATGAATGAATGCAAACACTCCCAGACATACCACACGTGAAGGTAAGGAAAAACTCACTAAAACATAACAATAGGAAGCAAATGCTCCACAGGCAATGTGGAGGAGAGAAACCTTAGAAGGGCCATTCAAGGGGCGATCTCCCTTCTTAGATGTCGGTGATAGTAGTGTTGCAGACGGACAGTTGGTAAGCATGCACTCATGTGTGTAGTGAAACACAGATGAGTGCATGCAATAGCAACTGAACATTTATAAAATTCAAGATAGAGCTGATAGCGATAGCAACTGAACATTTTGAAAGATTAAAGATAGAGCTGATAGCGGATCTATTTGAGGCACAGGGGCGGCGCAAAGAGGGTCGCGTCCTCACCGTCTTAATCACGGGACGTTCAACACTCCGGTCATCGCTCCGAGACAGCCGGAGATAGGGGGCGGCGCAGAGAGGGTCGCAACCTCCTCGATTCAAGTGTGTTTTTAGCCAGATACTCTGACTTTTACTTTTACTCAGATACTTTTTTATCAACTTTTTCTCCTCCTGTTTTTCTGTGTTTTTCTCCAATCCCAATTTAGTCGTTATGCCAATTCCCCCCTCCCCTTCCTGGTTGTTGCTTGCATGTGCCCCCCACTGGTCGGTCTAGGGAGCCCTGAAGTCTATCAGATGCTTCCTCCGAGACATAGGAGACAGCCAGCAGCATCTTTTCACCTGCCAGCGCGGACTCTCATTGGTGAGGTGTAACGTGTGGGAGGTCACACTACCCTCACCATCTCCCTCCCTCGCTATGCGGGCGCCCTGACCGACCTGTAGGAGTTGCTGTTTTACAACGACCAGAATACCACCCCACCGGCTTCCCTCCCGCTGACTCTGCCAATTGAGCCAGTATGACGGCCAGCCAAGCCGGAGGCAACGCTGACAGCCGGATTCGATACCAGTGTCTCTCGCGTTGGTGACGAGCGGTTAGTCCGCTGCGCCATCCAGCCGCCTTAACCCTGCTTATTTTCAAAACACATTATATGGCCATTAGGGACTGATAGGCTAATATCTAGCGAAAATGTTGATGTTTCTCGATCTGCACTGTACGTATTTTTTTTTTCAATGTATCCTTTAGGTTAGGCGTTAGAGTATTTGAAAGTAAAAGACTAAATAAATTGTTGCCAATGATGAAACAAAAATAGTCATTCCCAATCCCATTGTTGAAAACATACTGTGGCGATTGGTGAAGAATGAGGCAGTTCGACTTCTCTTCAGGCACTTTATTGACCGCCTTGACATTTATTCTCAACAGAAAGTTACCACTGGGTTATAATAAAAACAACAACAACAACAACAACAACAACAACAACAACAACAACAACAACAACAACAACAACAACAACAACAACAAGTAACAACACTAACACCCACTTTGTATGGCAAGTTAACTACTACTGAATTCACACATTAGCTCCCCTAAGTAACTAGCTAGTTCTCTTTCATTAACGTAGTATAGTCCCCAGGTCCTAAAGCTGCGCTGAACTAAACACATAATAAATTGCTAATTACTTTGGGTAGGCAATGCACACTCATTTTATGTTAAATGAGCCTGACTGTTAAGGGGTTAAATCATACATAGCCGATTAGTATTCAAATAGTTCCCAGGGACTATATGTTTTCTCTGTTCTGGGCTTCTCCACACTACTGTATATTCTGCCCATGGCAATGTATTATTTTTCCATTTGCAACGTATTCTTTTCCTGTTTATGCTTTTGCTTGTTCACTTCTGAATAAACCTCTGAAAGATGAATTCTACCTTTCCTTATTGATGATTCTCAGATAAACGCAACACTCCCTAGTCTCCGCCTAAACCGCACCCCTCCTACATTTACATTTGATAATTTCGCTGATGCTTTTATCCAAAGCGACTTACGAGTTATGTACGACAAATCAGCAGGAAGGGTACAACTCTTTCAGCTGAGTAACAATGATCACCAAACAGTGCGGAAACTTGGGTGCTGCAGTATTGAGTGCATAGACGTAAGACATATTAGTATAGTATAGGAGTGCATGGTAGTATAGAAGGTTAGTAAGAAGTGTTTTTAGTGTTTTTTCTATTTCTTCATTTTAGATATTGATTGAAGAAGTGTGTTTTTAGTCGACAGCGAAAGATTGGTCGGGTTTCGGCTGCCGTCCTGACTGTGGTGGGAATTCATTCCACCATTGTGGAGCGAGGACCGAGAATAGGTGGTCATAGGAGTGGGTCTGAGGCGGCCAGAGGATGTAGAGCGGAGGGGTCTTAAGGGTGTCTAGTTAGAGACCATTGACTGGAGGTATAGGCGGGAGCCGTTACCCTCGCTGCGCGATATGCCAGGTCAAGGACCTTGAAGCGAATTTGTGCAGTGATGGGGAGCCAGTGTAGGTCCCTGAGAAGTGGGGTAACATGGGCTGACTTTGGTAGGTTGGAGATCAAACGGGCGGCTGCATTCTGGATGGGTTGAAGAGGCTTGGTGGCGGTGGTCGGTAGACCAGCAAGCAGTGCATTGCATTGCAGTAGTCAAGGCGAGACATGACAGTTGATTGGAAAAGGAATTGAGTGGCTTCTTTTGTCAGGAAGGGGCGGACCCCACTTCTTTTTTTGTGATACATTTTTTTTTTTTTTTTTTTACATGAAACAAGACAACTCAATACAGTAATAACAACAATAAACAGGACTTCACAGGACATAGTAACAACAACAACAATAACGGGAACGGAAATAACAAACAATAAAACAAAACATAAAATTGTGTTACCTACCACAGACACACAAAAAAAAAAAAAAAACATTTCCTCCTCCATTCCCATCCAGGGACATCTATGGATCTCATGGAATGTATTCCCAGTGTCAGAAATATTGTGTCTCTTACTAGGCTTGAGTAAAATGTGATGAAACAAAGGAGAATATAAATGATTTATTATTATTTTTTCTTTGACAGTGAATAACACCATGCTAAATGACCAGACATGAAAAACTGCCACTGAGCTCATTCAGCACGCACTGGGAATACATTCCCTGAGATCCATAGATGTCCCTAGATACCAAGAACATGCTAATAGCCTTGTAGAAGTGGAGCAATCGTCCATTTACTTAGGTATGTATTTTTCGGCGGATTTTCAGAAAATAGGGCTTAACAGGTTAAGGGTGCTATTAGCACCGCACAATCCATCCATTTGTGAATTCGCCCCATAGTTAGTAGATAAGGCTGCCGGTGTTGTTGAATTAGCTGGGGGGTTGTCCAGGTTTCGGTGAGAGCTAGAAGCTGGAGGTTTTGACTATGGGCATAGGTAGCAATGAAGTCTGCTTTCCTGGCAGCTGATTGACAATTCCAGGGTAGGAGAGTTTAGCAGGATTGCTCCCAAATTGGCGAGGATGGCTTGAAGCTGGTCTGGTGGAAGAAAGTGTTGGGATGGGTAGGAAACAACAATGGACGGGGATAGGTGTGAGTAGCAGGAGGAAAGGTGAGTTTCTCACGTGAGGAGGGAAGGGAGAGAGATAGAGAAATGACCAAGAGGTGAAGTAACAATTTATGTTCATATGGTCAATAGAATTGATATTATCGTGTATTTATGATTAATGGGTTATTCAACATTATCATAGCATTATTCAGAATGGCTAAGCTGAAAACAGACAACAGTTGGCTTGACCGTTGGCTTGATCACACACCCACACACTATCTCACCCCCACACAGAAACCAGTTTTGTTGTATACCTGATGAACGAGAGACACACACACACACAAACACACTCTCTCATGTGACATTTCAGTGATCACTGTCTAAACTAACAAGACAGACTGGTTAGGTTAAGTGGACCGGCACACACGCATCGTCCCAGCTTGATGAATGACACACACACTCACACACACCCAGTATTGCAGGTGACCGAGATTATAGCTCACACCCCCTCACCCATTAGAACCTCACGCAGACAGACCAAACCAGTTTACCAACTATTGGCAGGGGAGGACCAGACCCACTTGTGTATTGGAGATAGGATTTAAACAACGTGTTGAGAACAGTAGAGGACTCAGTCTAGCCGAGGCTGGGTCATGGATGGACGTCTTGTTACTGTGCTGTGGAAACCATGCTTGTATGCTGCATTAAATCACTTTCTTCACCAACTGAGCCATTGCCTCTGAAAACCATCTCCAGTCTGAATTCTTCTTGAAACCAGCGCCACTCTCATCAAATGATACTTCAGAGGCAAAGGAACATTTTCAAGGTCTACTTAGCACGTATACCTCCTCTGAGAACTCGCCTCTTTGTCCCTCTTCATGTCACTGCCTTCGCCACTGACGGCCACTGACAGAGTGACAACGCCTGGAACATGCTAACCTCCCCGTCGGCACCTCGATTCAGCCTCGGAGCAGGTTCACGTCGATGCAGCCTTTTAAAAGCAGAACTCAAGACGGGAATGTGAAAACCAATAACTTCAATACATTTCTGGCCATGCTTTTCATCACAAACGCTAATCCGCCCAAGGTTTTCCCCTTTGACAGGATATGAGGTATTCAATGTATTCACTGGTTTGTAATGTCTGTAGCAGATGAGAAGGACGGCTATGAAAAAAATGCTTTACAACTTCAGTCGTGTCATTATCCGTGCCCCTGCAGTGATCTAGACGGATAAATATGAGTAAAGGCTTCTGCTATTCTACAACTGCACACGGCATCTGTGGTTTCAGTGTGTTTACAAGCGTCAGTCAGATACTAAACGTTAGCTCTATGGGTTTCATTGACTTATGAAGTCATAATAGCGCGGTCCGCTGCCAGCGATAAACGTTTGGTTTATTTAGCGCCCCTGAGGGAGCGCAGTAGTGTTTCCAATGTTTAGAGCCATTTGTGGCGGGTTCGCCACAATATAGACCCACCACAAATACATGTGAGAGGCTTTATGGACCCCTTGCAGTTTGCGTATCAGCAGAACATCGGTGTGGAGGATGCCATAGTCTATATGGTCCACAAGGCTTATTTTCATCTGGAGAAGCCGGGCAGCTCAGTGAGGGTAACATTCAGGAAGCCCCCAACTCCCATCATCATCCAGGGGGTGCAGGTGGAGATGGTGGAGAATTACAAATTCATGGGTGTTCTCATGAACAATAAACTGGACTGGACGGACAACACAAGGCCCTCTACAGGAAGGGACAGAGAAGACTGTTCTTCCTGAGAGGGCTCAGGTCTTTCAATGTCTGCAGCAAACTGCTGCAGATGTTCTACCAGTCTGTGGTGGCTAGTGCCCTCTTTTTCGCTGTGGTATGCTGGGGGGGCAACACCGACAAAATAAACTAACTGGTTAGGAAAGCGAGCTCTGTGGTGGGAGTGGACCTGGACAGTCTGGAGGTGGTGGCAGAGGGGAGGACGAGGAGGACGCTGTGCGCTATCCTTGAGAACCCCGGCCACCCCTTCCATGATGAGCTGACCGCATTGCGGTCCACGTTTAGCCACAGACTTATCCCCCCCCCCCCGACATACCACAAAGAGCTTCGGGCAGTCCTTTGTGCCGGTGGCAATCAGGCTCCACAACCAGGCAGGGCCAGGACGGGCTAACTGCCGTCGACTGGAGGATCTGATTTGTGGACTGGAATTAATTAACAACCTGAATAGACTATTTTTTTTACCACTTTTATCTCCATTTAGCCCTATTTTAGCTCATTTTTTTTTAGCTCTTTCTTAGTCCTCCGTATTAAGTCCATCTTTGTTTTGAACAAGTACTAACTAATTGTATGTTATGTACTGTTTTTAAATGGCTGTTGATGCTGTGATGGGCACCTGAATCTCCCCTCTGATAAATAAAGGTTTTCAATCAATCAATCAAAAACCAATATATCAAACAAATCCAATAATCACATTTGTTCCTAGCTTCGCACACAGTCCTTTTCACATTTACATGTAGTCATTTAGCAGACGCTTTTATCGAAAGCCACTTACGACAAGTCAGAATCAGAATCATAAAGGTCTTTATTGCCAAGTAGTTTACAGATACAAGGAATTTGATTTGGTTGTTTTTGGTGCAATATTAATGGACAGACAATTACGGTAGAATTAAATAAAAATGTAGAATGAAATAAAATGCAATATAAGCTAATTTAAAAATATAAATAAAATAGTACAATAAAATAGGCCAGGGCTGTACACTTGTGCACGATGTGGTCCAGTATATACAATAATTAGAATAAAAATAACTAATAATTGTAAACAAGTCAACAGGAGGGGTACAACT
Source organism: Notolepis coatsorum (assembly GCF_963971535.1). Classification (NCBI taxonomy): domain Eukaryota; kingdom Metazoa; phylum Chordata; class Actinopteri; order Aulopiformes; family Paralepididae; genus Notolepis; species Notolepis coatsorum. The sequence goes on along the minus strand of NC_140173.1, from coordinate 146,094,634 downwards.
CTGGCAGCTAAGGGTCAGTAAGATTGTTCGTCAAATAGTGTCAAATGCGAGTGTTACACTCTGCGTGCATAGTAGTATAGACATATTACCATGATAGGTAGTATAACATGGCGGCTGGTGAAAAATATTCTAGGTGGGGTGGTGTCATATTCAATCAGTTTCAGTAACTACAGTATATAATCAGACCTGCAAACTGATTAGAGTTCATTGCTGGGTTAAGTACTTCTATTCTATTCACATAATATGATTAGTCTTACTACATATATCTATTCTATTCACATATATGCTTACCACTTGTATCTATTGCTATGTCCACCCATCACAATCACGCGAACTGTCTAACGCCTGTCCCGTCTCCCTGTCTCCCTGTCTCCGGCTGTCTCGTAGTGATGACCGGAGTGTTGGACGTCCCGTGATGATGACCGGGAGGATGCAACCCTCTCTGCGCCGCCCCCCCCCCCCCCTTGCCTCAAATAGATCCGCCATCAGCTCTATTTTTTATCTTTCAAAATGTTCAGTTGCTATCGCATGCACTTATCTGTGTTTCATTACACGTATGAGTGCATGCTTACCAACTGTTTCGCCTGTTTTATTGCAACACTATTATCACCGACATCTAAGAAGGGAGACCCCCCCTTGAACGGCCCTCTCCTCCACATTGCCTGTGGTGCATTTTTTCCTATTGCTATAGGTTTTAATGAGTTTTTCCTTTCCTTCGCGTGGGATGTGTTGCATTTATTTTATTTATTTAAAAATGTTTGGACTTTATGGTATTTTTGTTTTGTTCTTGATTTATTGTGATGTTTCTTCTTGACTTGTTTAAAGAAGACGTGTCTGGCCCATGGGGACATTAACGTGTGTTGTCGGGCCTTACAAATACATTTGATTTGATTTGATTTAGGTGAAAAAGGTGCCATGTTTGGGGTTTGTGGGCATTGTCCCCCAGAAGAAAATCCCTCCTATTCACCATCTATCTCCTTCCCCTGGGCACAATCATCCGTCACCATGGGGTCCACTTCCACTGCTATGCAGACGACACACAGGTCTACATCTCCTCCACACCCACCACTGCCCTTCCCCCCACCTCCCTCACCACCTGCCTTGAGGACATCAGGAGCTGGATGAGCAGAAACTTCCTCAAGTTAAATGGCAGCAAAACTGAGGCCCTGCTCATCGGCTCCAAATCCACCCTCACCAAATCACAAAACACCCCAGTTCCAAACATCACCATCGACAGCGTCCCTGTACCCTTCTCCCCCCAAGTTAAAAGCCTCGGTGTCATCCTGGACGGCTCCCTCTCCTTTGCACCACAGATCAAAAACATCACCCGGTCTGCTTTCTTTCACCTCCGTAATATCTCCAGACTCCGCCCATCCCTGTCCCAATCAAATACGGAAACCCTGGTCCACTCATTTGTCACATCCCGGATCGACTACTGCAACGCTCTCCTCACCGGCCTTCCCACCAAACTCATCAACAGACTCCAAATCATCCAAAACTCTGCTGCCAGGATCATCACCCGCACAAACTCATCCGACCACATCACCCCCGTCCTCATTCAACTACACTGGCTCCCTGTGCACTACCGGATCAATTTCAAAAACCTCCTACTCACCTTCAAAGCCCTCCACAATCTAGCCCCCATCTACATCACTAACCTCCTCCAGGATTACACCCCCTCCCGCACCCTCATCCTCTACTGGACTCTCCTCTATCCATCCCCAGCTCACGCCTCAGCACCATGGGTGCCCGAGCGTTCAGCTGCTTGGCTCCCAGACTCTGGAACTCCCTGCCCCCACACATCCGACAGTCTGACTCACTCTCATCATTCCGATCACAATTGAAAACCCATCTATTCAAACTCGCATATTCACTATAACCTCCGTCACTGTCCTATACCCCCTGCTGTTTGTTTGTCCGTTATTTTTACTTCACTGTTTCTTATACTTCTAGTTGTTTGTTTTATTTTGTTTTTTTACCTTTACTTTTAACTGCCTTGCACACTGGGTCTACTCACTATAACTGTACCATGTGTGCCACTGTTTTATATTTCATAGTTATACAATGTTTGTTTTGTTTTTAACTCCACTGACACTTTTGCCAAGACCATTGTTTGTAACTTTGACTGTCTTGTTTTTATGCCCTGACCTTGGGTGTTATGAAAGGCGCCTCCAAATAAAATGTATTATTATTATTATTAGAGAAGAGAAGAAAATAAAGGGAAAAGTCAACCTGTATCCGGGTCTGACAGCACTACAATTACCGTACATTTTCATATCATAATATCATAACGCAGAGGCTGAGGTAAACATCTCATACGAAGGGCCGTCGCGTGTCGCCCTAACCCTTCCAGAAGCTTTGTGGTCCAGGCTTGAACTTTCCATAAATGTCTCTCCATGAATCCATTTAGTTAGATCCAACACTGAATGTATCTTGTGATTATTATAAATGTTTCTACGACGACAACAAGTCAACAACTATTAGTGTTAGTTATTTCCTGGTTGGCGTGATTCCGGACGTGATGTCAAACGAATGCCACACACGCTCAGCCTAGTGTGACTTGTGATGAAAGCACGTACTGTAAGGGCTTGCACTAAAACAACCCATAGAAATGCATAGAAAAAAAGCCAACACACGAATGAACGAGACGACTGAGGGGCGATCGCCAGCCAGAGAGAAGTCGCCCATGGAGTCAGACAGTGATTCTGAGATTCATTCCAGGACAAAATTAGATGCTGCGGCTGATTGGACTATGATATTCAGATTTTTTTTTAATTATTATTATATTCATCATACATCATCATTATTTTGTAAAAAAAAGTACGTAAAATAAATTTAATTAAAATCGCCTGTGGCACGGAGGGCGACGCACAAATCGCCATAATCAGTCACTATATAAATATAGTAGCATAGTAGTATAGACGTAATATGCATAGGGAGTAGTACAAGGATAGTACCATAGTAGATAGTGGTAACGTACAAAATAGTAGAGGACAGTACAACGTTGTTTTCTTTAATTTCACACATATTGATTTTCCCTGTGTGGCTCGCCTCTCCCAGGCTGCCACCTCCGCAACTAAACTAAGTACCCGCTGGAAACGTTCTAGATGGATGGATGAATACTTTATTGCTACTTTATTATTTTATACGAGACGGCAGGGGAGGAGAGTGAGCGGTGAGGCACCTCATGCCCGGCCAGAACGGGACGCTCACAGAGCATCTGTTAGGGAGGAGAGCCACTAGGTTTTGGTACAACACCAGTAACATTTTACACTAGGGGACAGGCACGTGCACACATAGAGGCCAAGGGGTGCCTGAGCACCTGCCTTTTTGAGCCTCATCAAAAAAGTGCCCTTTTTGATTTTTTTTTTCTTTTTTTTTTTTACTTTTACGCATATCCAACTGAAAAATGTCAGGATAGAATAAAAATATTAGGTAAAGAGAGAGAGATGCCCCATATTCCATTGCAGTTTGCACGGCCTCCTCAGCATGCCTCTCCGCGGACCTATACATTTTATGCATAGCGTGGGTGGTGATGATGATCATGATAGAAACCGCTGTTGAATGCTGGTATTACACTCATTGAGGGACACAAAGAAGTCACGTCCGATGGGATTTGGGAATCTCAAATACAAATCGGGATTGGAATAAAAAATGCATTTATATTAAACAATACAGAATATACAGCACTTCTTGGGGTCTGTAGGGTAAGCACTTATTCCCTCCCCCCTGAACATTTATGGAGATGTATGGGCCTTTTAAGTCAGTGATAAAAGTGTCTTTCAAGGATAAGTGAGCTCCTGCACTGATTATTATAGTTCAATATTCAATATTTGATCACCAAAACCCCCCAAAAAGCATAAAAAGGGGGCCCCCCGCCCGAAAAGGGCCCTTACAAATCGCGCTCACGCGCTACGCGCGCTCGCTTAATATATACACACAAGTGTAGTGCCCTTTTCAGCCTTTGAGCACCTGCCCCTCTAAAGTCCTGTGCACGTCCCTGCTAGGGGACATGATGATAATGAGAGGACTCAACCAGTAACAAGCACATTGATAAGAATAAGGACACAGCGTCGTCATATACTGTACGATAGGCTCTTTAAGTATAGGCTCGGCTCCAAATTTAGATTGGCCTAACTTGTTTTTAAACGGGTAGCTATTTCAAAAGATTTTGTCCAAGACATTTTCCATTTGGCATCAAAGTGTAATTTGCGCATTAGTTACAACGGGTGTTAATATTGGCAGCCCATTTTGATTGAGCCTTTTGACTAAAGGCCATCAGGCTGCTCACTGTAACACTAACTCGTCCATTCAACATGCAATGCACTGTAACACTAACTCATCCATTCTACACTCACTGTAACACTAACTAATCCATGCTGCACTCACTGTAACAGTAACTCATCCCACACTAACACTAACTCATCCATTCTACATCCACTGTAACACTAACTCATCCATTCTACACCCACTGTAACACTAACTCATCCATTCTACACTCACTGTAACACTAACTCATCCATTCTACACTCACTGTAACACTAACTCATCCATTATACATCCAATGTAACACTAACTCATCCATTCTACACTCACTGTAACACTAACTCATCCATTCTACACTCACTGTAACACTAACTCATCCATTATACATCCAATGTAACACTAACTCATCCATTCTACACTCACTGTATCACTAACGCATCCATTCTACACTCACTGTAACACTAACTCATCCATTCTACATCCACTGTAACACTAACTCATCCATTCTACACTCACTGTATCACTAACGCATCCATTCTACACTCACTGTAACACTAACTCATCCATTATACATCCAATGTAACACTAACTCATCCATTCTACACTCACTGTATCACTAACGCATCCATTCTACACTCACTGTAACACTAACTCATCCATTATACATCCAATGTAACACTAACTCATCCATTCTACACTCACTGTATCACTAACGCATCCATTCTACACTCACTGTAACACTAACTCATCCATTCTACATCCACTGTAACACTAACTCATCCATTCTACATCCACTGTAACACTAACTCATCCATTACACATCCACTGTAACACTAACTCATCCCACTGTAACACTAACTCATCCATTACACATCCACTGTAACACTAACTCATCCATTCTATACTCACTGTATCACTAACACATCCATTCTACACTCACTGTAACACTAACTCATCCATTCTACACTCACTGTAACACTAACTCATCCATTCTACACTCACTGTAACACTAACTCATCCATTCTACACTCACTGTAACACTAACTCATACCACTGTAACACTAACTCATCCATTCTATACTCACTGTAACACTAACTCATCCATTCTACACTCACTGTAACACTAACTCATCCATTCTACACTCACTGTAACACTAACTCATCCATTCTACACTCACTGTAACACTAACTCATCCCACTGTAACACTAACTCATCCATTCTATACTCACTGTAACACTAACTCATCCCACTGTAACACTAACTCATCCATTCTACACTCACTGTAACACTAACGCATCCATTCTACATCCACTGTAACACTAACTCATCCCACTGTAACACAAACTCATCCATTCTACACTCACTGTAACACTAACTCATCCATTCTACACTCACTGTAACACTAACGCATCCATTCTACACTCACTGTAACACTAACTCATCCATTCTACACTCACTGTAACACTAACTCATCCCACTGTAACACTAACTCATCCATTCTACACTCACTGTAACACTAACTCATCCATTCTACACTCACTGTAACACTAACTCATCCATTCTACACTCACTGTAACACTAACGCATCCATTCTACACTCACTGTAACACTAACGCATCCATTCTACATCCACTGTAACACTAACTCATCCCACTGTAACACTAACTCATCCATCTTTTTTTTTATGAAATCATTACAGTAACCTTTCACCAAGCATGATAATTCAATTACTAAAGAACCTCCATTTAATGCCAACTCCATACATTTAGGGCACTAGGACCCTGCAGTTACCACGCTATGCAGAATGGTTGACTTGAGTTGGAAATAATGGAGTGTTGAACTGTGCTCAGTGCCAGAGCAGTCTGTCTCACGGGAAGACGTTCTGTTCTATCTCACTGTTGCCTAAATAAATAACAGCAGGTAGCTACTCAATGAGAGCCATCATCAGCTCCACTGGTGACATTGTTTTTAACTGTATTTACCACCTGGATGGTTTGCTATAAAGCAAATGGAAACGCTCTGGGCAACGGGTGGATTGATTCTGTCAACATGCCATAATCAATCTGCCTGAATAACTCACAAGATAAGATATTCCTTTATTGATCCCCTTGGGGGAAATTCGGGCATCATAGCAGCATGGGCGGGGGGGGGGGGGGGGGGGGGTATGGGCAGTCATTATTGCGTCAAAAGGTTGTTTGAAAGTCATTGGAAAGCTAACATCAAGCTAAAGGGGTTAGCCCTACAGTATGTTCCTACAGCCGTATGTTCCCACAGCCTTATGTTCCTACAGCCCTATGTTCCTACAGCCCTATGTTCCCACAGCCCTATGTTCCCACAGCCCTATGTTCCTACAGCCCTATGTTCCTACAGCCCGATGTTCCCACAGCCCTATGTTCCTACAGCCCTATGTTCCCACAGCCCTGTGTTCATACAGCTCTATCTTCCCACAGCCCTATGTTCCTACAGCCCTATGTTCCCACAGCCCTATGTTCCCACAGCCCTATGTTCCTACAGCCCTATGTTCCTACAGCCCGATGTTCCCACAGCCCTATGTTCCTACAGCCCTATGTTCCCACAGCCCTGTGTTCATACAGCTCTATCTTCCCACAGCCCTATGTTCCTACAGCCCTATGTTCCCACAGCCCTATGTTCCCACAGCCCTATGTTCCTACAGCCCTATGTTCCCACAGCCCTATGTTCCTACAGCCCTATTTCCCTACAGCCCTATGTTCCCACAGCCCTATGTTCCCACAGCCCTATGTTCCTACAGCCCTATGTTCCCACAGCCCTATGTTCCTACAGCCCTATTTCCCTACAGCCCTATGTTCCTACAGCCCTATTTCCCTACAGCCCTATGTTCCCACAGCCCTATGTTCCCACAGCCCTACTGTATGTCACTACACCCCTATGTTCCCCCAGCCCTATGTTCCTACACCCCTATGTTTCTACAGGCATATGTTCCTACAGCCCTATGTCCCCACAGCCCTATGTTCCTACAGCCCTATGTTAGCAGTAGGTTTCCAGGAGGTATGGGAGTTTTGCGTTATTTGCCATATTTTTCTTTTTGCCAAAGTCTCTTTGGGTGTTTGAAATGTATGGGAAGTATATGTCTCTGATGTCTTGGTATAGTGGGTGTGACGGATCATACTGGGTCTGCGTTGTGTTTGATGTTAAATGAGAATGTCCCGAGGGGGAGTCGAACAGGGGGCTCCCGCGTCCGCGGGCGACGACACAGGCCGCTGCACTAAGAAGTGAATTCACTCCTAACTACCGTCCCTATGCGTCTGTTAACCCTGTTATGGGGAAGTGAGTTTAATTTACCAGCCCGCACTGCCAGTGCCACAGTCACCCGTCAACACACCTGTTTCAGTGACTGTGGACATACCCACGGACTTCCCCGTTACATGGGCAGGGTTGGAAGTGTAGCTTGGTTTCCATCTCATCTTGTTTGCAGTGGGTGCACACTCTGTCTTCTTTTGGGAGCCAGGTCTGTCTATGTCAGCCTTTCTCGATGGCTAGGCTGTGCTCGCTGAGTCTGTACCTAGTCAAGGATCTCCTTAGTTTTAGATCAGTCACAATGATCAGGTATTCTGCAACTGTGTACTCTCTGTTTAGGGCCAAATAGCATTCCAATTTGCTCTGGAATTGGGGTGATTCTATCCAATGTGTCAGAGAGTTTTCTTTTTGTTTTCTTATAATTTGATTTAGTCCAGTGTGGTTTCTGTCTGGTGGCTTGATTGATTGATTGATTGATTGATTGATTGATTGATTGATTGATTGATTGATTGATTGATTGAAAACTTTATTAACAGATTGCAGAATGGGTACAATACAATACAGCTCAATACACATAATTGTTAAGGGGATGCAGACCAGATAAAGACTTTCGTCTTGTTTACATCAGGGTCCCCCATTTTCAATTCATCAGGACATATATGACATACATGACATACAGATATACTGCTACATCTATACATTTATGACAATACAGTACTGTTTGTGATACAAAAAGAGTCCAGAAAAGAGTATATACATTTGATGTAAAAACTGTACATTGGGGGAGGTTCGGTAGGTGGGGTGGGTGGGGGGGGGGGGTTGGTCAGGAGGGGTGGGGGGGAACACTGTACAACTGTACAAGCAAAACTGTACATTGGAATATTGACAATCATACTTGGTCATTTACTGTACATTGGAGGGGGTTGGGTTAGGACATTTACATGGGCCAATTTCGAATTGCAGTCTCCCGTAGGTGTTCTTTGAGAGTGTTTTTGAAAGTGGGTAGTGATTCACATTCCTTTACAGCTTTGGGTAGGGCGTTCCACATGTTTGTGTTTGTGAGCAAAGTCCCAGAACCAACTGGCATCTCTCTAGGGTCTCTCTGTAGGTGAGGGCTTTGTTATGGAGTGTGTCTGGGTCACTTTGTTTTTTTGGTGATTATACAATTGAAATGCTCTCTTTTGGATTTTGATGATTCCTAATTCTTCCTAATTCTGCTCTGCATGCATTATTTGGTGTTTTCCGTTGGGTGTGGAGAATGGATTTGCTCAATTCTGCATGCAGAGTCTCAATTTGGTGTTTGTCCCATTTAGTGAAATATTGGTTTGCAAGTGGGCCCCAGACCTCGCAACCATACAGGGAAATTGGTTCTATGACGGAGTCTAATATTTTGAGCCAGATTTCAATTGGAATGTCTAGCTTGATGTTCCTTTTGATAGCATACAAAGCCTTTCTTGCTTTAGGCTACCTCTCAGGTCATTCACAGCTTGGTTGAAGTTCCCTGTAGCACTGATGTTTAGGCTGAGATAGGTGTAGTATTTTGTCTGTTCTAGGGCATTTGTGTCTAGGATGAATTTGTGTTTGTGTTGTTGTAGGCTGGGTATTTTTTGGAATATCGTAACTTGTTTTGGTTAGATTTACTGTCAGTGCCCAGGCCTGGGATCATTTGTGTAGAAGATCAAGGTGCTGCTGTAGCCCTTCTTTTGTTGGAGACAGCAGCACCAGATCATCTGCAAACAGTAGGCATTTGACTTCTGTGTTTACTCGGGGGATGCCAGGTGCTGCAGCTTGTTCCAATGTTTTTGCCAGTTCATTGATGAATATGTTGAAGAGGGTTGGACTCAAACGTCACCCCTCTCGAACCCCTCTGTGTCACTCTCATGTTCTCCCACCTGGAAAACTGTGTGTTTCTCTCTGTAGCCTCTCTCTCCGCATCTCCATCTGTATGTCTCTCTCTGTATCTCTGTGTGTGTTCTGTGCCTCCCCTCTGTGTCTCCCTCCTGTTCTGCCATCTGGGGGAGGGATAATCTAAAGCCGCCATCATGGTCGACTACATTATTCTATTTCTAAGGTTATGGACTTTGCTCCAGTTCTTTTGGACCTCACTAGTGAGGAATTTCCTGTGATGGCCTCCTCCCTCCCCCCTGTACCCTGCTTCCCTTACCCCTCACCCCTCACCTGGTCATCCCTCCCCCCTATACCCTCCTTCCCTCACCCTTCACCCGGTCATCCCTCCCCCTGTACCCTCCTTCCTTCACCCCTCACCCGGTCATCCCTTCCCCCTGTACCCTCCTTCCTTCACCCCTCACCCGAAACTCAAGAAACTCAAAGGAGCCATAATCCGTAAGGAAATTAATATATGTCATGCATGAGTGTAGTTGCAGCCATGTTATCCAAAACGTCTTCTGATTACTTTGTGTGTTTTTTTTCTTTGTAAAGGTATGGGGAAATTGATGTTTTAGTAACATTGATGAGCATTCTAAAAGCACTTCTAAAAAAGATTCAATTTTAAAAACAATCTTAAATTGTATTTAACACTGTATTTTGTATTTTGTTTTGTTTTTTGTTTTCTGTTTCTTTGCTTGCATGTCATTTTAGCCATCTTAATTGTTAGTTTCATTGTGTATTGTATGTTGAGTACTGACTTTTAATAATTCTGTTTTGCAATAATTGTTTTTGTATGTTTTTTTGTGTGGACCCCAGGAAGACTAGCTGGTTGCCATGGCACCAGCTAATGGGGATCCGTAATAAAATCAAATCAAATCTACCTTGCCCCCTTTCATCCCAAAACGTATAAAGTGACCCCACAGTCAGGGCCTGGGGAAATAATTCATACCGGGAGATATAGCGCGAAATATAGCCCCAATCAGGCCACTTTTTAAGCGGGGGGTCTGGGGGTCCCCCACCCGGATTTTTTTTGTTACAAAGACTTAATTTCCTGCATTCTGGTGAATTTTAGTGCATGTGAATCACTAACTAATGAGCCAACAATTGCTTAGTACAATGTACTGTTATGCACCTCAAATAAAACGGTTGTGGCACTAGCAATGGTACTCTCTCCACCTTCAAAAAGAAAAAAGCAAGAGCACAACATATTTTTCTATTTACTATTATAATACAGTTAACCACTCTCTCCACCTATTCAAACAGAGCAAGAGCACTATACCATATTCACTTTACTGATGCACACTACCTGTAACTGAGGGGTACAATTCCCTGACTGTATTACTAGATATGATACTTACTACCACTACCTTTGTACTTAATATTCGGCCACCCAGTACACGGCATAAATATATTATCATGAACACTCTCACGTAGATGAAACGGATCCAACACAAATGTACGAATTAGAAACAGGTCTTTATTTCCTACACAGCGATGGTGTGTAGAATAAGCACTTAATCACTTAATTACATTTATGAATTGAAATAGTATGCACTTTTATGGCAAGGAGTATTCGTCGGTATATCAATAGAGAATGTCCAATCTCTGAAGGCGCAGGTGGTAAATATACGACCTGGAATAGTTAAGGAATAACAGCAATGATACTTTAATGATTATAGGCTGGATACACTAGAGGGGGTTAATCCGGTCGCTTGTAAGCCGACAGGAGTAGGAGGGGGGGGGGGGTATAATCCAGCTGCCTCGTCCGGCCAAGGGTATCCCAGGTGAACCCACTGTAGTGCCGTTCAATGCGCCGGCGATCCTTGGACCACAGATGAAAGCAGGTGGACTCTTTGTGGGCCGGCTCTCTCCGGTCCACGGGGGAGAGACGTGAAGAGACCTCGTCTTGCAGAGCGTCTCCTCACCTTGCGTCCTCTCCAGGGGGGGGGGTTCCAACACACGGCAGTGTCGGGGGTCTTTATCCATGGAATAATCAAAGTATCCAAAGCATAATCCGTGCCTGGGAAGGCGGGCTGTCGTCGGTAGAATAATCCGGTATACAGGTCCACTCGCTCGTCGGCTCTGGGGCTCCTCGGGTGCAGCTTCACATAGGGTCAACCACCCTGGGTAAGCAGCCAGTTCTCTGCCCGAAACGATGGGGTACTGACTACGGTAGTATTCTCACCGCACGAAGCACTATATATTAACAGACTATTATTAGCTTAATAGACTACGTCCAACTCGACGATATAGTGCCAAATATGACTATTCAAATATTAATATACACGATGTCTCAATACCGATGGTAGGCCGAACTTGGCCTTACTCCCACACGTGGCGTCGCGGGGAGGCTTTACGTCTGTGACTCTATTGGAGGGTAAGAAACTGGACTGAAAAGAAAGTCCTACTTTAGTAGCGCAGTATATATACGCACTATGAACAAATAGTCCCATTAGTGGTGCGGTAGCCAAATTCCTACGCGGAACTAGGACTTGTTCGTACATGTCGAGCGGTACGTTTGAACTGGGTCTGAGGGGTATGGCAGCCTGGCACCAAGGTCTCGACCAATAGTAGAATGGAGACTATTATGGGATGTTCAGTAGGCTAGAATGGATATTCAATGCATATTGTACAAGGAATATACAAGGGATATCAGGGAATATTAGAGAATATACAAATACAATTAAATATATATATATAAATAAATATATATATTCGGTTTAATCTGGCCCTTCACAACAGCCACCCCCTGAATAGGTCCCAGACCTAATCAGTTAAACAGAGACAGATTAATCGCGTTGTCTATTTACACATAAGGGTTTGCTGTAGGGGTCAGTCAACTTCACAAAGTCATAGGGTTGTAGGGTCATGGTCATCATCGATTGTGTCTGGGAGTCGAGGCAGTTCTATGAGCCTTGCCACGGGACGGGTGTAAGTGCGACCCTGGACGAGCACTTCAGCTGCTCGGACCTTGCCGTCGGCACCGGTGATCACTTTGCTTACGCGGCCGGCCGGCCACATAGCTCTGGGCAGTGATTGATCAATAATCATGACGACTGTTCCTTCTGTCAAATTGTCTCTCTCCTTTACCCACTTCTGGCGGGTCTGTAGAGACGGTAGGTAGTGCAGTAGGAAACTGTTCCAAAACTTGTCGGCTAATACTTGGCTGTACCTCCACATTCGTCGGCCGTTCGCTTCTTCAGGCCGGTACATTGTCTGTGGTAATGCAGGATCTAGCCGCCCCATCAGGAGTGTGTTGGGGGTAACTGGGTCGATATCCGCCACATCACTGGAGACATATCCGAGGGGCTTCGAGTTAAGTACTCCCTCAATCTCCGTGAGGACTGTTTCTGCTCCTGCGTGATGTACATCCTCATCGTATTTCTTTATAATCAGCTCTGTGACCTTGTGTCGGCTGTTCAATACGATCGGGTATTTAATGTCATCGGGTAGATTGGGGGCTCTGCGTAGGCGACCACCCACTCTGATGAGGGTATGAGCGTCGCTCTCGGGGGCCAGGTGAATTAATCTGCTGTCGGATGGGACGGGCTTTCCTCCCTGTAGACAGGCCAATTCATCGGGGAACGAGTCTCTCTGGGCTCGCTGCAGTAGAAGCAATTCTGCTTCCTCGTAGTTAGCTGCTGACATATCAGCGGGGGACTTGCACTCCGGGTGGTACCGCAGGAATGTTCTTTGTTGTGCACTCTCTATGGACGTGCAATCGTTTATGTTAGGGTCGGTGGAGGCTACGGTGCTCAATCCACAGAACACAGACTTCTTAATTTCCACCTCCTCTGGACTTGCTTCCCTCGGGATAGGCATGGGCCACTGTCCTTCCGGGAGTCTTAGGAATGCGGGGCCGTCACTGTAGACATTGCGACGGGTGAGGTCATCCAGGGGCATCCCCCGGGTGATGACGTCAGCTGGGTTCTGTTTTGTATCAACGTAGCGCCACTCTGTTTCTCCGGTTAACTCTTCGGTTAGGTCTTGAATCTCGGTGACTCTGACTCCCACGAAGACTTTGTACTTGCATGAGTCCGATTTGATCCAGGCGAGTACCGTCGTGGAATCTGACCACAGGATTGTTCTAGACACCGGTATGGTGAGCTCACGTTGGATGAGCGTGGCTAGGTGCGCTCCGGCTAGGGCTGCGCAGAGCTCTAGACGTGGGATAGATTGTTGCTTGCGTGGGGCTATTCTCGAGCGGGCGAGGACAAATGCTGTGTAGATCTCTCCCCCCTGGTCTTGGGCCCGCAAGTAGGCTACTGATCCGTATGCGACCTCTGAGGCGTCACTGAAGACGTGTAAGTCCATCTTACATGTCTCTGGCCTCACCGTGGTTGGGAAGTAGCTTCGGCGCATATTAACGCCTGGGAGTGAGTGGAGCTCCATCTCCCACTCTCTCCAGGTGGATGCAAGGTGTGCGGGAATGGGGTCGTCCCAGCCCTGGTCCTTGTCCCACAATGCTCGTACAATCATTTTTGCCCTGGTGGTGTACGGTAGAATACATCCTAGTGGGTCATATTGTCGGGCGAGTGTTGTGTACACACTCCGTCTGGTGGTCGGCGCCGCCGGCCTTCCCTGCTCCGTAGTCAGGGGCTTGTGTCTGTAGTGAAGCGAATCTGTTTTGAATCGCCACACCAATCCCAGGGTCATCTCCTGGGCTTCTCCCGGGATTGTAGCCATCCAGGTCTCGCTGCTGGCTGCCTTGTCCTCGGAGGAGAGGCTGCGCAGTACTTGCGGATCGCTGCTGGCCCACTGCCTGAGATCAAAGCCGCCTTTGATCAATGAGGCGCAAAGTTTAATCAGGAGAGCCTCGGCTTCTTCCTGGGTTGAAAGGCTTTGTAGACAGTTGTCTACGTAGAAGCTGTTCTTTACGCTGTGTCGGACCTCTTCGTCCGCTGCTGGGTCCTCTGCTACATGTTTCTGTAGTGCAAATGTCGCACAGCAGGGGCTGCACGTCGTTCCGAAGGGGAGGACTTCCCATTGGTAGATGGCTGGGTGCTCATCTCCTGGCTTCTCTCTCCATAGGAACCGTAACAGGGGCTTGTCCGCCTCTACTAATCTCACCTGCAGGAACATTCCTTTAATGTCCCCGCTGATGGCCATCTTTTCCTGGCGGAAGCGGAGTAGAACGCCGAGTAGGGAGGGGCCGAGTGTGGGACCGGGCAGTAACTCTTTATTCAGATTTTGGGATCCGATCTGGTAGCTGCAGTTAAATACTATGCGGTCTTTACCGTTGTGATGGACCTTGTGGTGGGGCACGTACCACGATTCAGTGGTCTGGTCAGCCTCTTTAATGTCCATCTTTGTGACGTGTCCCGCTGTGATGAGCTTCTCAATCTCAGCGCGGTATACACTCTCTTGGGCGGGGTTCTTGGCTAAGCGCCGCTCCGTGTTCAGCAGGTACCGTTCTGTGGCGTCTGTCTTGGCGTGGAAAGTAGGCATTCCTTCTCGCCGCAGGAGTGGCGTGGCGTATCTCAACACGCCGTTGACCGGGACTCTCTTGGTCCCTGTCTCGAGGAGGTGAATGGCGTAAATGTCATCTTTAGAGCGAATGTCTTTCTTTCCGTTCTTAAAGGGCATTTGTTCCAGGGTCCATAGCCGCTCTACGTGTTGCAGGAGTGCGGTTTCTCCCTCTGTGACTCGGGAGTGGAGACATCTAGTGGCTGTACTTCGGTTGAGAGATTTGGCGAGCGGGCCTTGGAGAGTCCATCCCAAACGGGTCTCGACTGCTGCAGGACAGCCTCGGGGTCCGGTATGAACCCGGTCTATCGGGACAATGAGGTCTGCATGGTCGGAGCCTATCAACAGGGTCGGCATAGCATTGTCTATGAGCGGGATCGGTAACTTGCGCAGATGTGCATATTTCTCCATCAGCTTGGCGACGGGGTATGTGTACCGCGACAGTCCTATTTCTTGGCTGGTGAAAGCGTCTGCAATCTGGTACCGTCGCTCAGGCTGGCCGCTTGCTGCGATAGAGAATGAGACATTCTCGCCCTTTATCGTCTTCAAATCTCGTCTTATTGTCCGAATTGTCATTTGGGTTTCGCTTCCCCGCAGCCCTAGCTGGGCCGCAGCGGAGGCGAGCAGCAGGGTCTTCTCTGACCCGTCATCGAGGACGGCGTAAGTGTCCAGGACTTTATTCTGGTAGCTTAGTGTCACACGCACTACTTTTAGGAGTACTCGGGCTCCACTGCTGCTGGCGGGATCGATGTACATGACGCTCGCTTTGCGGCTGGATGGTGCAGGTGAAGGGCGCCGTCTGTTACTGTCGTGAAGTATGTCCAGATGGGCTCCATCGCACTTGGTGCACCTTTTCTTTAAGCGGCATTCGGCTGCCATGTGTGAGCGCGCACAGCGAAAACAGCGCTTGTTGGACTTTATCCATTGACCTGCTTCCTCCGCGTTCAGCTTGGGGAAGGAGTCACATTGCGCTAGCCAGTGTTCTTTCTCACAGTAGGGGCACACTATCTTCCACTTCTCCGTTCTGGAGGGGGTACTGTGGCTCCTGCTGCTCGGTACTGACTCCGATTGGTGCATCACAGTCACCGATCTTCTTCCATCATTTAGTCATCTGGTTCCTTCTCTGGAGCCAGGGGTGCTCCGTCCGAATGTATCTAGCCGTAGGCTGCTGACTTCTCTCGCCAGGAAGTCTGCTAGATCGAGGAGGTTCGGTTCGGGGCCATTCGGGTCTCTGTGGTCCCTCTGCCGCCTAAAGCGCTCCTGACGAGCGGGCGGCAGCTTCTCCAGAATCCTTTCCACATTTGAGTTGGCGTAAAGTTCATACTTCCCTTTCTCTCTTTGCGCTCCCAACATCCCTACCAGGGACTGCACTCTGATGGACAGGTCGTCCAGTGCTCGATTGTCTATTGCTGGGGGTAAGCGGTCGATGTGTCGGATCTCCTGGATCACGTAATCCCATATGCGCCCATACCTCTGGTCCAATGCTACCAGCGCTGCTGTGTATGGGGTGGTGGAAGTCGCGTAGGCGAGCGCTATATTGTGTGCGCGGGGCACCTTTAAGTGCTGCAGTAGGATGGCGTATTTGTGGCGTTCATCCAATACATCCACCAACATGGTCTCCAGACACATGCAGAGTTCTGTATACTGGGCCCGGTTCTCTTGGGTGAAGTCGGGTACCATAGGCGTGCCAATGTATGACGCTGACTGTGGATACATCGGCGAGCGTTGGGGGAGAGGCCTCCTAGGCGAGTCTCCTCCCGCTCCTTGGTATGGGCTGGTACCGGCAGTGTACCATGGCCCGCTTGTCCAGGTGCTGTTCCTCGGTGCGGGTCGTGCGTCGTGCTCACCCGTGTATAGAGTCGGGGGTCTGTAGCGCAGCTCCGCGGGAGTATAGCCTGGGCTGTACCGGACCTCCTGGTCCGGTAGAGTACTGTGCTGTCTTCGGGCGTGGTTCTCCTCCTCTTCCTCTTCGTCTTCAGTTAGGTCATCCAGTGCTTGTAGTCTCTGGTTTAGCCTCTCCACAGGATATGCTGCTCCTTCCCGGTTGCTAGGTCTCGCTTGGACCGGTGGGGGGAGGTGGTCTGTGGGGGGTATAGACCTCGTCTGTTGGTCAAGTTCAGGGTTGTTTACTCGGCTAGGGGATGCCGCCCTGGAGGTGTGTCTAGACGAGTTCCTGGAGCCTCTGGCGGAGGGAGAGGGTGTTGTCCGTCTGATCAGCTGTTCTATTAGTTGCGCTTGCTGTCTGTCGCGCTCTGCGTCCCGTAGAGCACCAGCAGCTGCTCGCTGGCTGTCTGCTCGGTCTCGGGCCACATTCTCTTCCATCTGAATGCGTCTTATTTCCAGGCGTATGTGCTCTTCTTCGCTCCGTTGCTGTAGCTGCAATCGATCGCGTTCACCCTGGAGTCTATCGCGTTCAGTAGAGGCTTTCAGGCTGACGAGGAATGCCTGCTGTAGGGTCCTCTCTGCCTCGCTGGGAGAAGGCGGTTGTATAGGGGAGCCTTCCCTCGGGGTACTCCTTGCGGAGCCTTGGAGCTCTATCTCCACGGTGCTCTCCCCGTCTTCTTCCGTGCCGAGTTCTCTCTCGGTAGCGTTGTATTCCTCCCGGGACTCATCGGGGACTACTTCTTCAGTACTGGCGGGGTGTGAAGTCATGTCTGGTTCCCACTGGTCCCCACCGTGAACTTGGTCAGTTACATTAGAGCCCGTAGGGGCCTCTATGGTCGGGGTAGTCTGGGCGTTGGGGTTAGACATACTTTTACTTTCTAGTTTTACCGCGTTTACTGTTAGTAGAAGACTAGGTTGTTGACTGACAGCGTAAGCCTCTAAGTACTGAGGGAGCCGTCGTTCGCGCTGCGGGCGTTGGTTAGGAGGATCGTTTCGTGGAGTGTTCATCATAGGCCATTTCAATATTAATAACACTATATTAATATTACACTGATTACCATCCGGCTCGAAGGACCAATTGTAACTGAGGGGTACAATTCCCTGACTGTATTACTAGATATGATACTTACTACCACTACCTTTGTACTTAATATTCGGCCACCCAGTACACGGCATAAATATATTATCATGAACACTCTCACGTAGATGAAACGGATCCAACACAAATGTACGAATTAGAAACAGGTCTTTATTTCCTACACAGCGATGGTGTGTAGAATAAGCACTTAATCACTTAATTACATTTATGAATTGAAATAGTATGCACTTTTATGGCAAGGAGTATTCGTCGGTATATCAATAGAGAATGTCCAATCTCTGAAGGCGCAGGTGGTAAATATACGACCTGGAATAGTTAAGGAATAACAGCAATGATACTTTAATGATTA
Organism: Notolepis coatsorum; assembly: GCF_963971535.1. NCBI lineage: Eukaryota > Metazoa > Chordata > Actinopteri > Aulopiformes > Paralepididae > Notolepis > Notolepis coatsorum. Next base: position 146,076,406 of record NC_140173.1, on the reverse strand, counting down.
TAGGCTGGATACACTAGAGGGGGTTAATCCGGTCGCTTGTAAGCCGACAGGAGTAGGAGGGGGGGGGGGGGGTAGAATCCAGCTGCCTCGTCCGGCCAAGGGTATCCCAGGCGTCTTGCAGAGCGTCTCCTCACCTTGCGTCCTCTCCAGGGGGGGGGGTTCCAACACACGGCAGTGTCGGGGGTCTTTATCCATGGAATAATCAAAGTATCCAAAGCATAATCCGTGCCTGGGAAGGCGGGCTGTCGTCGGTAGAATAATCCGGTATACAGGTCCACTCGCTCGTCGGCTCTGGGGCTCCTCGGGTGCAGCTTCACATAGGGTCAACCACCCTGGGTAAGCAGCCAGTTCTCTGCCCGAAACGATGGGGTACTGACTACGGTAGTATTCTCACCGCACGAAGCACTATATATTAACAGACTATTATTAGTTTAATAGACTACGTCCAACTCGACGATATAGTGCCAAATATGACTATTCAAATATTAATATACACGATGTCTCAATACCGATGGTAGGCCGAACTTGGCCTTACTCCCACACGTGGCGTCGCGGGGAGGCTTTACGTCTGTGACTCTATTGGAGGGTAAGAAACTGGACTGAAAAGAAAGTCCTACTTTAGTAGCGCAGTATATATACGCACTATGAACAAATAGTCCCATTAGTGGTGCGGTAGCCAAATTCCTACGCGGAACTAGGACTTGTTCGTACATGTCGAGCGGTACGTTTGAACTGGGTCTGAGGGGTATGGCAGCCTGGCACCAAGGTCTCGACCAATAGTAGAATGGAGACTATTATGGGATGTTCAGTAGGCTAGAATGGATATTCAATGCATATTGTACAAGGAATATACAAGGGATATCAGGGAATATTAGAGAATATACAAATACAATTAAATATATATATATAAATAAATATATATATTCGGTTTAATCTGGCCCTTCACAACACTACCCATCAACAGTTAAAATAGCCCTTTACACAAACATTAAATAACAGACCTTTTATTACAATACTATAATAACAGTAGCCACTGCCAGAATAGTGACACATGTATCGCGTGTGGTGAGCACACGCATGCATGCACAACAAAGACAGAAGATTGCGTTGTCTCAATCATTTTAACTATTAAATGAGCTCAAAGTATGAGCTCACTGACTGAAATTTCCAACAAAAAGCATCAATTGTCAAATAATATTGATCACATTAACTAGACTAGATGTTTTTGAGGAAATTAGAAAGGGAACAACAACTTAACCCTTGTGTCTGATCAGATTCTTATTTTTTCAATAACGTTGCAGTGATTATGTTTGTAGCCAATGTGGCAAAGGTGTGTAATTGCAAAGGTGTGGCAAAGGTGTGAATTATCTCTCTCTTTCATAAATTGTTTATTCAACTTCAGCCCCAATCATAACCACCACATATTGTTTTTTGTAATGTCAGATTTAACAACTCCTTCCAGAAAAGTGGGAGTGTGCATCTGCCATTCCATTCGCCGCCTCCGCTGTTAATCAGTTGTATCGTCGGGTCCCGCCTCCACCAATCACAAGCGGCAGCACGGCTCCATTGTGTGTGTGTGTGTCCGCGTGAGGAAGAGAGAGTCAGATAGTTCTCCAACTCTGTCGCAGACAGTGAACTCCTGGTTGTTCCCCACCCATCTAGGTTATCTAAAAACGATCGCGCCGCACCGCCGCCACAACTAGAAACAATGGCCTGGCAAAAAAAAAAAAATAAAAAAAATAATAAAAAAAAAATTTTTAATTCTTTTTTATATATAATTTAATTTTTGTATATGTGCAGGCCAGGCCACCGGGAAAACTCCCGGTGCTCCCGATGGCCAGTCCGGGCCTGCCCACAGTGCTTCACCCAATTCTCCTGACTAGAGAACATAAAGTCCTCTATCGAACTCCTAACCTAAATTGTATTTGATTTACCATGTGTTCCATGTGATACTTTTGTATATCAACCAAGATGATTGCATCACGCTCATAATTACCCTCTCCGGTCCCACCACGTCATCCATCTTACTACAATGGACGTTGCGCTGTTGGGCCGTCTGTAGCCGGGGCTACTAACAGGGACATGTGACGCATTTGACTCGCCAGGGGGAAACGATTAGTGACTATAATTACACACTGCTTATGCTTTTGTCATATGTATTAATGGTTACGGTTGCCATGGTAATGCTGATGCCTTTCAGTAGCCTGCTGGTACGGTAGGCAGTACCCGGTCATGCTTTTCCATAGCTTGTTAGCGGTGGTGGAAAGTAACTAAGTATTTCTTACTCAAGTACTGTACTTAAGTACAATTTCGAGCTGCTTGTACTGTATGTGAGTATTTTTATTTTAGGGAACTTTATACTTTTATTGAACCCATCAGTTACTAGTTACTTTGAAGAAAAAGATTTAGCATAGAAAACATGGTAAAAATGTATGATATACTTTCACAGTGGACATAATCAGAACAGCGTAACTGGACGGGAGCATGTTTATGTTCCCCGGGTCCTATGTTCCCCGGGTCCTATGTTCCCCACTTTGATTGATTGATTGATTGAACATTTTAGACCACCAGCCCTGATTCCAAACTCTAACCTTAACCAGTTCGAAAGAGGGCCTAAGCTTAACCGTTCGAAACAACGCGGACATTAATAATTAATAAAATAATAAAAATTAATAAAAATGTCAATCTATTAATCAATCAAAGCGGGGAACATAGAACCCGGGGAACATAGGAATGATCCCAACTGGACCACATACCTTTAACACTATGATCGCCGCGGATGAGTTTTCACGTCATTCCGAGCCATGCTCATTCTGCCGAAGACGCCGTAACTCGTCTTTGATGTCAATATTTTAAAAATCTGTCATCGAAATCATATTTCCTTTCCGGAGCCCTGAGACACACTGCTGATCTCCTCTCAACTCTCTAGCGGTTCAAGAGCGCCATCTGGTGGCCGATCGGCAGATCGCCAACCGGATATTAACCTTTGAACCGGTAGTACTCATCCATATGTGGTCCGGCCACTCGCTATAGCTCCCGCGACTCCATCTTGAAACACTGGATAATAGATCGCTCGCCCTAACTCAATAAACAACGTTATTTGGACGTATATACTATTATACAACCTGGAAATGGATCGGGCATTTCTACATCCCATAATAGAAAAAAATCTGTTCCACGCTCATCTGCCAGCGGCGCGAGGAAGCCACGGTAAGATTCAGCGTTATTTTCTAACGTATTCTATACTAACTGATCTGATGAACACCCACTCTGGATGAATCATCTAACGCTGCCCACGGAATTATAAACGATCCCCCGCCCATCCGGTCAACATCAGATGATGCGTAGAAACTTCTAGAAGTACGTCCAGTTGAAACTTTTTATCTCGCACAGATTCCTACCAAACTGTATTTGATCATCAATATAATGCATTTAGGGCTATAAATCACGTTCTGAAGAAAGCTGCAGAAAACGATAAAAACATACTTATACTTTAGATCATATTTTAGTATGAATATGTGAATGAAAAAGTTTAACGTTGCTACACCCTAAACAATACATATAGGACATTGAATGGACCATAATAATGGCAATTTAGCAATAGAATTTAAAAAGTTATAGCCCTGCAAAGAAGGGGAACTTCTCCATAGACAAATAGAGCTGGCGAGGGATGGTAAATTATGAATTTAACCCATGGCGATTAAAGTGTTAACATAGCTCAAATGCACAACACGGGAGACAGGAGAATGTTCAACCCTGTAGGGCATTTAATAATACGTTGCAAAAAGTTAATAAACGCCAGTGCGGTGTGTGTGTGTGTGCATCTTGAGCCTGGCGGGTGGATGACCATGACAGGTGGGCAGCACGGGAGTGAAGCTGTGAGGACAACAGAGGAGGAAAACTAAATAAGTCAGAACAAAGGCAGGCACACGGGAACAAACACGCTTACAAAAACAGGAAAACATGAGACGTCAAAAAACCAAGGAACGGGTGGATACACGAACGGGAATAGGGTTAACATAGAAACGATGAAAAAACATATTCACGGGAAGGATTATCAAAGATACTTGCCAGGCCATCTTAAAACGAAGATCTGACACTGATGCATGGAGATCCTGGTATCTTGTAGGGTGGTGTGGTGATTAGCAGGCAGGTGCAGAGTCGCTTTCCCGCGTGCGGAAGTGCAGCGAGTGAATGGGACAGACACGGGGTTAGAGACAGACACGGAGGTGTGTGACGGAGGCAGAGAGGATTGTGTAGGTGGAACAGTTAGACGCTGGGGGGGGGAACCTTCCGATTACCAGATGACCGCTGTACCTCCTGAGCCACTGTCGCCCGCTTATACTGTAAGCAATGGTATTAGGGCGGGGCTTGTTGTATGCGTGTCGATCTGGAGGGCCGGTCTCCGTCAAAAGGTCCAGGGCCATTTTTTTGGTCCCAGTCCGTCCCTGGTCTTCTATAATCTAGATCAGGGGTTCTCAAACTTTTTCATACCACGACCCCATTTTATTTAGGATTTTTTCTTGGGGACCCCACACTTAAAGTATCGCGGAATTTCAACGTGGAATTAAGGAATATCAAAATAAAAGCACACGTTGTTGAACTTGATCATGCATATTTATTAGAAAATGTAATTACAGGGCGGTCAGGTGGCGTAGCGGAGATTGCGTTCGTCACCAACGCCGGAGACGCTGGATTTTGGCTGGCCGTTCACATTAATACAATTGGCAGTATTAGAGGGTGGGAGAAGCTGGCGGGGTGGGTCCGGGTCGTTGTAAACAGTGACTCCTACAGTTCGGTCGGGGCGCCTGCTCAGCGCGGATAGGATCTAAAGGGGGTAGTGTGATCCTTCCACACGTTACACGCTCTCAGTGAGAGTCCGTGCTGCCAGGTGAAAAGAAGCGGTTGATTGGCTGGACGTGTGTCGGAGGAAGCAGGTGATAGCCTCCACTTTCCCAGACCGACTGTGGGGGGTAAGTGCGCAGCGACCAGGAAGGGGATTGGGAATTGGCATAACGACTAACATTGGGATGGGAGAAAATCGGAGGAAAAAGGAGGGGGGAAAAGATCAATAAAAAATAAAATAAAATGTATTACAGCACTGTGTTATGAATACACATTTATAAAACGAGGCATATTTAGCCAAAATATGTTGCCAGAAGATTAAAAAAATATATATATATATTTCTTTTAATATAAACATTTTTTTACTTGCCAATGCACGACCCCACTGAGTGTCACCTACCCGCGACCCCATTTTGGGTCGCGACCCATAGTTTGAGAACCACTGTTCTAGATGCATATAGATGTCCTCTAGTAATTGTGTTGGTCTGAGAGGCGAGTAAGTGGGACTATACTCAAGCACTCAAGGGAGCGGTCGAACCATTTAACAACCCATTTCAGAGGCTTTAAAAAGGTAAGTGTAGAATTATGACCCTGTCGATCGTTGGAGTCCCTTTTCTCAGCCCTTTCCCACAGTTATTGATACTTTCATTAACGTATGCTTCAATAGCTTGTTGGCTTGCCACTAGCTTATTTGTATGCTTTCCGCACCACAGGTTATCTCTCTTCTGCGCCTCTCTCTCTCAGAGACGTACTCATTTTAGTGAAGCCGGTCGGCCGATCAAAGATAGAGTGACTCCCTTCAGCAATTCAAGTTTCACGTTGGCTTTGATTTGTCACGTATAAAGTACACGTAGTTCTGTATGAGCCCCTGAGAATGTGCTTCATACAGTAAAAAAAAAAACACTATAGAAAAATATACAATATACAAATTAAAGTACAACCTGAGTACATGATGTGATGAATAAACTCTTGAATCTTGAATCTTGAATTGAGTACAAATGCAGGCAATTAGGTAAAAAAATGCAAAACAATTATAAATTAGGTATGGATGTAGTGCAAATCTCTTTAATAAATAGATACAATAGTAGTGTTAAAGTATTTAAAGTGTCTAAAGGTGAGTATTTGTTTAAACTTTAGTGAGTGTGTGCATGCGGATGTGTGTCTGTGTGTATGTTGTGAGCCTGGTGTGTGTGTGTGTGTGTGTGTGTGTGTGTGTTGTGAGCTCGGTGTGTGTGTGTTGTGAGCCCGGTGTGTGTGTGTTATGAGACCGGTGTGTGTGTGTGTTGTGAGACCGGTGTGTGTGTGTGTTGTGAGACCGGTGTGTGTGTGTTATGAGACCGGTGTGTGTGTGTGTGTTGTGAGCCCGGTGTGTGTGTGTTGTGAGCCCGGTGTGTGTGTGTTGTGAGCCTGGTTGTGTGTGTGTTGTGAGCCTGGTTGTGTGTGTGTTGTGAGCCTGGTTGTGTGTGTGTTGTGAGCCTGGTTGTGTGTGTGTTGTGAGACCGGTGTGTGTGTGTGTGTTGTGAGCCCGGTGTGTGTGTTGTGAGCCTGGTTGTGTGTGTGTTGTGAGACCGGTGTGTGTGTGTGTGTTGTGAGCCCGGTGTGTGTGTTGTGAGCCTGGTTGTGTGTGTGTTGTGAGACCGGTGTGTGTGTGTGTGTTGTGAGCCCGGTGTGTGTGTTGTGAGCCTGGTTGTGTGTGTGTTGTGAGACCGGTGTGTGTGTGTGTGTTGTGAGCCCGGTGTGTGTGTGTGTGTTGTGAGCCCGGTGTGTGTGTTGTGAGCCTGGTTGTGTGTGTGTTGTGAGACCGGTGTGTGTGTGTGTGTTGTGAGCCCGGTGTGTGTGTTGTGAGCCTGGTTGTGTGTGTGTTGTGAGACCGGTGTGTGTGTGTGTGTTGTGAGCCCGGTGTGTGTGTGTGTGTTGTGAGCCCGGTGTGTGTGTGTGTGTGTGTTGTGAGCTTGGTGTGTGTGTGTGTGTGTGTGTGTGTGTGTGTGTGTGTGTGTGTGTGTGTGTGTGTGTGTGTGTGTGTGTGTGTGTGTGTGTGTGTGTGTGTGTGTGTGTGTGTGTGTGTGTGTGTGTGTGTGTGTGTGTGTGTTGTGAGCCTGGTGTGTGTGTGTGTGTGTGTGTTGTGAGCTCGGTGTGTGTGTGTTGTGAGCCCGGTGTGTGTGTGTGTGTTGTGAGACCGGTGTGTGTGTGTGTTATGAGACCGGTGTGTGTGTGTGTGTGTTGTGAGCCCGGTGTGTGTGTGTTGTGAGCCTGGTTGTGTGTGTGTTGTGAGCCTGGTTGTGTGTGTGTTGTGAGCCTGGTTGTGTGTGTGTTGTGAGCCTGGTTGTGTGTGTGTTGTGAGCCCGGTGTGTGTGTGTGTGTTGTGAAACCGGTGTGTGTGTGTGTTGTGAGACCTGTGTGTGTGTGTGTGTTGTGAGCTTGGTGTGTGTGTGTGTGTGTGTGTGTGTGTGTGTGTGTGTGTGTGTGTGTGTGTGTGTGTGTGTGTGTGTGTGTGTGTGTGTGTGTGTGTGTGTGTGTGTGTGTGTGTGTGTGTGTGTGTGTGTGTGTGTGTGTGTGGGTGTGTGACGGCCAAGGTTGGACGCTATACATGTCGGTGGCGGAGGCAATTTCCACTTCTGTGAAGCACTTTGTGTAAGTAAGTAAGTAAGTGTAAGGAAAAGTAATATATAAATGCAATGATCCACTCATTCATTCATGTATTTATTTATTTATTTAGTCAAGTCTCAGTCTATTGGACATGTACAGCCGGCGAACAATTGGGAAGTCAATGTTCACAGCTATAGCACAATCTTTTCTATATCTCTCAGAATACTGGGCGGTATAGAACGCTGTGTAATACAATTCTAATGGTGTGGTTGGTTTTTTCTTGTTTCTATAAATCCTTTTACAAAACAATGATGCCGCTGTGTTAGTTCTGTAGTGGAGCCGTGTACAGTCACGCATGGTTTAGTTCCGGAAGCAGAGTTCTGATGTTGATGAAGAATTGGACTAATAGAGCGCTGCTTATAGAGCATAGTCGTCTTTAGAAACTACAATAATATGTACAGTAGTATTCTACTGAACATTGTTACTCAGCTGAGAGTTTTACCCTTCCTGCTGACTGACGTCTAAACATGTAAATGCAGTAGTTTACCACCCATTAGCAGCTGGGATCTGGAGCCTATCTATGTTCCCACATCCCTATGTTCCCTATCTTCCTACAGCCCTATGTTCCCACATCCCTATGTTCCCTATCTTCCTACAGCCCTATGTTCCTACAGCCCTATGTTCCTACATCCCTATGTTCCCTATCTTCCTACAGCCCTATGTTCCTACAGCCCTATGTTCCCTATGTTCCTACAGCCCTATGTTCCTACAGCCCTATGTTCCCACAGCCCTATGTTCCCACATCCCTATGTTCCCTATGTTCCTACAGCCCTATGTTCCTACAGCCCTATGTTCCCACAGCCCTACGTTCCCACATCCCTATGTTCCTACAGCCCTATGTTCCCACATCCCTATGTTCCCACATCCCTATGTTCCCACAGCCCTATGTTCCCACTGCCCTATGTTCCTACAGCCCTATGTTCCCTCAGCCCTATGTTCCTACTGCCCTATGTTCCCACAGCCCTATGTTCCCTCAGCCCTATGTTCCTACTGCCCTATGTTCCTACAGCCCTATGTTCCCACAGCCCTACGTTCCCTCAGCCCTATGTTCCTACAGCCCTATGTTCCTACTGCCCTATGTTCCCACATCCCTATGTTCCCACATCCCTCAGCCCTATGTTCCTACAGCCCTATGTTCCTACAGCCCTACGTTCCTACAGCCCTATGTTCCCACATCCCTATGTTCCCTATGTTCCTACAGGCCTATGTTCCTACAGCCATAATGTTCCTACAGCCCTACGTTCCTACAGCCCTACGTTCCTACAGCCCTATGTTCCTACAGCCCTACGTTCCTACAGCCCTAGGTTCTCACAGCCTTATGTTCGTACAGCCCTATGTTCCCTCAGCCCTATGTTCCTACAGCCATAATGTTCCTACAGGCCTATGTTCCTACAGCCATAATGTTCCTACAGCCCTACGTTCCTACAGCCCTAGGTTCTCACAGCCTTATGTTCGTACAGCCCTATGTTCCCTCAGCCCTATGTTCCTACAGCCATAATGTTCCTACAGCCCTATGTTCTCACAGCCCTATGTTCCTACAGTTTAAAATGGCTGCTATTCATGGAAGCTTGATCCCTGGAAACCAGGGAGGAAAGGTTTATGTGTTCAGACATTCCGGAACGTACGCAAGCTAGCTCTCCGTTGGGTCTGAAAGTGGCACATTGAGAAATAAACAAATACTTTGCCGGTGAATATGGTTGTCAGTAAAAAATCAATTCCCATGGTGATGTGGTGTTGTCTCGTCGGTGCCGTGCCATTAGTCCGACAGCCCGTTATGCTGAGAGCGTGTGTATTTTCGGGGAGAACAGAAGATCAAACTAATGGTCCTTTTTAACTAATCAACGGCACTTCGAACCAATGGGTTTTGTTTTCCGGATTAACGGACTGTTAATCAATGGGCCAATGGGAAATACTTCGGACTATTGAGCTGTCAGAATAATGGCCAGTCCCTGTCTCTCATGGAGCAATGAATTCCTGGTGCTGTGATTATATTAAAGTATAGGAAAAAGTCTAAACTTCTCCATTCATCTGTCTGTTACCAAGGCAATGGGTTGTCAGTGTGCGCTCAAGCTTTTATATTAAGGTTTCGAAGTTATGCGTTGCTGCTGCTGTTACTGTACTGTACGTTAATGTAATCACAGCACCAGGAATTCATTGTGGCTTAAGATCAAAGGTCACAGGTCAAGGAAGTCCACCTGGACTAGGTTCTAAGTTTCCCACTCAGTAATACAACAGGACAACAGATGAAGATGTAATTTGGAAATGAATGTTACAAGTTGAAAAGAAAAATGGGATTATTGGGCAGTAAAAGTCCTAATCGACGCTTCCATCATTTGCTGGTGCAGAAATGGCGTCGGGTCACGTCAGGTCGTCAGAAGGAGTGAGATGCTGCCCTGACCTACCAGCACTGAGGGGCCTTAATTGTTAGTTTATCTTCATTTACCAAGTCCTTTTTGTTTGTTTTGTACTTATAGCCAGCTATTGGGGCTGTTGTCAAAATACATAGGCCTACTTAACCTGTTTGTTTTATGAAGTATGTCTGATCTCTATAATCTCTTTCTTCGGACTGCACTTCGGAGGGTGTCTGACTGACTTGGTCCATAGGAGCCGTTACAGAGTCTGAAGTAAAAACATGACACACAAGTGGCAAGTAGGTGGTTTAAGAGGAGGTGAGGGACACTGGGATGACAAGATACACAGCATGTAGGGATGTTTGATATTGGCTTTTTTTTTTTTTTTTACTGATATCCGATATATACCGATATTGTCCAACTCTTAATTTCCGATACCGATATCAACCATTACCGATATATGCAGGGTTTCCCCCCCAAAAAAACGTAATAATTTCAGGTATTTAACATTACATATCTCTTGTTGTGGAATTACTGTAACACATCATTATGCATAATTTTGACAATTAATAAAATAAGAATTGTTCTTACTTGCTTGCCTGGGTAAATAAAGGCTAAATAATAAAAAAAAAAAAAAAAAAAAAAAAAATGAAAACCGATACCGATCATTTTCGATATTACATTTTAATGCCAATATCGGCCGATAATATCGGACATCCCTACAGCATGTGTTGACAAGCCAGTCTGGTCGGAGGAGGAAGTGTTCACAGCTCACCAGGCTGTTCAAGGCTCCGCTCCCAAACACACAACAAATCAGGGGCAGCAAGAATTACCCAACTTTTTTCCAGCTGTTCATTGTGGTCTCTTCATACTTGTTCATACTTCACTGTTCATACTTTTTGCACATTACTGCTGAATCACACAGCCCTGTTGAATATTCCATCCCACTATATTGTTATCGTTATTCTAATTAAGTGTATATATACTGGACCACATTGAGCACAATTGTACAGCCCTGGCCTATTTTACTTTATAATTGTATTCTATTCTATTGTACTTTTATTTTAATTTAGTTTAGATGTCATTTTATTTTATTCTACCATAATTGTATTGTCGCACCAAACGACCAAATCAAATTCCTTGTATGTGTAACCTACTTGGCAATAAAGATCTTTCTGATTCTGGTCAACAAAATCAACAAGGGAGTGTTTCTCACAAAGTGTGTGGGGCAGACATCTCAAAGAAATACAGACACAGAAGTTATTCATTATTACGAAAAAGTTTAAACACATTTCTGTGCCCTCAGTATGATTCTTCTACTTTTACTAGCTATTTAATAATGCAGGACTTTTTAGAAGTCTTTATTCGGCATGTAACGACACACTTGCGATGGGCGGCACACACACACAGGAACACACACAGACATGCATTGTTTTTTTTGAGTCGCAGATGCGCTTGAGACTCTGCGCTTGACCCATCCCGTCGTCCTTCCCCCCAAGAGCAGCCGGGAGCAGATAGGGCCGTCGGCGAGGGGCCGCTCCCCGGGGACCAATCCAAGTGCTCCTGCCCGTCTTCATCAGGGACGCAACAGCGTCAGCGATCTGTTGTGCATGTTTTTCCATTGGGTTTCTCTTATCGGGGGGGGGGGGGGAAACACTTGCGAGCACGGGGAGAACATGCAAACTCCATACAGAAAGGCCCGGGAGATACCCCACCTGGGTACCTGGCAATGCGGAAAACCTGATCCCCAAGCGGGAATCAAACCCTGGAGCTTCTTGCTGTGAGGGGACAGTGTTAACCACTAGACCACCGTGCCGCCACAGAATAAAGCCTCAAGTGTTGTTTCATTACTTTTTAATGGGTTTTATTCTTAACTCAATCAGCGCCAGATGGCGCTGTGTACCGTGTGGTAAGAAGGCCACCGCTTTAAAGTATAGGGATACATGGCAGTGTTTGCAGGGCTCAAACTATATTATATATCATACTGTAGCTATGGATATAATACTATTTCCCATTTGACATTGAGTATCTATCGTTCAATTTGTGAAAAAGAAAAAAGAAATCATCCATATGTAGCAGCCTGAAAATATTGTTTATTATTCAGAACTACTGACTTGCCTTTTTATCTCCTCTTTCTGAACCAAGACATTCTAATTAGTTTCCTTGATATTCGCACGAACAATGACACAAGCGTCTTCTTCTTCTATTACTAGATTCTGTTCTGCAGTCCTTTTCCCTGTGGAGCTAGTGGGCGACCAGCAGGGGGCGGTGGCAGGCAGAGAGTGTCGGGGAGAGATGGAAGGAGTTATATGGGAGCGGAAGGAGAGAGATGTTCTCTTCGGCTTTGGACTGGACCGTGAACGGTCGCAGCCACAACGGGCGTGTGCTTTGGAATAGCCCCGTTGAAGAAGTGAAGCTGGAGAGCCCCGTGGGATAGCGACGGGTGATAGGACGTACTTGCTAGTTGAAGTGATACCCTAGAAGTACCAGCGATAGTGTGTGAGCAAACAGTGCAGAGCCAAGCACTAACAGTATCGGGTTATATTAGTTACTGTGTGCGGTATAAGTAGCGTGCGGCTAATAACATATCTGAGTCCATAGTAGTCGGGTTATAGCAGTTACTGTGCCGGTATAGAGTGCGAGCCCAGATACGTGCGTGGACCTACAAACAGGCTGCTCCGGCCGTCAGCAGCTGTCTTCACCGGCGTTCTGCATCAGCTCTGCACCGGCTGTGAGCAGCCAGCACGGGAGTCGTCCCGTCCAGCAGAGGTCGTCATCGCCCAGCACACACTCTCAGCCAGCACTGCCTCTCTGTCCAGCTCCGCCTGCTAGTGTCCTCGCCGAGAGTGCTCGACGCCATCTTGCCTTCCGGACAACAGTGGCGCGGCGAGGCGGCCATTTTGGATGAGTATAAATGAGCGTATATGCTCCGGAGCCTTACACCGTATACAGTGTGGTGCTGCCCGCGGGCGAAGTTAACGTTGCTAACTATAGTTCATAAGGGGAACCCCAAACAATATATGCTGGCATTAGAATAGGGCTTTTGCAAGGTATTAGTGGGCCCACACTTTTGTTTTCTTTCCTTTCCTTTAAGTGTGATAACATGTGTGTTTAATAATATTTTCCCATCCAATTAACCCTTTCCCGGTGGGGAAGTTACAGACCTGGTGCATTATAATTAAAGCCTTTTGGAGGTATTATTCTGGCCGTATAATTAAAGCCTTTTGAGGTATTATACAGGGTGAAGACCCAGACGTGGGTGATGAGTCAAACACAGTGAAGTATATTATCCCTGATATTAACCCAGAGGTGGGTGTATAATATACGTGTTTATGAGGTATTGAGTTACACACAAGAGCTATAGTAGGACTTCAGTCCATTCGACCACTCCTATTAAATAATTGTAACTGAACAGTACAATTAATATAAAGACTTCAATGGGGTTCTGTGTGCGTGTCCATTCCTGTGCCCAGTAGTAACTCTTCTGGTGTGGGTAACGTTAATATAATTAACCCTTTCCTATTCCACCTTTCCCTCTTCATTGTAAGGTTTCTAGGGTCATTGAGGGAGGGTACTGCTTGCGGGGGGAACTCAGAGTATTTAATTACAATTCAGTCACGAGGTGTGGGAGGGTTTAAGGAGCAACTGGGGGGAGTGGGAGCGTGTTGGGGAGTACTGCTGACCGCCCTGCTGCAGGGAAGGAAGACCAGAGTACCAGACCAGGTTGGTAAATCCCGGGCCCCATCCACTCACACTACCAGCCTCCAGTCGACGCCCCAGTCCCAAAGACGAGGGTGCAGTCAGACAGAGTTCTACTGTGTCCAGCTACCTCGTGACTGCCAGCAACCGTTCCCACGAAGCAGGGATAATCCACCCTGCTACACATACATTCCCGTTTTATACCGTGGTGAATATGAGTATAGTTTTAGAGTAATCCTGTCTAATCCCAGAAAACGACGCTATGCAGCAATACATGCATTTCACTCAAAACCGTGGCGTTTTTTGCCTGTATCAACAATCAATCTGAAATCAACGCTATATTATCGGTATTATGTTTCATCATGAATGCATGAAAGGGTGGGGGGGGTAGTTTTTCTTGCTTTGATCGTCACCAAGAGAATACGTTACACACACACACATTACACACATATGCTCGGATCGCAGTGAATGGATTCTTGGATCAACGCAAGATTGATACCATATAGCCCTTACCTTGACTAGGATGTACTCCAAAAAGAATATTCCAATTATCTGATCGCCATTCCAAGTATTGATGTTGATCGTGTTGCCAACATAATCCACCAAAGAACATGAACTGGGAGTGCTTGATTCTCCTCAATCCATGCGTTATAAACGCTTGTCCTGCCCGACAAGGAAAACCCGGCCCAAGCCAGAGAGTTTCAAAGGATGTGCAATACCGGCCGCAAGGCGGCAGGCGGCGGTATTAGACGTTTGCGATCTCAGACTCATTCCCAATGATAACACAGGCTCCCTCGATGGATTATGAATGGGAATATCGAATAAAAGAAATAACGATAGAAAACCCGACTTTTCTCAGGTTTGGCGCTCAAGCGTCGGCGAGTTAACCCGACTTTATTCGTGAGTGGCGTCCAATGAGTTAATATGTGTAAAATGTCAACATTGTGGAGGTACTTTGATGTTCGTTTGCCCCGTATGATTACATTGTGATTAAATTGTGATTAAATTGTGATTACATTATGATTACAGCATGATTACATAGTGATTGCAGCTGCCGGCTGAAGCGATCTTCCTCAATACTGGACCAACTAACAAAATCGTTATTAATTTAGACCCACATGATGGAGAAATAGGGTCCAGGTGGTAAAAATAGCGAAGTTGTCCTTTAAGAAGGGGAAATGGCTCAGGAAGTCGTTGCACTATCACTGGATGGAGAGTTTATATTTCTTGGCCGCCCCCTGTGTGTGTAAATCACCAGCCTCCGTAAATAAGTATTTAGATGTGACAGTTTAATGTCTGTCTGAGATTGACAAAATGTCCCCTTTTAAAATTAACTGGATGAAACCTGAGCCCCCCACGATTGCTCAATGGATACAGAAAGTTAAACATATGTACATACGATGGAACACAGGACAGCCCAGCTACAGCTGAAGATGCCTCTCTTTGAGAGGAGATGGAGGTCAATTACTAGCTATCTTGGGTAGGCTTGGGACACACTGCTTTGAGACAGGATGGAGGGAAATATACATGTGTGTATTATGGGTATGTATATATAGAGAGGGAAATGTGTAGGTATATTTGTGTAGGCGGGAATGCTTTGGAGGAGGGACCCAATCTCAAGGTTCTTTATTTGTAAGTGTTTACTTTATTTTATTTTGTCTGTACTGTCATATTGTCTTGCTGTTTGCCTGCAGCTGGGGCCAATACGGGCTCCTGACTGAGGTCCTCGCGCCTCGCAATGAAGAGGCTGCCAGTCTATTGGAATGTCAGCAAATTTTCTCAAAGCATTGCCCGTCACATTCTTGCATTTCCAAGTTTTGATTCATCTCTCTTCGGGGCTCCTCTTAAAAACTGAAACGGGGCAACTCAATCAATTCCTGTTTGTATGAACAGAAAACAAATCATTCTCCTCCTCCTCTGCTCCCCGACTCTGGAATCAACTCCCATTACACATCAAAGAAGCCCCATCCGTAGAAACATTTAAGTCCTGCCTCAAAACCCACCTGTTTAATTTTGCATACCCTCACTCCTGACCCCCCAACCCCTGCATCACTTACATTTTCACATCTGTACACACCTATATTTTCGGCCCCATATAAGGCGATATATAAAATAAATGTATTATTATTATTATTATTATTAAGTATTGCATCAAAAAGCTCACAGCAAATCCACCGGAAAACCACAGAAGCTCCCGCCGCCGGTCACGACGACTCCCGTTGCGGTGAAATTGTGCCGCTGTATATTCTCGGACATGGCATTTGAAAGAATGAGCCACGCTGATTATTATTGCTTGTGGAAATTGTATTCTTTCAGCTTTCTTATCAATGTGCAGAATGACCTTCAGAGACGAGCAGGAGGAGGAGGAGGAGGAGGAGGAGGAGGAGGAGGAGGAGGAGGAGGAGGAGGAGGAGGGAGTCGTCGGAATAAATTACAGACTGCAGTCCCTGTCGAGCAAAGTCCCACTGGTGGCGGGACAGGTGTTACCTTTTCCTGTGTTGTTCTGAACCGTAGAAGAGTACAGGGGAGCGTTCTCCTAACAGAACCGTAGTAGAGTACATGGGAGCGTTCTCCTAACAGAACCGTAGAAGAGTACAGGGGAGCGTTCTCCTAACAGAACCGTAGTAGAGTACATGGGAGCGTTCTCCTAACAGAACCGTACTAGAGGACAGGAGAGCGTTCTCCTAACAGAACCGTAGTAGAGTACATGGGAGCGTTCTCCTAACAGAACCGTAGTAGAGTACATGGGAGCGTTCTCCTAACAGAACCGCAGTAGAGTACATGGGAGCGTTCTCCTAACAGAACCGTAGTAGAGTACATGGGAGCGTTCTCCTAACAGAACCGCAGTAGAGTACATGGGAGCGTTCTCCTAACAGAACCGCAGTAGAGTACATGGGAGCGTTCTCCTAACAGAACCGTAGTAGTTTCAAGTTTCTTTATTAGTTGTCATACAAAAACACAGAATACTTTTATATGAAATGCTTTTTTCTGTTTTGCTCCTGAGCGTGTGCTAGATAAAAATAGATAAAGTATAAAATAGAAAGTCAAAAGCATGTAAACAAAAGTGTTCATCAATATACATATATACAATATACAATACAGAGTAGAAAAAATTTGTAACTGAGTTACAATACAATACAGGATACAGTACAATGCCGAAATGGGATGAGGTACAACTTAGGGTAAGGTGCAATGAGGTATGGATTGTAGTGCAAATCTCTTTACCAATAAATATAAAGTGTGTTAAAGTGTCTAAAGTGGGTAAAGTGGGTGCTACAGTGAGTTAAAGTGAGTGTGTGTGCGTGTGGATGTGTGTGCTGTGAGTGTATTTGATGGTTTGTTACATAGTGTTATTGTCGTTGAGCATCCTGATGGCCTGGGGATAGAAGCTCCTTCTGAGTCTCTCTGTACTGTACTGTACTGTACTGTACAGGGGAGCGTTCTCCTAACACTCTGGTCATAGCGAACGTTTGATAACTAGCCAGACATCGGGGTACTTCCCTCTGTAAAGTGGTGACCAGGAAACCGTTCTGGACTGGGCATTTATTTTGAGGTTTGACAACCGCTCTCTTTTCTTGAAATTATTGACTATACAAACTATGTTCTACCTCATCTCTACCATTCCTGCGTACACTCTGACTACAACACTACTAGCCGGCTTGCATATAGATCACCTATACATCCCACAACGCATCACTCTTAAGCAGGCAACACCCTAATCTTACAACACAGGGGTGGGGGGTGACTCTAGTCCTATTTACTCTCACACGCACTTGCCAATCACCACCAACGGCGCCCCCTGGGGCCACAGTTACCGTCGTCAACACAAGTTGAAAGTAAACAGAATGAGAGAATGATCATGGCTGTGGATGAAAAATAAATGAAGACGTTCGTCAATTAATTTCCCCGTGCGTCGCGCTGACTCGGCGTGGTGTGGACGGTTCCGACGGAGGCAGAATAAGCACGGTGGCGACTCCGGTGATTACTCTCCCTTACCGCAGCAGAACCCTGCTGTGACCCCGGGCCGCTCCCCCGACCGCTTGATGGAGTGAGGAGAGGCGCCGAGGCCTCCGTGGGACAAATCTTCCTACTATTAACCTTTCCTCCTGCTCTCCAGCCATCACACCACTGTAGGGCTGGGCGATATGACCTAAATATGATATCACGATATTTTCTGACCTTTCGGCGATACACGATACGCATCACAATGTTTTTCTTTTTTTCCCCAAACAATTCATTATGAGGCTTACCAAGACAGTATTTGAGTTTGCAAGCTAACATTAAAGACAAAATAAAATACCCATGCATTTAGCATTTTTATATTATATATTAGATTTAGATTATTGGATTATTAGATTATATATTGCATATATTTAGCAATGAGATATTATATGATTTAGATATGAAATATGATGAATTGAAGATGGGGGACCCTGATGTAAACAAGACGAAAGTCTTTCTCTGGTCTGCATCCTCCAGTCCACTGTTGTTGTATTGAGCTGTGCTGTATGCGTCTATATTAATGCCAGCCCAAGAGTGCTTCCGCATTCGCCTGATTGGCCCCGGTAACGCAATCCAATGCGCATTTTCTTTTTTGCCACTCACACACGGATATGGAATACATATTATCCAAATGAGGACCAGATCCACCCATAACGCCATAACGTTATTTCGCTGTACATTGTAACGTTAACACAACGCAGCTGTCAACTGTACTTTACATATTATCCAAACGAGGACCAGATTCACTCATAACGCCATAACGTTATTGTTATTTCGTGCGACTGTACATTGTAACGTTAACACAGCGCACCCTAACTGCTTGTGTATTCTAGCAGTGTTTTAGAGGTTATTTTGTACAGTACCTTTATCTGCACTGAAACATACATTTCTACAGTACATGCAGTTGTTGAGGTAGATAACCGTGATTATGTTTATTTATTTATCTATCTCTCTGTGAGCAAAACCTATTAATATTACATATGTGTTGGCGGAATCGCGTCAATGTTTGTTATGAATAAAACGCCCGAAATAACATAATGTTACAAAGTACAGTTGACAGCTGGGCTGTGTTAACGTTACAATGTACAGTCGCGCGAAATAACGTTATGAATGCCCGAAATAACATAGCATTACAAAGTACAGTTGACAGCTGGGCTGTGTTAACGTTACAATGTACAGTCGCGCGAAATAACATTATGAATGCCCGAAATAACATAACGTTACAAAGTACAGTTGACAGCTGGGCTGTGTTAACGTTACAATGGAAGCATGCGTTTGTGGGGCGTCAAAAAGAAAATGCGCATTGGTTACCGGCGAATGCGGAAGCACTCTTGGGCCGGCATTAATATAGACGCGTACTGTATTGTACCCATTCTGCAATCTGTTAATAACGTTTTCATTCATTCAGACGGCAAACAGAATCATTTTGATTGACAGTTGAGTCTGCCAATTACGTCACACCGCTTGCACCCGCCCTGCTGTTCTTAGCACCAATCGGCAAGCGCGTATTCATTTTTTACTTCCGCTATATCCGCCATTGATTTTGACGAGCTCAAACAACAACAACGGTAGCGGTAGCTCCCCGCGGCCGACGTTTAGCTTTTAGCTCCGCAGGATGACTAAACGAGACATAATGATTTTACTGCAACGAATGTTATAATAAAAGCCTTTCCATACATCTGTCTGATTGAAAACTTTATTAACAGACCGCAGAATGGGCACAACTGAGTCAGCACGGGCTGAGATATGAACAACTAATGCTTGCTATCTATCTAGGTCGACCTTGGACGTTGCTATGTAAATATGCTGATGTTATTGAACGTGTAACTATATATTGTTAATGCCACAAAACAAATGCCTTTGTTATCATAAGTAGTAACTTTGATGCAGTAGTGTGTGTGTGGGGCGTGTGTGGGGTTCAAAAGTTTGAACGTGTGGACCAGATTGACGCGACACAATCCTCTTGGGCAAAACATCACGATATCCACGATACGTTTAAAAAGTGTATCGTTAATGAACTGTACCCGATATTTATATAATATCGTCATATTGCCCAGCCCTACACCACTGTCTGTCACACGTGGGGTTTTAGTACTCACTGTTAAGTTAACTCATTCAGCGCCAGCTATTAGACGGGGCCAGTCGTAGCGATGCCACGCTTTGACACGAAAAACGCGTATCAGCCCGATCAAGCAAACATTTTGGTCAGATTTACGTCCTTACCTGTGATCGGGAGTATTCCAAAAATAATATTCCAATTGTTTGATCGCCACCTGGTACATCCGATCAGGGGCGTAGCTGTAGATTGTGGGCCCCATGAAAGAATGTATCTGTAGGCCCCCAGTGAATGCGAGCGCGCCTAAGCGTGCGAGCAAATTTTTTTTTTGCCATTTATTTATTGATGAAAACGCATAATATGGTTTTTACCTATACATTCGGATCAGCAGTTCAGCACCTGCACCTGTAAAGGATGTCGCATTGCGTTCATCTTCAATGAATGGACCAATGCAATAGTCTACCAAAGCCCCCCCTCTCTCTCTATATATCTCACACACACACACACACACACACACACACACACACACACACACACACACACACACACACATGCACACTTCAGAAACAAACATAGTATCAATGAGGGCATCAATAAATACACCTGAGTGATGTCTACTAAAAAAATATATATATATATATATATCTGGGCCCCCCCCCAGTGCTGGGCCCTTGGAATCATCCTAAACTACCCCCCCCCCCCCCCCCCCCAGCTACGCCCCTGCATCCGATGTCCATTTGGTCGACGGCATAACCCAACACAACATATGGATCTGGGATATTTGTCGCGCTTCAATGGAACCGGGAGAACCGCTCGACTGGCCCGACCCAGAAAACGGCGCCCGGTGACATTTGACCGTTGCACAGGCCAAGATATAAGGTTTTCAAAGGGTGCTCGATACCGCTGTCTAGCTGGATGCGGCCGGTATTGCACTTTGGTGATCTCAGACTCATTCCCTATCGTAACACCAAGGTCCCTGGATGAATAATGAATACAAATATCGAATAAAAGAATAAACGACCAAAACCCGAGACATCTTGGGTCTGGCAGCCGACGCATGTCGAGTTAATTCGACTTATCTCTGGGTTTGGCCATTAAAGAGTTAAGCGCTGCACGACTGCAGGATCCCTGGAGCCGGCCCGTACCGTTGGGGCGGCGGTGGTTCAGGAGGTAGAGCGGTCGTCTGGTAATCGGCTCCTCCTCCGGCTCCGCCTCCTCCTCCCGGGCAGCGTGTCGAAGTGTCCTCGAGTCAGACACTTAAGGCGAGACAATACCCTCCGAAATCGCCTTTTTGCTTTTTATATATTGAGATTTTGTTATATTTTATAACATGTCTTATTTCAAACTAGTGGCAATAAAATATCGAAACACACACAGTTAGTTGTTTATTTTACTTGATTTTGTCTGATTGTGTCCATAGATGACAATTACAATACAAAAAACTTTGAGGTTGTTTTTTCAAAGATTTGTTTGTATGCATTTTACTTAGACGCAAAGTCTTGGAACTCCATTTCCCTAGTACCTACACACACACCAAACGTTCCACATTTTGTCCTATCCATATCCTGCTTCTAATTCCAGAAGGGTTTGTTGATATATCATTCATAGCCATTTATACCAAAACTATGCGAAAATCGATGACAGTAGACAGTATTTCCTGATGTATGGGCTGATAAGAGGACATAGCCACAATCCCCTCTGGAAAAAGTTTCGTTGTGAATGTATCAACAAAATGAAACCAAGTTTTTGAATCTGGCATTATCCATGTTGGTGATGCGAGTCTTGGCCATACATGCAAATGTGCGCATATTTAATGAGGAAGTGCCTCATTTGCATATATAAACATAAAAATGAAGATTTCATAGTTTTTATGTACATAACAAACTGGGAACGTTTCATAGTGATACCTATTCAAATATTTGTTTTGCCTATTAGGGGGTACTGCCTCACCTTAAGCCCTAACTGCACTTGGTGTAGTGGTTAACACTGTCACCTCACAGCAAGAAGGTCCAGGGTTCGATTCCTGCTTGGGGACCAGGTTTCCATGATGCCAGTTACCCAGGTGGGGTATCTCCCGGGCCTTTCTGTGTGGAGTTTGCATGTTCTCCCCGTGCTCGCAAGGGTCCCCCCCCCCCCGATAAGAGAAACCCAATGGAAAAACATGCAAAACAACAGATCGCTGTCGCGTCCGTGACGAAGACGGGCAGGAGCACTTGGATTGCACAGCCCTCGTCTGCACTCGGCTTCCCTTGGGGGGAAGGATGACGGGATTTTATATTATGTAACAAAAAAAAGGGAAATTCTGAGGAGGAGGAGCTCTTGAGCTCAGACTCCTAAGGAGAGGAGTATCGCATCGGCGATCCTACGAACAATGCATGCGTGTGTGTGCCGCTAATCACTGAGTGCCGTTGCATGCCAATTAAAGACCTCTGCAACAGGTCCTGCATTATTATTATGCTCCTGATAAGCAGCTTGGAACCTTTCATGGTTCGGTCAGTGTGTGTGAATGTGAGTCATATATAATTCTAAAGCACTTTGGATAAATGCAGTCCATTTTACCTGTCGTGGAAAGTTTACCCTTTTGACTCCAAACTTTCGAATTGGCCAATTTGGTAAAAAAAAAATTATTGTGAAATTATGAAAGAGCTTTCACTCCTCACAAGCCTTGCTGGTGTGGTCGACATCTATCTCCCTATGTTCACAAGTTCAGCCATGGACTTGCAAGACAAAGGTTTGTATGGTACAAATAGTTGAATCTACCACATTTAGACTCAGAATCACTAATGTGATCAATCGTAAAAATTGTAGGCAACATAGTACCCACAGTACGTACATTTCAATGGATACAAATATGTATAGTGCTTCTATCCATGAGGCAAAACCATAGGAAATGTGGCGCCTCGATCGTGTTTGACCCAATTAGGGTTAAGTTGAAAGGAAATAATATTCGTCTTACAAATACAATGACAGGGAAACATTTCTTCTGCTAGATAAAGATAAATAGATCAAATAAAATACTAAATAGTGGATATGTCTGACCACTAAGTGTCTCTGAGTCGTAACCACCAAAACCTGCACAGACTACAACGTATGATGCATGTGTATAATAGGCTACTGTTTACTTTTACTCTTACTCATAGTATATAGCAGATTCAAATTATTTATTGCCTATATTATTTATTGTAAGGTACAATATAACCGATAGGGCACCTTTATTTACACTATTTAAATTAAATAGTTATAGTAAATAGAGTTAAATTATATCGTTTACACTGTTTATTTTTCTCATATCTTTATATTCAGATCGAATTGTATTGCCTATAGGCCTACCTCCGTCTTTCTACTATTACCCTGCCCATACCTGTACCTCCCCTCCCCCATGCTGCTATGATGCCCAAACCTCCCCCAAGAGGATCAATAAAGGACTATCTTATTTTATCTTAAAAAAATGAAACCAAAACGATTTACAATCCGTAAGATGTTCAAAATAAAACAATGATGCATTCAACGAGTATCTCCGAGTAGTATTTCCTGGGCGGCTCGCCGGTAGTAGCTTCTTTTGAGCCCCTCTTAGAGGAACATTTTAACAACGATATACATGTCAACCCTCTGACCTCCCCACCAGCCGCCGTGTGCTTTATTGTTGAGGAGGGGAGCCAAGGCCTCGATGGACCACATCCAACTCATCACCATTTCCTCCATGATTCCCCTATAAATCAAATCACACGTGGCTCTCAGTCACCTGGGGCGTAATCATCTGAGACCTGCCTTTTTATGTGACATATTTTATATTGTGTGCTTTTATCTTTTCATCTTTTTTTAATCCTTTTATTTGATGTAAATATTTGTTGTGGGACTTGTACGGCACTTTGGTCGACTTTTTATTTTATTTAAAAAAAAATGTATTATGTTTTTGGTCGAGAGAGAGAGAGAGAGAGAGAGAGAGAGAGAGAGAGAGAGAGAGGAAGAATGGGAGACAGAGCGGGGGAAAGACATTCGGCAAAGGACGGCGGGTCCGGGAATGGAACCCGGGTCGGCCGCTTCGCGACGCAGCGCGTTACATGGGTCGCCACTTGGGTGCCCAACTTTGTTGTTTTTAAATGTGCTTTTTGAATAAAGTGGATTGGATTTGATTGGATACACACATGTAGACCTCTCTCTCTCTCTCTCTCTCTGGTCTACAGAACACACATGTAGAGCTCTCTCTCTCTCTCTCTCTCTCTCTGGTCTACAGAACACACATGTAGAGCTCTCTCTCTCTCTCCCTGGTCTACAGAACACACATGTAGACCTCTCTCTCTCTCTCTGGTCTACAGAGCCAGGGACGTGCACAGGAGTTTACAGGGGCAGGTGCTCAAAGGTTGAAAAGGGCACTGGGCCTGTGCTATTTTTGGGGGCCCTTTTTGGGCGGGGAGGGGCCTTTTTATGCTTTTTGGGGGGTTTTGGTGATCAAATATTGAATATTGAACTATAATAATCAGTGCAAGAGCTCACTTATCCTTGAAAGACACTTTTATCACTGGCTTAAAAGGCCCATACATCTCCATAAATGTTCAGGGCGGAGGGAATAAGTGCATACCCTACAGACCCCAAGTCTGTTAGGACAGCAGACTCGGTTGGCACTGCTCAAAACTTACCTTTTTAAAATAGCTTTTAAATTAATTATTATCTTTATTTCATTGTCTTATTTTTCTTTATTTCTATACATTTTACTTAAATATTTTATTATAATTTGTATCGTTGTTTTATGTAGTTTTTTATCATTTTATTTGTTCTTTTTTAACACTTTGAGTGCCGGGACCCGTCTTTAGACGTCTTTGCTGGCCATGCTAAAGTTGCCGGAGGACGCGTTACGTCGTCCTTATATCAATATTTCAAAAATCTGCGATCGGATTCATATGTCCCCTCCGCTGGCCTGAGATCCACCAGCAGGACCCACTGAGCTCTCTGGCGGTTCAGGAGCGCCATCTGGTGGCCGATCGGCGCAATCGCCAAACAGGATGTTGAATAGAGGTTGTCATGACGACCGTAGTACTTCCGGGCGCTCGCTATAGTTCATGGGACTCTGGCTCGTCACGCTACATGGTGATCGATTGGCAATAACTCGATAAACAACATGATTTGGACGTATATACCATTATACAAGCTGGAGATGGACCGGGTAAAAATATATCCCATAATGATAAGATTTCTACTCGACGATGATCGCCCAACGGCGCGCGGAGACTGGGGTGAGTTTCAGCATGTAACGTTACCGTCTTCGATACTAACTGCTATTATCAACATTTGACCCACATTAGATGATTGGTATAACGCTGCCCACGGAATTATAAACGCCCCCTCGCCCATCCGGTCAACATCAGATGACGTGTAGTAACTTCTAGAAGTACGTCTAGTTGGAATTTTTTATATCGCGCTGATTGCCATCAAACTGTATTTCATCATCAATATAATGCATTTGGGGCTATATATCACGTTCTGGAGAAAGCTGCAGAAAGAGATGAAAACATACTTATACATTAGACCATACTTTACTATGAATATGTGAATGAAAAAGTTTAACGTTGCTACACAATGAACAATACATATAGGACTTTGAATGGGCCCTAATAATGGCAATGTAGCAATAGAATTTAAAAAGTTATAGCCCTGCAAAGAAGGGGACTTTCTCCATAGACAAATAGCGCTGGCAATCTATGGTATATCATGAATTTAACCTTAGGCAGCCAAAGTGTTAATGTCAACATATTATTTATATTATTCAAATGGAACTCAAACATGTTCCGTTGTGATGTCACAGTATGATGTCATAATCAAACATTCTAGAACATTTGTGATGTCACAGTATGATGTCATAATCAAACATTCTAGAACATTTGTGATGTCACACTATGATGTCATAATCAAACATTCTAGAACATTTGTGATGTCAGAGTATGATGTCATAATAGCACATTCTAGAACATTTGTGATGTCACAGTATGATGTCATAATCAAACATTCTAGAACATTTGTGATGTCACAATATGATGTCATAATCAAACATTCTAGAACATTTGTGATGTCACAGTATGATATCATAATAGAACATTCTAAAACATTTGTGTACAGTATATATTCAACAATTCTCTCAGAAGAACTCAGATCTCAGAAGACCAAGTGAAGATATCACTTGTTGGTTCCGGCTACTTGTCTGTAAGCTTGAGTATATTCTGTAGATACAATTTAAAATCCACACATGGAAAAGGAAACAATGTCCTGTACAATCCTTAATGAGCTGCGTCTGGAGGGAAGGTTCTCTGATGTGGTTATTAAAGTCAACAGCACTGAGTTGAATGCCCACAAGGCCCTCCTGTGTGACTGCAGTGACTATTTCAGGTAAGTTTAGCTTGGTTAAGGTTAGCTTGGTTCAGGTTAGCTTGGTTAGTAAACAGGTACCATACTGTACTTTTACTGTAAACAGATACTATACTGTACTTCTACTGTAAACAGATACTATAAATTATGTCTACTGTAAAAAGATACTATACTGTACTTCTACTGTAAAAAGATAATACACTGTACTTCTACTGTAAACAGATACTATACTGTACTGCTACTGTTAACAGATACTATACTGTGCTTCTACTGTAAACAGATACTATACTGTACTTCTAATGTAAAAATATACTATACTATACTTATACTGTAAACATATACTGTACTTCTACTGTAAACAGATACTATAATGTACTTCTACTGTAAAAATATACTATACTGCACTTCTACTGTAAACAGATACTATACTGTACTGATACTATAAACAGATACTATACTGTACTTCTACTGTAAACAGATACTATACTGGACTTCTACTGTAAAAAGATACTATACTTCTACTGTGCTAAGACCATATACTTCTACAGTAAAATGTATTACTACTAGGGCTGTCCCCGACTAAGGATTTGGATAGTCGACTATGATTGGCCAAAATTTGCCCTTAGTCGACTATTAGTAAAAAAATATATATATATATATTTTTGTATCATTCCATTTGGGCTGTGGGGGGTGCTTAATGTCTGAAGGAGTCGACTGAAGGCTTCTTGTCCTCTGCAAAAGCATGCAATTGGTCCACTGATGGATACATCTTGATATTTGTCTAGTCTAGTGTGTTCATTAGATGGGTGAAATCCTCTTTCAGTGCCTATGTGCCTGTTTTCTTAGGCAGTTGGCCTCTGGTATGCGTGCCATTAGCGTTAGCCATGCTTCTAAGAGGTTGGCAGTCGACTACGGCTCCTTTCGACCGATTAGTCGACTATTCGACTAATAGGGGTCAGCCCTAATTACTACACAGGCGCTACAGGGATAAAATTGAACTCCAGTTTGAACAAGCTGACTCTAGAGCTATGTGGCAGGGGCTCAAAACGATGACAGACTACAAAGGCGCCTCCCTCAAACTGAACAGTGACATCTCCTTAGCAAATGACCTCAATACCTTCTATGCGAGGTTTGATGCTGGTAACAACAACACCAGCTCACAAGCCACGGCAATGGGGGGGGGGGGTCGGCTGCTGATGGAGGCGCAGTGTTCAGGGTAACAGAGCATGAGGTGAGGCGGACCTTTAAAAAAGTGAATATCAGGAAGGCAGCAGGTCCGGACGGCATCCCCGGCCGCGTCCTAAAAGTCTGTGCCGACCAACTGGCCCCAGTATTCACTGACATATTTAACCTGTCCTTAGAACAGGCTGTCATCCCCACCTGCCTGAAGAAGTCCACTATTATCCCTGTACCCAAAAAATCCAAGCCTGCTTGCCTCAACGACTACCGCCCTGTAGCTCTCACCTCCATAGCCATGAAGTGCTTTGAGAAGCTAGTAAAGGGCTACATCTGCTCCTCCCTCCCCATCAACATGGACCCCCTGCAATTTGCATACCGCCCCAACAGGTCCACGGAGGACGCCATAGCCCATGTGCTGCACACAGCAGCATCACACCTGGACAAGAGGCAGGGGAACTATGTGAGAATGCTATTCATCGACTACAGCTCGGCATTCAATACCATAGTCCCCTCCATACTCATAGCCAAGCTCAGGGACCTGGGCTTGAACTATGACCTCTGCCAGTGGGTCTTGGACTTCCTGACTGGCAGACCCCAGGTGGTGAGAGCAGGCAACTGCACCTCCTCATCCATCACCCTCAACATAGGGGCCGCCCAGGGCTGTGTTCTGAGTCCCCTCCTCTACTCCCTGTACACACACGACTGTGTGGCTCAGCGGAGTAGCAATACAATCATCAAATTTGCTGACGACACAGTGGTGGTGGGCCTGATCTCTGCCAACGACGAGAGGGCCTACCTGGAAGAGGTCAAGGTCCTGGCGGGATGGTGCCAGGAAAACAGCCTCTCCCTGAACGTCAGCAAAACAAAGGAGATGATTGTGGACTTCAGGAGGTCGGGGGTCAAGGACTACAGCCCCCTCAGCATCGACGGGGCACCGGTTGAGAGGGTCAACAGCTTTAAGTACCTCGGAGCCTACATATCCGAGGACTTGACATGGACCACACACATTGACAGTGTTGTGAAGAAGGCACGACAACGCCTCTACTTCCTCAGGCGCCTAAGGAAGTTCCAAGTCAGTCAGAAGATCCTTAAGAACTTCTACTCATGTACAATAGAGAGCATCTTGACCGGCAACATCACCTCCTGGTTTGGGAATAGCACTGCACAAGACCGAAGCAGACTACAAAGAGTGACACGTTCAGCCGAACGCACAATTGGAGGGGGGCTCCCCACCCTCCAGAACATTTACAACAAGCGTTGCAAGGGCAAGGCTAAGAGAATCATTAAAGACTCCAGTCACCCAAACAACTGCCTCTTTGAACTGCTGCGGTCAGGCAAGCGATACCGGAGTCTCAAGGCGAGCACAGAAAGACTCCGAAGAAGCTTCTATCCCCAGGCCATCAGGCTGCTAAACGAACAATGAACACTACACAACAACAACCACCAAACGCACATAGCACACACATCCACACGCACACACTCACTTTAAACAAACACACTGTAGCACCCACTCCACACACTTTATAGCACACACCCACTTTAAACAAACACACTGTAGCACCCACTCCCCACACTTTATATTTATTGATGAAGGATTGCACTACAACCCGTACACCTTACTGTAAATTGTACCTAAATTGTACCTCATCCCATTTCTGCTTTGCACTATATAGTACTGTACATTAGTACACTGCATAGTATTGTATATTATATGGTAACTCAGAACATTGTACATATGTCTATACCGAACACTGTGACCTCATTTTCTTCTTCTAAATTACATGCTATACTATGTTATTTGATACTATCTTGTCTAGCACAGTCTCTGGAGCGTAACAGTAAGAAGCATTTTGTATGAAAGTATTCTGTACTTCTGTATGACAACTATTAAAGAAACTTGAACTTGAAACTTGAATGTTGCTTACTGTTTACTCATCAGATATCTCTATACTATGCGTCCCACAGAGCCCTCTTCACTCGCTGGAGCGACTCAGAGAAAGCAGTCTACACTATCCCTGGGGTGTCCCCGGGTATGATGCAGCTCATCATAGAGTACGCCTACACACGCTTTGTGCTGGTGACAGCAGAGAACGTGGAAGAGCTTCTGGTGGCTGCAGACCAGCTTCTCGTCAGTGGCATAGTACGAGCGTGCTGTGACTTCCTAGAAGGCCAGCTGTCTCTGGAAAACTGTGTCGGCATCTGGAGGTTCGTGGACATCTACTGCTGCCCTGACCTGATGCGCAAGGCCCATCTCTTCATCGTGTGCCACTTTGAGGAGATGTTGCATGTCTCACAGGAGTTTGTGGAGCTGTCCCCGCAGCAACTGGTGGACATCATCGAAAGGGATGACCTGAACGTGAAGAGCGAGGAGACGGTGTTCGAGGCCGTCCTCCGTTGGATCGACCACTCCCGTGAGGAGCGTAAAACACACATCCCTTTGCTGCTGCCCAAGGTAACTAATTGTATTACTGTGCATGACATTAAAACAACACTAGGTTCCCTAGTACAGTGGTTCTCAAACATTTGGGTCCAAACTGTTCCCTAGCAACAGAAACCGTCTACAACCGATGTCTAAGTTGTACCCGCTGTCTGCTTGTCTCTTCCCAGGTTCGCATGGGCTTGATGAGGCCTGACTACTTCAGGAGCAACGTCCAGAACAACCCTGTGGTGAGGGACAGCCACGACTGCAGGCCCCTCATCCTCAACGTCCTGAACCCCCCTGTCTCCGACAGTCTCCCAAATCCCCTGACCCGCCCACGCCTGCCCCAGGAGGTCCTATTGGCCATAGGAGGCTGGAGTCGCGACAGTATTGTCATGGAGGCTTACGATATCCGAGCCTGTGGATGGATGGACGTGAACGTTGAGGCGGAGAGTCCCCGGGACGACCATGCCACCGCTTATCTCCACGGTCTGGTCTACTGCGTCGGCGGCCGGGACGGCTGGGAGAGTCTCAGCAGTGTGTGCAGGTTCAACCCCGTCACTCGCAGCTGGCTGCAGGCGGCTCCCATGCACTCACGCCGCAGTCACCTCAGCGTGGTCACGTTGGGCGGCTGTATCTACGCCATGGGAGGGACCACGTGGCACTTCGTGCTCAACGGACACGTGGGACTGAACACCGCCGAGCGCTACGAGCCTGAAACCAACCAGTGGACACTGATCTCACCCATGCTGGAGCACAGGGCCGCCGCCGGGGCAGCAGCCCTCCAGGGCAAGGTGGGTGGAACTGAGGGACACAGGGTGCTAGATGAACACAAGGAACGTTAGATCAGAAATCATAAATGTCTTTATTGCCAAGTAAGCTTGCACATACAAAATATGTGTCTGGGTCCTTTGGTGCAACAACAATTAAAGTAGAATGAAATCAAATGGAATATATAAACTAAATTAGAATATTCTTTCTTATTACAGGTTTACATCTGTGGTGGCTTCAACGGGGCGGAGTATCCGCTCACAGCTGAGTGCTACAGCCCAGACACCGACCAGTGGACTCTGATCGCCCCAATGAGCAGCAGGCGTAGAGGACTGGGAGTCGCTGCATATGGAGGACAAGTCTATGCGGTAGGTGCACACGGAAACAAATGCTTTATACTAGATATTTCTAGAGATATGTATCATTTGACTTGCAATGCTGCTGTGATGCCCTCATTTCCCTAAGTGGATTAATACAGTGTCTGCCTGCCTTAACCACACACTAAAACATTCTTCTCATGTGTCCTGTCCTCAGGTGGGAGGGTGGCACCGTGGACACGCCCTGCGTAGCGCGGAGGCCTACAGCCCCTTGACTGACTCCTGGAGCGCCCTGCCCGCCATGCTCACCCCCCGCAGCGACTTTGGCATTGCGGTGCTGGACGAACTGCTCTTCGTGGTCGGAGGCTACAGTGGCTTCTCCTTAAGCACCATCTCCAACAAGGTGGAGCACTATGACCAGAGCAGCGACAGGTGGACTGCAGCCGAGGACATGAAGATCCAGCACGGTTTCGTAAGCTGCTGCATAATGCATGGCCTGCCTAACATGAGCCAGTATGCTGCTCCCCGTGGAGGAGGAGGAGGAGGAGCAGGAGGAGGAGGAGGATGAGGGGGAGGAGCAGGTTGAGGAGGATGAGGAGGAGCAGGAGGAGGAGGATGAGGAGGAAGAGGAGGAGGAGGAGCAGGAGGAGCAGGAGGAGGAGGAGGAAGATGAGGAGGAGGAGGAGCAGGAGAAGCAGGAGGAGGAGGAGGAAGATCAGGAAGAGTAGGAGCAGGAGGAGGAGGAGGAATAGGAGGAGGAGGAAGATGTGGAAGAGTAGGAGGAGGAGGAGGAGGAGAAGGAGGATGACGAGGAAGAGAAGGAGGAGGAGGAGGATTAGGAGGAGGAGGAGGAAGATGAGGAAGAGTAGGGAGTAGGATGAGGAGGAGGAGGAGGAGGAGGAGGAGGAGGAGGAGGAGGAAGAGGCGGAGGAGGAAGAGGAGGAAGAGGAGGAGGAGGAAGAGGAGGAGGAGGAGGCAGCAGGGGCTCCATCTAAGAACCTTAAACATTTATTAGACCAAAGAAATCCTAAGAAATTTATAAATTACTATCAGCCAAAGGTGGTGCATTTCTTTCTTCTAGTAATTCAGACAATATCTGTTTTTAGTTTGTGTAATGTAATGTAATATCTGTTTTTAGTTTGTGTATTGTAATGTAATATCTGTTTTTAGTTTGTGTAATGTAATGTAATATCTGTTTTTAGTTTGTGTAATGCACATAATATGGGAACTTTTATCCATATGGTTGATCCTGTTAGGAATTGCACCCCCAACCCAAGCAGATTGCAGATCATAAAAAGGGCACTTTTTTATGAGGCACAAAAGGGCAGGTGCTTGTGCACCCGTTGGGTTCTATGTGTGCACGTGCCTGCTGTTTTGGCGATGGTGGCGTTACTGGCGTAAGAGAGTGCTGTCTTAACGTAAGAGAGTGCCGTCTTAACAGGTCGTCGGAAATCTCTCATATAGGCTTTGGATTGGGTGGAGACTATGTTAGCACAGCCCTATGGCCTACATACCCACAGCACAGGAATGGCCGTTCCCAAATGCACATAACGTGTTGTTGGCCCCTCTTAACCTTTGTTAAGTAAATTGTGGACAGGTGACCGAACCACACTATTAAGCCTCCATTGACAATACGTTTGATGGTGCACTGATACAAAGATCTTTGTCGACGTGAAGAAAAGCCTTTGTTGTGCC
Organism: Notolepis coatsorum; assembly: GCF_963971535.1. Taxonomy (NCBI): domain Eukaryota; kingdom Metazoa; phylum Chordata; class Actinopteri; order Aulopiformes; family Paralepididae; genus Notolepis; species Notolepis coatsorum. The sequence goes on along the minus strand of NC_140173.1, from coordinate 146,044,069 downwards.
TTCTATATAGAGCTGTTGTTATCAGGTCCCAGTGAGAGAGTCATAGATCTGGATACCTAAAAATCTGAAACGGTCAACAGTTTCAACAACTGCACCATCGATAGTTACTGGAGTGTGGGTGACTTTGCTCTTCCTAAAATCAATGATGATGTCTTATTTTTGTTGTTATCTGTGAGCCACAGGATACGGCTTCCTCTCCTCTGTGCTCCTCGTTGTCTCTGATAAGACCAATCACCAACCATGGCACCACAATGTAATTAGACAGGTAAACAGGTCCTGTTTGGTGGGCAGGCACAACAGACACTCGAGGATAACAATGACACTATGTAACAACCCATCATCTACACTCACAGCACACACATCCACACGTACACACTCACTTTAAATAAACACTCACCTTAACACCCACTTGACTCATTTTAGACACTTTAACACACTTTATATTTAATAGTAAAGATATTGGCACTACAATTCATACCTCATTGCACCTTACCCTAAGTGTGTACCTCATCCCATTTCTGCATTGTACCTCACTGTTACTCTTTTTACTCTGTATTGTATATTGTACTGTATATTGACTGAACACTTTATTTGACGTACTTTTGAGTTTTTCTATTTTATACTTTTGTATCTATTTTTATCTAGCACACTCCCAGGGGCTCATACAGGAAAAAAGCATTTCATGATAAAGTATTCTGTATTTTACTATGATGACAATTAATAAACAAGCTTGAAACTTGAACTTGAAACTTGGAATCCCTCACATGCAGAGTCAAAAGCCATGTAGATCCATAAGAGCCTCGCACAGGTTAAAAACCTGGGCGTGCTCTTTGACCCCGAGTTTTCCTTCAATAGGCAGGTCAACTCTGTGGTTATGGGGTGTTTTATGCAGCTCCGGTCCATAGCCAGGATCAAGGCCTTTCTCTCCCCCTCAGACCTGGAAAGAGTAATTCACGCCTTCATATCCTCACTCTTAGACTACTGTAACTCCCTGTACCTGGGGCTTAATAAATCCACCATAGCCCGCCTACAACTACCCCAAAACGCTGCCGCTAGACTGCTCACAGGTACCCGGAAGAGAGCTCACATCACCAGTGGCGAATCCTTGTGGAAGCCAACGGAAGCCATGCCTCCCTATAAATTTCATATCAAATTATGAAATATGACATATGAAAAAAATAAAAAAAAATTAAAATATAATTTTTTTTTAATATAGTTTACATTCATTTTCATCTGTGCATCTGTGTTTTTTTTTTTTTTTTTTTTTTATGTCTCCCTCTTCTCCTTCTCACTCCCTCTAACACACTGTCAGACTGTGCTCACTACTGCAGCTAGTATAGGAGAGAAGCAGTGGGTAGGTCTCTTTCTCCAGGCTTCCAGCATTATAGAGTGAGTCCAAACTCCAAATCCGATCCTAGCCAATCAGATTCGAGCTGACTGCCACTGGCCACACCCTAAAAGTTTAAAACGGAGCTGGGAGGAAGACGTTCAGCATAATATTCCACCTGGAGGCGGGGCAGGTGCCATATTTTCCCCTCTGCACTCTGAACATTGTATTAACCCGTAACTGTTCCCACGGGCCGAATATTGCCCCGATCCTCGCGAGATTAAATCCACGGGGACCTCTCGGCGTGCCGAAGCTTTTCCTAAATCACTTCCATCATCGAAAACGAGGGGAAAAGGTCGGCTCGCGACCCTGAAAATGTCGCGTGATTTTAAAAACGCTGTATTAAGTGAGCCTATTATGGGATCCACGCGAGCTTTCTATCGTGGAAACATCTGGGCGTCCCGCAACTTTTACTGATTCACATGTAGCCCCTAAAATGCTTAGAAAAGGAAAACAGAAAGCGTGGAATAAACTCGCCGAAACGGAAAAGTGTCCCACGGGCGCGCCGTGATTCCGATCCGCGTGAAAATATTCACGGCCATAGAGGAGACCGTGGGACACCTTTTTGCAACCGAATATGTGTCTCGAATTTGCTCCCACGCGGCGCGCAAAATCGCGCAAGGAAAGATCGGACCAAAAATTAACCAATGCTCCAGCAGTATTAATGACCCTGATGTAAACAAGACAAACGTCTTTCTCTGGTCTGCATCCCCTTATACAATTGTGTGTGAATGAATGAAAACTTTATTAACAGATTGCAGAATGGGTACAGTACAGTACAGCTCAATACATACAATTGTTAAGGGGATACAGACCAGAGAAAGACTTTCGTCTTGTTTACATCAGGGTCCCCCATTTTCAATTCATCGTAAATGTGTATTGAGCCGTACTGTATTGTACCCATTCTGCAATCTGTTAAATAAATAAAAATAACGTTTGACTGGCCGCCGAGCCATACTGTAGTGTACATGGTGACTGCTTGACTTAAAAAAAAAAAAAAAAAAAAAAAAAAAATTATTAATAAAAATATTGAATAATTTTTTTTTTTATAATCTTTTTTTGGCTTCCCCTGTTATTTTACCCACGCGACGCCACTGCACATCACCCCTGTACTTACCTCCCTCCACTGGCTCCCGGTGCGCTATAGAATAGACTTCAAGGTCCTCCTATTGGTCTACAAAGCCCTTAATGGTAAGACCCCTGCTTACCTAGCAGACCTCCTCACCCCCTATACCAACGTCAGGGCTCTCAGATCAGCTGACAAGGGACTCTTAACCACACGTAGGTCTAATTTCAAGTCTGGGGGGGGGGGGGGGAACGTGCTTTTGCTGTCGCAGCCCCTGACCTCTGGAACAGCATCCCCATGTCCATTAAATCTGCCCCCTCCATCGAGTCTTTTAAATCGAAACTCAAAACCCACCTATATCGCCTGGCCTTCCCTGACTCACTCTGACTCTTGCCTTGCTTGTTGACGTGTTGTTTTGTTTCCTTGTCTATCCGTTGGTTGTTTTTATTTTCTGTTTATTCTATACTTTTCTTTGTTCTTATCTATGTGAAGCACTTTGGTTGATAAGTGTCATGTCTAAATGTGCTATATAAATCAATTTGATTGATGAATTTGATTGATTGATTGACAGGTGACTGTGATCCGAGCGTATGGTGTCGAAGCAACATAGAGCATAGAGCCATGAGATACATGGGGCGACAGTGGCTCAGGAGGTAGAGCAGTCGTCTGGCAATCCGGAGGTTCCCGGTTTGATTCTTGCTCCTCCCGGGCAGCGTGTCCTTGTGTCCTTGAGCAAGACACTTAACCCCTAATTGCGCCCGATGAGCAGGTTGGCACCTTGCATGGTCGCTTCCGCCGTCGGTGTGTGAATGTGTGAGTGAATGGGTAAAATGTGAGTAACAAATTGTAAAAGCGCTTTGGATACAAGCGCTATATAAAAAAGCAGCCATTTACCATACAGCATTTTGATTCAGAGCGCATTATCGATCAGTTGAGGCGCCTCTCATTTGTGATGTGGTGTTGAAGAATTCATCTCAAACCATTATTTCAACGTGTGAGACTGGTATATACAGCGACGACAACTAGGGCTGTCCCTGACTAAGGATTATTAGGATACTATTAGGATACTATTAGTCGACTATAAAAAAGAAAAAGAAAAAAGTATAATTTTTCTTTTTTTTATCATTCCATTTGGGCTGTGGGGGTGCTTAATGTCTGAAGGAGTCGACGGAAAGCTACTTGTCCTCTGCAGAAGCATGCAATTGGTCCACTGATGGATACATCTTGATATTTGTCTAGTCTAGTGTGTTCATTAGATGGGTGAAATCCTCTTTCAGTGCCTCTGTGCCTGTTTTATTAGGCAGTTAGCCTCTGGTATCCGTGCCATTAGCGTTAGCCACGCTTCTAGGCCTATTTTCTTTTGGAAAGAATGATAAAAAAATATATATATATATATATATATTTTTTTTTGCATTCGACTAAGAGGTTGGCAGTGGACTACGGCTCCTTTTGATCGATTAGTCGACTATTTGACTAATCGGGGCCAGCCCCAACGACAAAAACAGGTTTATCAGCAGTTTCATACATATAGACGCAATAAATAAGAATAAACAATGCAAAATCAGCTAAGACAGTTACAAGTTGACACACAGTGGTCGCAGAGCATACTTTTAAATGCAGCAAGAGAAGGAAGAACCTTCAGATTCAGAGTCAGTTGGAGACCTCTCCAAGCTGCAAAAAAGTGCCAGAAGGCGAGAACAGCCACAGCTGATGAATTAATTTAATATGTGCGACCACCGCAGAGCACTAACGTTAGCTACGCAGTGTTATTATATTACTCGTAAAATATTCTATATTCTTATATTTATACAACTCTATATACTGTGAATAACACATTTGCATACACATATCCAATCCTTGGCACATACTGTCTTGTTCCACCCAACCTAACTGTTGTGAAGGATCAGATTAAACCGAATATATATATTTATTTATGGATATATATTTAATAGTATTTGTATATCGTTTGATATCCCTTGTATATTCCTTGTACATATACACTGAATATCCCTTTAGTCTACTAACAGCCCATAATAGTTTCATTCTCTCATTGGACAAGAACCTGGCGCCAGGAGCCAAGCCCCTTGGTTCAAGTTCAATAGTGCCGACGAACATGTCGTTACTAGCCCCGGTTCCGCGTAGGAATACGTCTGCCGAAATACGAATGGTACTATTTGTTCACCGCGCATATAAATATGGCGCAAGTAAAGTAGAACTTCCCTTAGCCCTTAGTTCTTTACCCTCCAACCTAGTAACAAGACGTTAAAGCCTCACCCACGACCAACGTGTGGTGCAGTATGGCCAACTTGGCCTCAGAATGGCATTGAGACATCGTGTGGATTAATAGCTGAATTGTCATAGTTTGGCACTGTACCGTCGAGTGGGACGTATTTCTATTAAGTTAATAATAGTTTATTATGTATGGTGCATCGTGCGGTATAGAGTTATAAAGTGAGTAGCACCCCCCATCGCCTCCTCGTGCTATCTAGAAGCTTAACCAGGCTGGGCAGACCACATGTGGTGCTTGCATCCGAGGAGTTCTGGACGAGGACCGAGAGGGACCTGCACATTGGATTACCTACCCGGACGACTGCTGAGCCCTACACGGCTTGGAATATCTACTTGCTTTGGGTGCTTTGATTTGTGCCATGGATAACAGTCAACACTGGTGAGTGTTGGAATTACCCCCGAGAGGAGCCCAGGTGAGACGGCGCTCAACCCAGTGAGGTCGCCTCGCTTCTCTTCGTTGTGGACCTACAGCTACCGTCTACAAGAGGGCCCAAGTGTATTCATCTGTGGACCAAGATTCTGCGGGCACTGTGTTCTGCATTCTGAATTCTCCCCAGAAATCGTTGGCCAGATGGGATCCAGCTGACGGCTCTCCTAACCCCCCCCCTACTGACTTACAACCAGCAGGACCCCTTTAGTATCCAGCTATAATCATTAAGTACCATCGCTATAGTTCCCTAAAGAACCAGGTTGTATACTTGCTTCCTGCGTAACCAGAGATTGGACATTCAGTGTTGATTTGCCTACGAATACTCATTTGCCTTACAAGTGCATTCAAATCATAAATGTCATTAAGTGAACGTTGTATATACCCTTTGCTATATTATATTCAACTGATACATTTGTGTGGACCTGGTTTCATATGTGGGAAAGTGTTCATCATATCTAGATATCGTGTACTGTATGGCCAGTAGTTAAAGTACATAAAGCGGTAGTGGTTTAATGATACCATACTTATCAATACAGTCAGGGAATTGTACCCCTCAGTTACAATTGGTCCTTCGAGCCGGAGGGTAACTAGTGTAATATTAATATAGTGTTATTAATATTAGAATGGCCTATGATGAACACTCCACAAAACGGTCCTAAAATAGAGCGCCCGCAGCGCAGACGACAGCCACCTCCGTACTTAGAGGATTACGCTGTCAGTCAACTACCTAGCCTTCTACAGACGGTAAACGGGGTAAAAGTAGAAAGTAAAATTATGTCTGACCTTAACGACCAGGATACCCCGACCACAGAGGCCCTAGTGGGTTCTAATGTAACTGACCAAGCTCACGGTGGGGACCAGGAGGGAACTGACATGCCTTTACCCCCCGCCAATACCGAAGAAGTAGTCCCCGACCAGCTCCGGGAGGAAGACAACCCCACAGAGAGAGAACTCTGCACGGAACAAGATGAGGAGAGCGCCGAGGAGATAGAGCTCCAGGACTCCCCAACGAGTACAGCCAGGAGCGGCTCACCTCTACAACCGTCTTCCCCCAGCGAAGCGGAGAGGATGCTGTCACAGGCGTTCCTCGTCAGCCTGACAGCCTCTACCGAACGCGATCGACTCCAGGGTGAACGCGATCGACTTCAGGGTGAACGCGATCGACTCCAAACCCAGCAACGGAGCGAAGAAGAGCACATACGCCTGGAGATGAGACGCCTTCAGACGGAAGAGAATATGGCAAGAGACCGGTCCGACACCCAGCGCGCCGCTGACGGTGCCCAAAGAGAAGCAGAGCGCGACATCGCTCTCATCCAGCGCAAAGCCAAGCGCGACAAACTACAAGCCGAGCGCGACAGACTACAAGCGCGGCTAATGGAGCAGCTGATCACCAAGGCAACACCCCCTCCCTCCGCCAGGGGTTCAAGGACCTCGTCGAGACAACAGTCAAGGGCAGCATCCCCTAACCGAGCAAGCGACCCTGAACTTGACCAACAGACCAAGCCTATACCCCCCGCAGACCCCCTTCCCCGACCAGTCCAAGCGAGACCCAGCTACAAGGAAGGAGCAGCATACACTGCGGAGAGGCTAAATAAACGACTACAGGATCTAGAGGACCTGATAGAAGAAGAAGAGGGAGAGGAGGAGAACCAAGCCCGACGACAGCACAGTACTCCACCGGACCAGGAGGTCCAGTACAGCCCAGGCTATACCCCCGCGGCGCTGCGCTACAGACCCCCGACTCTATTCACGGGTGAGCATGACGCACGACCAGCCCCGAGGAACAGCACCTGGACCAGCGGGCCATGGTACCCTGCCGGTACCAGCCCACAGAGAGGCGCAAGAGGAGACTCGCCTAGGAGGCCTCTCCCCCAACGCTCACCGATGTGCCAGCCATCCCCGGCGTCATACATTGGCACACCGACGTTTCCAGACTTCACCCATGAGAATCGAGCACAGTACACGGAGCTCCGGATGTGCTTAGAGACAATGATGGTGGATGTCGCTGATGAACGCCACAAGTATGCAATATTACTGAAGCACCTGAAAGTACCCCGAGCGCACAATATAGCGCTAGCCTATGCCACCTCTACGACCCCATACACCGCGGCTCTAGCAGCGCTGGACCAGAGATATGGACGTATATGGGATTACGTAATCCAGGAGATAAGGCATATTGACCGCCTACCCCCAGCAACAGACAATCGCTCATTAGACGACCTGTCTATAAAAGTGCAGTCCCTGGTAGGGATGCTGGGAGCGCAACAAGAAAAGGGTATGCACGAGCTATACGCCAACTCTAACGTCGAGAGGATTTTAGAGAAGCTGCCGCCCGCCAGACAAGAGCGCTTTAGGCGGCAAAGAGACCACCGTGATCCTAACGGTCCCGAACCATCCCTCCTCGATCTAGCCGACTTCCTGGCGAGAGAAGTCAGCAGCCTACGATTGGATACGTTCGTGCGGAGCACACCAAGCTCCAGAGAGGGACCTAGGAGAATAAACGATGGAAGAAGATCGGTGACTGTCATGCACCAATCAGAATCAGTACCGAGCAGTAAGAACCACAGTACCCCCTCGAGAAAAGAGAAGTGGAAGATGGTGTGCCCGTACTGCGAGAAGGAACACTGGCTGTCACAATGTGACCTGTTCACAAAGATGAATGCAGAAGAAGTGAGTCACTGGATAAAGTTCAACAGGCGCTGTTACCGATGTGCGCGCAGTCACATGGCAGCCGAGTGCCGCCTAAAGAAGAGGTGCAGTCGGTGTGACGGAGCCCACCTAGATGTCCTACACGACAGTAACAGAAGAAAGCCTGCACCTGCACCATCGAGCAGCACAAAGGCAAGTGTCATGTACATTGACCCCGCCAGCAGCAGCGGCGCCCAAGTGCTCTTAAAGGTAGTCCGTGTAACATTGAGCTACCAAGATAAAGTCATGGACACTTACGCCGTCCTTGATGACGGGTCAGAGAAGACCCTCCTGCTCGCGTCCGCTGCGGCCCAGCTGGGACTGTGGGGGAGCGAGAACCAAATGACGATTCGGACAATAAGAAGAGATCTGAAGACGATAAAGGGCAAGAATGTCTCCTTCACTATCGCAGCAAGCGGGCAGCCAGAGCGACGGTATAGGATTACAAATGCTTTCACCAGCCAAGAAATAGGACTATCACAGTACACCTACCCCATCGCCAAACTGATGGATAAATATGTGCACCTGCGTCAACTACCTATCCCGCTCATAGACGGCGCCACCCCGACCCTGTTGATAGGCTCCGACCATGCAGACCTCATAGTCCCGATAGACCGGGTCCATACAGGACCCAGAGGCTGTCCTGCAGCAGTCGAGACCCGCCTAGGATGGACATTACAAGGCCCCCTCGCTAAATCTCTTAACCGAACAGCAGCCACTAGCTGCCTCCACTCCAGAGTGACAGAAGAAGACACCACTCTCCTGCAGCATGTCGAGAGACTATGGACACTAGAGACAATGCCCTTTAAGAACGAAAAGAAAGACATTCGTTCTAAAGAAGACATTTACGCCATAAACCTCCTCGAGCAAGGGACAAAGAGAGTCACAGTCAGCGGAGTGATGAGATACGCAACTCCACTCCTGAGGCGAGAGGGAATGCCCACCTTTCACGCAAAGAAAGAAGCTACGGAGCGGTATCTATTGAACACAGAGCGGCGCCTAGCCAAAGACCCCGCTCAAGAGAGTGTCTACCGCGCTGAGATTGAGAAGCTAATCACAGCGGGACACGTAACAAAGATTGACATTAAAGAGGCCGATCAGACGACCGAATCATGGTACGTGCCGCACCACAAGGTCCACCACAACGGCAAGGATCGCATTGTGTTTAACTGCAGCTACCAGATCGGATCCCAAAATCTGAATAAAGAGCTCTTGCCCGGCCCCACACTCGGCCCCTCTCTACTAGGCGTGCTACTACGCTTCCGCCAGGACAAGGTGGCTATCAGCGGGGATATCAAAGGGATGTTCCTGCAGGTGAGACTAGTGGAGGAGGATAAGCCCCTGCTGCGGTTCCTATGGAGAGAGAGGATCGGAGATGAGCACCCCGCCATCTATCAATGGGAAGTCCTCCCTTTCGGAACTACATGCAGCCCATGCTGTGCTACATTTGCACTACAGAAACACGTCGCAGAGGACCCAGCAGCAGATGAAGAGGTCCGACACAGTGTGAAGAACAGTTTCTACGTGGACAACGGTTTACAAAGCGTTTCGACTCAAGAAGAAGCCGAGGCTCTCCTACTCAAGCTACGCGCCTCCCTGATCAAAGGCGGCTTTGATCTCAGGCAGTGGGCCAGCAGCGACCCGCACGTATTGCGCAGCCTCTCCCCCGCGGACAAGGCTGCCAGCAGCGAGACCTGGATGGCGACCATCCCAGGAGAAGCCCAAGAAATGACACTAGGACTAGTCTGGCGCTTCAAAACAGACTCGCTCCACTATAGACACAAACCCCTGACCACGGAGCAGGGAAGGTCGACGGCGATACCGACCACCAGACGGAGTGTGTACAGAACACTCGCCAGACAATATGACCCGTTGGGATGTATTCTACCTTACACCACCAGGGCAAAGATGATTGTCCAAGCACTATGGGACAAGGACCAGGGCTGGGACGACCCAATACCCGCACCCCTTGCCTCCACATGGAGAGAGTGGGAGACGGAACTCCGCTCACTCCCAGGCGTCAATATACGCCGCAGCTACTTCCCACCCACAGTGAGGCCAGAGACATGCAAGATGGATCTACACGTCTTCAGCGACGCCTCCGAGGTAGCCTATGGATCAGTGGCCTACTTGCGTGCCCAAGAGAAGGGAGGAGAGATACACACCGCTTTCATCCTGGCTCGCTCAAGAATAGCCCCACGAAAGCAACAATCTATCCCGCGTCTAGAGCTCTGCGCAGCCCTAGCAGGAGCGCATCTAGCCACGTTAATCCAACGTGAACTCACCATTCCGGTGCAAAGAACAATCTTGTGGTCAGATTCCACGACAGTACTCACATGGATCAAGTCTGATTCATGCAGATACAAGGTCTTCGTGGGAGTCAGAGTCACAGAGATTCAAGAGTTAACAGAAGCAGCGAGCTGGCGGTATGTGGACACCAAACACAACCCAGCTGACGTCATCACCTGGGGAATGTCCCTAGATGACCTCACCCGTCACAACATCTACAGTGACGGACCAGAGTTTCTCAAGCTCCCGGAAGAAGAGTGGCCTACGCCCACCCCACGGGAGGCGAGTAAAGAGGAGGCTGAAAACAAGAAACCTATGTTCTGTGGACTGAGCACAGTCGCCTCCACAGACCCCAACATAGATGATTGCCTCACCCTACAGAGTGCGCAGCTAAAGACATTTCTGTGGCACCACCCAGAGATTCAGCCCACTGCTGACATTTCAGCAGCTGACTACGAAGAAGCAGAACTTCTTCTACTAAAACGAGCCCAGAGAGACTCGTTCCCCGACGAGCTAGACTGTCTACAGGGAGGAAAGCCCGTCCCATCAGACAGCAGACTGCTCCACCTGGCACCCGAGAGCGACGCCCATAATCTCATCAGAGTGGGTGGTCGTCTGCGGAGAGCCCCCGACCTACCGGATGACGTCAAGTACCCGATAGTCTTGAACAGCCGACACAAGGTCACAGAGCTGATCATAAAGAAATACGATGAGGATGTGCACCACGCAGGAGCAGAGAGAGTCTTCCCGGAGATCAGACGTCGCTATTGGATACTTCAAGGGAGAGAAGCAGTGCGGCGCTTCCAGCGAACCTGTCTAGACTGCCGAAAGTGGCGCGCGCAGCCCAGCATACCCCGGATGGCAGACCTACCTCCCTGTCGCCTCCGACTCGGCAACAAGCCATTTCACTCCACAGGCATGGACTGTTTTGGCCCGCTGTATATAAAGAAAGGAAGAGGAACCGAGAAGCGGTGGGGTATTGTATTCAAATGCATGACCACCAGAGCGATACATATCGAACTCCTTCCAACCATGAGCACAGACTCATTCCTTATGGCCTTCCGAAGATTCACATCGCGGAAAGGAAAACCGTCTACATTGTTGTCTGATCACGGGACAAACTTCAAAGGCGGAGAAAGAGAGCTGAGAGAGAGCTTCCAAGCTATGGGCCCAGAACTTAAGACCCACCTCGCTCCATCCCAGATTGACTTCCAGTTTAATCCCCCGAACGCACCCCACTTCGGTGGAACCTGGGAACGAGAAGTACGCTCCATAAAGACAGCCCTGTACGCCGTGCTTGGGGCCCAGACTGTAGCGGAAGAAGTCCTAATGACAGTCCTCACGGAGATCGAGGGAGTATTGAACTCCAAGCCCCTCGGTTACGTCTCCAGTGATGTAGCAGATGTCGACCCAGTCATCGTTTGATATCCCTTGTATATTCCTTGTACATATACACTGAATATCCCTTTAGTCTACTAACAGCCCATAATAGTTTCATTCTTTCATTGGACAAGAACCTGGCGCCAGCAGCCAAGCCCCTTGGTTCAAGTTCAATAGTGCCGACGAACATGTCGTTACTAGCCCCGGTTCCGCGTAGGAATACGTCTGCCGAAATACGAATGGTACTATTTGTTCACCGCGCATATAAATATGGCGCAAGTAAAGTAGAACTTCCCTTAGCCCTTAGTTCTTTACCCTCCAACCTAGTAACAAGACGTTAAAGCCTCACCCACGACCAACGTGTGGTGCAGTATGGCCAACTTGGCCTCAGAATGGCATTGAGACATCGTGTGGATTAATAGCTGAATTGTCATAGTTTGGCACTGTACCGTCGAGTGGGACGTATTTCTATTAAGTTAATAATAGTTTATTATGTATGGTGCATCGTGCGGTATAGAGTTATAAAGTGAGTAGCACCCCCCATCGCCTCCTCGTGTTATCTAGAAGCTTAACCAGGCTGGGCAGACCACATGTGGTGCTTGCATCCGAGGAGTTCTGGACGAGGACCGAGAGGGACCTGCACATTGGATTACCTACCCGGACGACTGCTGAGCCCTACACGGCTTGGAATATTTACTTGCTTTGGGTGCTTTGATTTGTGCCATGGATAACAGCCAACACTGGTGAGTGTTGGAATTACCCCCGAGAGGAGCCCAGGTGAGACGGCGCTCAACCCAGTGAGGTCGCCTCGCTTCTCTTCGTTGTGGACCTACAGCTACCGTCTACAAGAGGGCCCAAGTGTATTCATCTGTGGACCAAGATTCTGCGGGCACTGTGTTCTGCATTCTGAATTCTCCCCAGAAATCGTTGGCCAGATGGGATCCAGCTGACGGCTCTCCTAACCCCCCCCCTACTGACTTACAACCAGCAGGACCCCTTTAGTATCCAGCTATAATCATTAAGTACCATCGCTATAGTTCCCTAAAGAACCAGGTTGTATACTTGCTTCCTGCGTAACCAGAGATTGGACATTCAGTGTTGATTTGCCTACGAATACTCATTTGCCTTACAAGTGCATTCAAATCATAAATGTCATTAAGTGAACGTTGTATATACCCTTTGCTATATTAAATATTCGACTGATACATTTGTGTGGACCTGGTTTCATATGTGGGAAAGTGTTCATCATATCTAGATATCGTGTACTGTATGGCCAGTAGTTAAAGTACATAAAGCGGTAGTGGTTTAATGATACCATACTTATCAATACAGTCAGGGAATTGTACCCCTCAGTTACACTAACTGTACAGTACGACCCATCTATGATTATATTTGACAGCCCATCCACTCTTGTATATATATTTTGCCTAGTTTATACTAGCTTTTGTTTTATTTTGTTTACTTTTAAACTTCAACTTTAAACTTTAAACTCTAAACTTTAATTTTCACTGCACACTGTATACTTGTACGACAGAGTATCCAACAAATAAACGTTGATTTGATTCATGGTGTTCACGGGCTCGCACAGAAACTGCATAGCTTTGCCTTTAAGATGTTCTTTAGAAACAAACAAAAGACCCACAAAATACAAACAAGTGACATGAAACGAATTATTTATGCAATATAAATAAGGTGCTGCACAGAAGCCTGCATGTGCTGCATCGCTGGAATGCGCTGAGGTGGAGGATGTGTCTGCAAGTGACCTACTGTAGGATTTGCAGGCGTGGGAATAAAACATTTGAAAAGTGCATCTGAAGAGAGAAGAGGAACAGAGGGTGTTACATTATATTGATGAGAAAGCTGCTGATGGTGAAACCCGGCCAATAATAGCACCTAAGCCGCATTATAGCCTATAACATTCTAAACACAAACAACCACAGTAATTACACCTAATAGCATTCGTGCACAAATGGACTGCATTTCTGTGCACAAAACATCAATGGTGTACTTTTCTTACATGACCCATGCTGTTTTCTAATGTAAGACTAATCAATAATGCAAAGGCTTACTACAACTACAACATATGTTTGATTATACCTGCATTTAATCCTAATATATACAAAGACGTATACACCTGCATATAACCCATATAACTCTGTATCATAGCATGTACAATAATGCTGTATATACCATGTATACCCCATGGCTGCTGCTTGCTCTTTTTATCTTTCTCTTTTTGTCCTTTGTCTATGTTCATTTACTGTCCTATATGGTTGTTCTTGACTTTAAGATTGTTGTTGTTTCATGTTAGGTGTTGCTCGAAAAAGAGCTATTTGAACTCAAGCTTCTTACCTTGTGAAATAAAGGTTAAATCAAATAAATAAATAAATAAATAAATAAATAATATATAATCATATCCGTAGAGCCGGTCCTGACCAATTTGTTGTCCAAGGCAAGATACATAATATCATGAATATACATATCAATAGCATTATATACATATCAATATTATTATGGCCTAAGTTATTATATATGATGATATTATATAGGATGACAAACAACTTCCTACAATTAAATGAGGACAAAACTGAAATCCTACCAGTCGGTCCTATAACAAAAAGATACATATTACAGAGCAATATGGGGCAACTTACTCCTTGGATCAAACCTGAAGTTACAAGTCTTGGTGTTATAATAGACTCAGACCTAAGCTTTAAATCACACAGCAACAATGTGACAAAAACATAATTTTTCCACCTTAGAAACATAGCTAAGGTACGGACGTTTATAAATAAAAAAAATATGCTGAAAAATGGATCCATGCCTTTATCTCAAGCCGACTTGACTATTGTAATGCACTCCTCACCGGCCTCCCAAAAAGAAAAACACAGAACAGGACCAAGCTACATTGCAAATTCTCTAGTCAACTATGTGCCTTCTAGAACATTGCGATCATCTACTACTGGTCTATTGAAAGTTCCAAACCCCAGCCTAAAGAGAATCGGGGATGCAGCCTTTGCAAACTATGCACCAAAGTTATGGAACACACTACCTATGGACATTAGGGAAGCTAGATCTCTTAATATTTTCAAAAATAAGCAAAAAAATTACCTCTTCACCATAGCCTTTTAATTAATACACTCCGCTGTTGATTGTACTGTAGCACTATTTTACTCTGTCCATTCTATTTTATTGCACTTATATTTTACTTAACTTTTTATTGCACTGCTGCATAATTTTAATTCTACTATTTTATTGCACTGCACTATTTTACTCTGTCTATTGCTTTTTATTACAGATTCATAACTGTCATGTATTAAACTGTGTGGGTATCACACAAGAAAGACTGCCAGGCTTTAAAACTGTGTAGGACCCATGCAGGCCTAGAACTGCACCCTGAGAGAGGGAACTGCGCCCTGAGAATCAATCAACCATTCCAATAACACACGCTCACTTCATTCTTAGATGGCATGCACCTCCGAGCTGCTTCAAAGCATGCCGTCTAACAGTGAAGTGAGCGTGTGTTATTGGATTGATTGATTGATTGAACATTTTATTAACAGTGAAATGAGTGTCCTTTTGACAAATGGCATCTAACAACAGACTTCCCGCGATTTATATTTTGTTCCACAATGAGTCATGACCAACCAATTACATAATCCAACATTGTGTAAGCAACTAACACATTCCACGTGACAGAATCGTTTTTTGAATGAGTCGTTATGACGCTATCAACACATCCATTCATAAAGATTATTGTCCGCCATCTTGGTTTCATTTCTAAAAACTCGAACTGGCGGAGTGATTGTAATTCGGTTGTGGGCGGGTTCTGGGATCACGAGCGTGTGTTATGAGAAATAACCACGTCTAACTTGACTGTTTCAGCCAATCAGAATCAAGAAATGTGCATGCCATTGTATAATACTACTTATTGCACTGCACTATTGCACTATTTTACTATGTCTATTCTATCTTACTCTTTTTATTATTGTCTATTTTTAAAAAGGAATCAAACCATAAACAAGGTGGCCTCCTCCCTCAACTCGGGGATGGTCCCCACCTCCCTAAAACAAGCCAGTCACACTGCTCGTAAAAAAAAAAAAAACCATCAACCCCACCGTCATAGGCAACTATCGTCCTGTCTCTCTTCTCTCCTTCCTTTCTAAAACACTTGAATGTGCTGTATCCAACCGACTTACTGATTGTCTCTTACAGAATGACCTCCTAGATCCTTATCAGTCAGGCTTCAGGACTGGTCACTCCACAGAGACGGCCCTCATTGCGGTCACAGAGGCACTTCACTTAGCAAAAGCGAAAGGCCTCTCTGTCCTTATTCTCCTAGACCTATCTGCAGCCTTCGACACAGTCAACCATCAGATCCTCCTCGCGTCCCTCGCAGGAATGGGAGTGGCTGGCTCTGCGCTGACATGGCTGACATCATACCTCAATGACCGCTCCTACCAAGTGTCATCTGTAGTGTGGTAGTGAAAGGGTTAACCGTCTGTAGTGTGGTAGTGAAAGGGTTAACCGTCTGTAGTGTGGTAGTGAAAGGGTTAACCTTCTGTAGTGTGTTAGTGAATGGTAAATGGCTGCTTTTTTATATAGCGCTTTTATCCAAATCGCTTTACAATTTGTTACTCACATTTTACCCATTCACGCACACATTCACACACCGACGGCGGAGGCGACCATGCAAGGTGCCAACCTGCTCATCGGGAGCAATTAGGGTTTAAGTGTCTTGCTCAAGGACACATCGACACGCTGCCCGGGAGGAGCGGGAATCGAACCGGGAACCTCCGGATTGCCAGACGACCGCTCCACCTCCCGAGCCACTGTCGCCCCTAAGTGAAAGGTGTAGTGTGGTACTGGAAGGGTTAAACAAAATATCGATCCCACTGTCTTAGACCACATGAATAATATGTATGACTTCTTATTCCCCTCATAGATGGGTCATGTTCTGTAAAATACCGTACATGCATTTAGCAAGATCTTGCAAAAAAGTGCATGTTCATCAAATAATGTAGCTTTTTTCCGACGCAAGACTCCAGCTGCCCTGCGAGGCGGACGGCTCGGCAATGAGCCATTGTTAATGACGGCGGAGCGGAATTGTGGTGATGATTGATGTCATTAATGGGAAGAAGACAAGCCTGTACTAATAGGTGTCCCGCTGTTTTATTGCAGCACATCGATATCCCTGCAGTGTCTGGAGCACGATCTGCACTCTACTGCATGTTCTGTGTGGAGCTCTATCTTTCCCTCGGTCATATATCGCTGCTTTCAGGTCAATGGGTCTCATTCTCCAATAGACTTAAGACAAAAAATGTGCTCTTACTTGGGGCCATTTAAGACATCTTAGATTTTGGGATTCCCCAACCGTCCCTAAGCTTGGATTCGGCTTAATTTGGGAGGCATCATAGTGATTCCTCCATGTCAACTCTACAGGCCTCCTTGGAATTAATTTATCATAATTTAAATAAATATGACAATATTTGTACGATAAAGAATTACGCATTTGATGTCGGAAACATTTCTAAAATAAATAAAATCCAAGCTTAGGGGAATCCCAAAATCTAAGATGTCTTAAATGTTTTGTCTTAAGTCCATTGGAGAATGAGACCCAATGCCTTGTATCTCCAATTATGATGATTTCCATGTTTTTTTTTTACTTGAGTTGAAAGTTGAAATGTTTATTTTTTATTGTTATCATAATAACTGAGCAGCGTTAATAACTGTTTGTGTTTTATCATAATAACTGAAGTGAGCAGCGTCAACAACCGTTTGTGTTTTATCATAATGACTGAACTGAGCAGCGTCAACAACCGTTTGTGTTTTATCATAATGACTGAACTGAGCAGCGTCAATAACCGTTTGTGTTTTATCATAATGACTGAACTGAGCAGCGTCAACAACCGTTTGTGTTTTATCATAATGACTGAAGTGAGCAGCGTTAATAACCGTTTGTGTTTTATCATAATAACTGAAGTGAGCAGCGTTAATAACTGTTTGTGTTTTATCATAATGACTGAACTGAGCCGCTCTGGAAGCAGTGAAAGCTGCAAGTTGGAGTTGGAAATTATTGTTCATGCTTCAATTGTTTCATCCCACCTGGACCACTGTAACTCCCGGTTCACTCGCCTCGATGCGTCCACCCTGGGCCGGCTACAAATGGTCCAGAATTCAGCCGCAAGGCTGCTGACTAGGTCCCAGAAAGTCATGTCACATCACTCCCATCTTAGTTTCCCTTCACTGGCTCCCCATCGAAATTTAGAATTCATTTTAAGGTCCTGGTCATCACCCACAGAGCACTCCATGGGTCAGGCACCTGCGTACACCTGCGACCTACTGCGTCCATACACCACAAGTCTCTCAGGTCATCTGATCAGATGATTCAAAACCGTGGCCCCCAGGCTATGGAATGCTCTGCCCATGGACCTAAGAACTGCGGTCTCGGTAAACACCTTTAAAAAGCAGTTAATTAAAGAATGTGCTGTTCAAACAGGCTTTTGGCTAAATATGTCTGTGTAAATCTTTTATGTCTTTTTATCTGTTTTGTTTCCCTGTTCTTTCACGTTTTTAATTACTTTTCTTTTAACATGCTGCTATCCTTGCACTTTACTGATGTGTTTATATGTGAAGCACTTTGTGACCCTAGTCTGTGAAAGGTGCTATAGAAATAAACTTGACTTACTTACTTACAAGCTCCTGTTGTCTTTGTAGCCTGGCTGCCTTGCATTTTAAATTAAATGGCTGGAGAACCAAAACAAAGGCATGATTCAAATCAAATCAAATCAAATCAAATCAAATTTATTTGTAAGGCCCGACAACACACGTTAATGTCCCCATGCGTCCATACACCATGAGTAGATCTCTCAGGTCGTCTGACCACGGCTTGTTGGCTGTCCCCCGGTCTAGATTCAAAACAAAAGGGGACAACAAGCCTTCAAAGCCGTGGCCCCCAGGCTATGGAATGCTCTGCCCATGGACCTAAGAACTGCGGTCTCTGTAAACACCTTTAAAAAGCAGTTAATTAAAGACGGTGCTGTTCAAACAGGCTTTTGGCTAAATATGTCTGTGTAAATCTTTTATGTATTTTTATCTGTTTTGTTTCCCTGTTCTTTCACGTTTTTAATTACTTTTCTTTTAACATGCTGCTATCCTTGCACTTTACTCTTTCACTACCACACTACAGAAGGTTAACTCTTTCACTAACACTACAGACGGTTAACGCTTTCACTACCGACTACAGAAGGTTAACTCTTTCACTACCACACTACAGAAGGTTAACTCTTTCACTACCACACTACAGAAGGTTCTATTTCGTAATGGATCTCGCTCAGCACCTGTCTGCATTATACTTCACTTCGTGCACGTGCACTGAATAAAAACATTCCACATGTACCTTTATATCCCAACATTCGTCTGGCCACACCCCCATCCGCTTACCTTCATAAGCAGGGGTGTGGTCACCTACTCGCCTCCTTCTTCGCTTTCACCACAAGGAAGTGCCTTCGGTAGATCCCCACTTGACGAGGTTGTTAGTAGAAGAAAGTTGGAAAACAAGAGATACGTTGACATCATAACTTTATTTTCTCTCTCACTATTTCGAGAAAATACGGCGATATTGTCTTTGTTACTGGAGTGTCTGGAAGATGATGATCATTCTACACCTCCACCGGTTTTTTCGTATTAGGAGCTCACGCCGCTGACATGCTTCCCAACTACAATCCTGCTTGCTGCGGCTGGATGGGGTAAGACCCTCCAGCAACACAGCTGGACTGTAGGACGCACCGACTGTTGTGAGAAGCGGTGGGTTCCAGGTTGGGTATGTACTGTTTTGATTGCGAGCTCTGGTTGTTGTTGATGCTATGGGGGTTAGCTAACAATTTACGAAACGCCGACCCCAGGCTAAGGTCCTCTGCTCGGTTTAAAACGGTGGTCGGAGGATCTTGGCCTGATGCCCATGATGACTAATCTAGTGGCCCGCGCTAGGTTCTGGTGATCCCAGGATTCTAGAGCGGATGCTTCTCTGTTCCGTGTAGGCCCCATCTTTCATATACAAATGAAAGTTTACCCTAACGAGGAAATGTGGGCATAAGATCTTCTTTATCGGAAGTTCCATGCTCAAAGGGCCCCGTGTGTGTCTGGATCACCGTTGAAACTGTGTTCTGACATCTCTTTTTCTTTTCCCTGTTAGGGAAGGGATTGGGACAGTGGCCTGTCTGAAGTGTAGCTTGTTATGTCATTGTATACAGTTCAGGTGTTGGCTGGTTAGCTTGCGTGCTAGTTATGGCCTACTGCCAGTCAGCTGTTAGCCGCGCAGCTGTTAGCTGCGGCGTTAGCTCGCTGTGTTTACCAGGCTGGTATACGTTAGCTTGTTGCTATCAGCCGATCGGCTGTTGGCTTAATGCTACACTGTTGAACGTTGTGAGACTATAACATGCTTTTAACACTCTGACTACGACATCATCTTTGACAGAGGATGTTAGTCGAACCTACCGGGAGCCCGGCCGGCGAGGACTGCGTCAACAAGGAGAACTGTAGCGGCGGGGTGGAGCAGCGACGCTGCCCGTGTCGTCAACACAGGAATGCTATGTTTACTATCGGTGCCCTGTTAGCCACTGCAGTTCGCTTGGTCTGCGCTCACGGTAGGAAAGGTCCCGACCAGACCTTAAAACGCGTCTTCTTCCTTCCCTTCTAATGTTTTGTAATAACGATGTTTTCCAAAACGGGTGTTGCTGCAATACATTTAGGATACGACGCAAGTTGTGTGTGAATTGTCTTGTCACTGGTATTAGCTTCTCCATGCAAATCGGGTTTTTTGTTACATATGTAAAAATGATCTGGTTTGTTGTGTTGAGAAACATCATGTGTGTTCATGTACCGTGTACTCACAACTAAGGGTTGATTAACCTATAAAGCTATGCTTAGTGACATATGAGTGAAGAATGAATTCTTTTCTCGGCCTGTAATGACAATGAACAGTGTGTTCACATATTAACAGGTTTACCTGTTCAACTGGCCGTATCAAGGGTAAGGTAGGAGGGTTGTTCCCCCCGGTTCCCTGGGGACTTCCCCACCCTCTTCTCAGACATGTTGTTTACAATATATTGTGTCACTGTGTTGTGGGATACGATGTAACCCTTAGCTTAGTTGCTGGGGTTGTGCTAAAACCGCTTGAGAAACTATATTTTCCTAAAGAAAAGATTGTTTGGTCACTTTTCGTGTGTGCTTAGCAAGGCCTGTGGCCGATACTAATCGAGAATTGTGTATTCTCTCATTATGAAAAACGGCGTTCCTCTGTAGAGTGTATTTGCCATTTTTTGTGGTGATAAAGGGTTGTGTGTGTCTTGTGATCTACAACTGGGTTAGGTTGGCCACAGAAGCACATGTGTAAGTCTGGTACCGGGGCTCTTAAGGGGGCCCTCTCTATTCTGTGTTTTTTCCTTAGTAAAAATCAGATAGCAGGTTAGCACATGAGCTGTGTGAAGCTGTTAGACACTTCATGTAGCTGACTGTGACTGTGTCATGCTCTTTTTTGTCATTACATCGTATCATGGGTGTGGGGTCATAAAGGGGTGAACTGGTAATCCTTTCCTCCCCTTTTGATGGGCAGGGGTTACAACCTCCTGTCCTTCAAGGTTCCTGTCACGTTGCTGTTCGGCACTTTACAGGGTAAGAGGGGGGGGGGAGTTTCCTGATCCCACGCCCTGGAAGGTTGGGCGTGTGCACCGCAGAAATTCCCCCGCCATAGAGTACGTCACTGTGCGCGTCTCTGTTGGTAAGACTTCCGTAAGCTGTTCAGGTCCATATGATGGATCTGTTTCAGGGAGTGGTCAGGGCTCCTCCTCACGAAGCTCCTACTCGGGCCTTCTGTGAGTTAGGACTCTCCTTCCCTGTGAGGGAGCCTCCTCGGAGTTCAGAGCCTCCTCCTCAGATTGTCAAGGTGAGTAGAACTTCAAAAAGGAGTCCTGCTCTATTGTGTGTGTATTCGATTCAATTCGATTATTGAGTGTGTATTGGTTCAGTGCCTCCTCCTCGGAGAGCCCTAACCCAAAATATTACATGGCTCAATGATGCAATATATTCTTTTCAATCTATACAGCTCGCGTGGGAAGTCTCTCTGGGGATTTCCGTCTCCTCCCTATGGGATGGTGGTGGGATGTAAAAATGTAAAAAAAATTTACCCTCAGCGGCGTCACGAGGGATTCATGTCAGTCTGTGTTCTTTTTCTTTTTTGAATAAAAAGAGGAAGGTACATGAAGCACGACGGCTCCGTGTCTTTCTCCCAGGCGACTTGGAGGAACAATGTTTGGTGTCTTGCTAGACTATCCATTGATGTGTTTGGGTCTCGACGCATACATAGTGCTGGCTCAGATGTGTTTCTGTGACAGAATCACACAGGGGCTAAGTGCGCATTGGTTGCTTGTTAAAACAGCGTTTTTATAGGGCAACTGGGATGGAGTTTTGTCTCTTCCGAGCGCCAGTTTACTAGGTTGTCTCGATGAATTCTCATTCATATCTGGGGGATGTTAACGGAATAGATCTGAACATAGGTAGAGGGGTCTCACGCCCTTGGGGTGGGCCACTGAGCATGGTCTAAATGGTGACCGTCTGGGTGGCGCCCTCTTTTCATGTTTTAGATCGACACGCATACCTACCCCCTCTCCTGGAGTGGGCATGTCGGCGTGGTTAGGACACGGGACAGGTCTGGTCACGCTGGTCCAGGTCAGTTAACCCGTTGTCCGCCGGGGATGCAGATCTGCTGTTCTGGTACCCTGAGGGACTTGTGCTTTTTTCGAGGGAAGAAATGCCAGGTCGGTCCGGGTGTCACAGGGTTAGGCGCTATGGAGACCCTTTGTTGGGTACATGTTGTACTCTGCACTATCGTAATGGCTTACGGCCATGCCAACCTGTACACGCTACGCAGGTTCGGTCCTGGTTAGTACTTGGTTGGGAGACCGCCTGGGAATACCAAGTGCGGTGTGCTTAGGGCTGGTTCTCTTTTCTTTGCTCCTCTCTCACGCATGGCGAAGAGGGGGCTGTTGGGGTGGTCTTGGACCTCCTCTGGTAACCCTGTGCTTCCCGTGCCGCCGGGCCCGGTCCGAAGTAAAGTTTTGTTGATACCGTAGGCCTGGGATAACCCTTTTTTTTAAAAACTGAAACACTTGTACTGCGGTATAGCCAGTGTATGCCCGCAGGTGTGTTTTGGAGTTTTTTCTTGAGGGGTTATAGGAACAACCACCGCATCTGGTAACGACAGGGTGGTTGGTTCCCTGGTGTGTTGGAGCAGAGTCAACTCCCAGGTTACCCGGTTGAGTGTGCCCCTGCACGTTCATGACGTCTGCCAATCATGTCAGCCTTCTCTGCCTCGACCCCTCTGGGTGTTTTTTTTTTAATGGAGGCTTTGTCATGCAACAACGCCAGCATACGCCCCTTCCGCCGGGGGGGCTGTTTTCAGCTGACTCCTTTGGCGCCTGTCTCGTCCGCAGTGCTCCAGGCTCAGGTTACAGCCTGTTGCCTGGTTTCCCCGGTGCGCTGCCTGCTTCCGTTGGTTAACCTTTTTTGTGTGCTTACGGCCATGCTGACTGCCTGTTCTGCAGGGTCAGTGTGCCAGGCGGTGTGCTATTGGGGGGAAAGGGCCCGCTCTTGGAGGGGCCTTATCCGAATACGCTGGCGATGTGGGGGGCGGTGTCACTAAGTGACCACCTGGTGGGGTCTTGATGCCTGGCGTCATTGACCTCTCCGGGCCCCCGTTTTCCAGGGGATCCAGTCCCTTTAGTGGGTCTGGGTTTTCCTTCGCGCTCCGCTGCTACGGCCTTGCTACGGGGTTGGGTTTGCTCTTGACCCCGTGATTTCTGGGGGCAGTAACGAGGTTGTTCCTTCCGTTCGTTCCCGGGTGGCATGCGGGTTGTGCGTGTGTGTAGTCGTGGGGTCAAGCCACGGTCTGCTCACCCTGTGCGTTGAGTTGCTTGAGTGCCTCTTCGCATGGTCGGATCCGTCGCCCTCCCGTGAACCTCCAATAGGGGGGGTATCCTCCATTAGGGAGGGTCGGGGGGGCTCGGTCCTCCCCGGTCTGATGGTTGTGGGGGGCCTCAGCGGGGTGTATTTGTCGGGCTATGGCTCTCGCTCAGCCTCCCTTGTGCAGTTGTGACGCTGAGCGAGATCCATTATGAAACAGAACGATTCAACAGTTCTGTGAGTAATGGTGACGCTCAACGTCAGGCGCCGCTGCGGCCCTTGATCTCAACTTGTGGTGAAAGCTTGGGTAGGAGGCGAGTAGGTGACCACACACCTGCTTATGAAGGTAAGCTGATAGGGGTGTGGCCAGACGAATGTTGGGATGTAAAGGTACATTGTGGAATTTTTTATTCAGTGCGCGTGCACGAGTGAAGTATAGTGCAGTTGTGACGCTGAGCGTCACCATTACTCACAGAACTTGGTTATAGTTATAACCTATCGTTAACTCTTTCACTACCACACTACAGAAGGTTAACTCTTTCACTACCACACTACAGAAGGTTAACCTTTCACTACTACACTAAATTAAATAAACTATCATGACTTTTCCTTCATGGGTGTTGTGTTTACAGTGCCACAAGACAGAGTCATTGACATAACAAAAGAGCCTGACTAGAACTAGTGTTAATGCCCCCAGAGAGAGAGGGGGCCATGGAATACAATGCATTCTGGGTAGGGTTGTAGTTGTTTAACACTCTAAGTGTGAAACTCTCCAGACACTTTCAAGGCCATTTTCTCTGAATACGTTTTGTGATATCACCATGATTCATATGAAGTAGCTTGAAAAGTATCCCACCAAAATTTTCAAGTGATGGCTTATTTTGAAGGTATGAATCTGTACTTTCATAATATATACAAAAATGTAATTTGACGTTGCCTCAACAAGTCCCTACTATCCACAGCTGGCCACAGTTAATTAAAGACTGTGCTGTTCAAACAGGCTTTTGGCTAAATATGTCTGTGTAAATCTTTTATATATTTTTATCTGTTTTGTTTCCCTGTTCTTTCACGTTTTTAATTACTTTTCTTTTAACATGCTGCTATCCTTGCACTTTACTGATGTTTTTATATGTGAAGCACTTTGTGACCCTGGTCTGTGAAAGGTGCTATAGCAATAAACATGACTTACTTACTTACTTACTTACTTACTTACTTACTTACTTACTTACTTACTTACTTACTTACTTACTTACTTACTTACTTACTTACTTACTTACTTACTTACTTACTTACTTACTTACTTACTTACTTACTTACTTACTTACTTACTTACTTACTTACTTACTTACTTACTTACTTACTTACTTACTTACTTACTTACTTACTTACTTACTTACTCCTGTTGTCTTTATAGCCTGGCTGCCTTGCATTTTTTATTAAATGGCTGGAGAACCAAAACAAAGGCACGATTCAAATCAAATCAAATCAAATTTATTTGTAAGGCCCGACAACACGCTTTAATGTCCCGATGGGCCGGACACGTCTTCTTTAAACAAGTCAAGAAGAAACATCACAATAAATCAAGAACAAAACAAAAACACCATGAAATCCAACATTATTTAAATAAAATAAATGAATCCAACACTCCCAGACAGGGGTGTAAAAAATACCCAGAAATTATACTTAAGTGAAAGTATGGGTACCGTCTCAAAATCGTACTCAAGTAAAAGTCAGAGTATCTGGCTAAAAACACACTTGAGTAAAAGTTAAAAACTGTCTACTTTGAAATGTACTAAAAAGTTAAAGTAAAAACTTGTTTTCTGACTGTCTATTCTGTCTTCTGATAGCAGGTGTTTAATCAAAGATCCCCGCTTTCTAGTCTTGCACAAGGACCAATCAGCATGGGTATGGGTGGGTTAATTTTCCATTGATGGGGATTTGATTGGCTGTTTTTAACTAAAGCGCGGCCGCAGGATTAATAACGTTAACGTTAGTTCGGCCAGAGAAACAAATATACTAATTAAAATGGTTGGACCGGCAAGATTTGTACTTTGTACTTTGTAGGTCTGCATTTAAAATGTAAGGAGTAAAAAGTATGTTTTTTGTCTCTGAAATCTAATTGAGTAAAAGTACTGTACAAGTATACAAACCTAATAATACTCGAGTAAAGTACAAATCCCCCCAAACAGTACTTAAGTATTGTAACAAAGTACAATTACTCAAGTACTTTACACCCCTGCCCACGCGAAGGTAAGGAAAAACTCACTAAAACCTAGCGATAGGAAAAAATGCAAAAAATGGAACCACTTTGCTAAAGTTTGCAGGGCCGGTAGCTTCCAGAAAAAGTCAGTGCACGAGGTTAGCATGCGCCCTGAGTCAGGCGAAGAGTCAGACGAACTGTATGTAGACACTGTGACAGATGGTTTGATGAAACAGAACAAGCTTTCGCAGACATACAAATAGGAAAACAGGGCACAGAGCTTAAATTTAAGCTAGACACAGGTGCACAAGTAAATGTAATTCCCTTGAGAGAGTATCACAGTTTGCAAGATAAACGCAAAATCCAGCCTACTTACGCAGACTGACAGGATATGGTGGAGAGAAGCTTGTAGTAAAGGGCACATGCACGTTAAAGTGTAAATACAAAGAGCGTGACATGCTGTTAGACTTTTACATAGTAGACACTCAGGCACCCCCAGTTCTAGGTTTACAGACATGCCTGAATATGGACCTCATTAAACTAGTGTTGTCAGTCACTGCGTGCACAGACAAACAAACCATCATGGAAGAATACCACAATGTGTTTAAAGGAATCGGACTGTTCCCGGGAGAGTGTCACATCCATATAGACCCAGATGCCACGCCAGTGGTCTGCCCACTGAGAAGGACACCGCTCGCCCTGCGTAGCCGACTGAAAAAGGAGCTACAACATATGGAAGACACACAGATCATCACCAAAGTCATTGAACCAACGGAGTGGGTCAGTGCACTGGTCATTGTTGAGAAACCACGCACAAGCAAGCTCAGAGTATGCTTGGACCCTAAGGAGCTAAACAAGGCTATCAAGCGCCCGCACTACCATCTGCCGACACTAGAGGACATCACACCCAGACTAACAGGCGCACGATATTTCAGCGTACTGGATGCAAGGTCAGGATACTGGTCCATCAAGCTCTCTACAGAATCATCAAAGCTGACGACGTTCAACATACCATTTGGACAGTACAGGTTCCTACGCTTACCGTTTGGACTCGCCTCTGCTCAGGACGAATTCCAACGGAAAATCGACGAGACATACGAGGGTTTAAATGGAGTAGCAGCTATAGTAGATGACATCCTCGTCTATGGTGCGACCAGAGAGGAGCACGACAAAAATCTCCATGCAATGTTAGAGAGATCACGGGAGAGAGGCGTCCGGCTCAACGCAGACAAGTGCACCATCGGAGCCACCGAAGTGAGCTACTTCGGGCACGTCCTTTCAGCTGACGGCATGAAGCCTGACCCAGGCAAGATAGCTGCCATCAAGGAGATGGAGGCGCCAAAGAGCTGTGCAGAGCTGGAGACCGTGCTAGGTATGGTCAACTACCTGGCAAAATTAGCCCGAGCCTCTCCGAGATCAACGCACCCATGAGACAGCTACTAAAGCAATCAAATGAGTTCCTGTGGGACGCGCAGCACGATGCTGCATTCCAGAAGATGAAAGACATACTCACCAGTGAACCGGGGCCGGTCCTCATTTACTTTGACCCGGAAAAGGAGCTCAGCTTGCAAGTGGACGCATCAAAGTATGGTCTGGGTGCTGTGCTGATGCAGGAAGGAAGGCCTATTAACTACGCATCCAGATCACTCACAGACAGCGAGGTCAACTACCCACAAATCGAAAAGGAGATGTACGCAGTCCTATATGGATTCAAACGCTTCCACCAATATGCCTACGGTCGCCATGTTATGGTGCAATCAAATCAAATCAAATCAAATTTATTTATAGGGCCCGACAACACACGTTAATGTCCCCATGGGCCGTACAGGTCTTCTTTAAACAAGTCAAGAAGAAAACATAACAATAAGTCAAGAACAGAACAAGAACACCATAAGGTCCAAACATTTTTAGATGAATGCAAATAAATGAAAGAATGCAAGCACTCCCAGACATACCCCACGCGAAGGTAAGGAAAAACTCATTAAAACCTAACAATAGGGAAAAAAGCTCCACAGGCAGTGTGGAGGAGAGAAACCTTAGAAGGGCCATTCAAGGGGGGATCTCCCTTCTTAGATGTTGGTGATAGTAGTTTTGCAGACGGACAGTTGGTAAGCATGCACTCATGTGTGTGGTGAAACACAGATGAGTGCATGCAATAGCAACTGTACATTTTGAAAGATTAAAGATAGAGCTAATAGCGATAGCAACTGAACATTTTGAAAGATTAAAGATAGAGTTGATAGCGGATCTATTTGAGGCACAGGGGCGGCGCAAAGAGGGTCACGTCCTCCCCGTCTTAGTCACGGGACATTCAACACTCCGGTCGTTGCTCAGGGACAGCCGGAGACAGGGAGATAGGGGGTGGCGCAGAGAGGGTCGCGAACTCCCCGACATCATCGCGGGACATCCGGCACTCCGGTCACCACTACGAGACCTCCGGAGACAGGGGGGCACGCAGAGGGGGTCGCAATCTCCCGGCCTTCGTCACGGGACGTCCAACACTCCGGTCAACACTCCAGGACAGCAAGTCATAGGGAGACAGGGAGACGGGACAGGCGTTAGACAGCTCATGAGATTGTAGTAGGCGGACATAGCAATAGATACAAGTGGTAGGCATATATGTGAATGGAGTAGATATATGAAGTAAGCGTATTATGTGAATAGAATAGAAGTACTTAACCCAGCAATGAAACCGCGTTGACTCTTAATCTGTTAACAGTCTGTTAATACTGTTAATCAGTTGACAGGACCACGGACAGACGGTGGTGAATAACTGATCCAAGGCCTCGGAGGTGCATGTAGTGCAGTCACTACAATCTTGGCCAAGACCCCGAGGCATCCATCACCTTAGTCAGCGCCAGGAGACGGGCACTCAGAGAGAAGGGGGAGGGAGGGGGGGGAGGGAGGGGGGGAGGGGGGGGGGAAGAGGGGGGGGGGGGGGAAGAGTTAGAGAGTTCCCATGTTTGTGGTGCTGCAAAGGAGCAGACATGTAGTACCCTGTAGTGCCATGTAGTACCATGTAGTACCCTGTAGTGCCATGTAGTACCCTATAGTACCCCGTAGTGCCATGTAGTACCCCGTAGTACCCTGTAGTACCCTGTAGTGCCATGTAGTACCCTGTAGTGCCCTGTGGTACCATGTAGTACCCTGTAGTGCCATGTAGTGCCATGTAGTGCCATGTAGAGCCATGTAGAGCCATGTAGTACCCTGTAGTACCATGTAGTACTCTGTGGTACCATGTAGTACCCTGTACCCTAACTAAACTACCCTATAGTAAACTACCCAGTGGTACCATGTAGTACCCTGTACCATAACTAAACTACACAGATGAATCTAAAGGTCAGTCCCCGACCAGGTGAGATCAAGGTAGGTTGAAGGAGAGAGAGAAAAGATGAGTCTTAAGCAGGGATTTAAAAGCTTCGACAGAGCAGGCGCCCCTGATGACGGCAGGTAATTTGTTCCACAGGTAGGGAGCGCGGTAGACAAAGGCTCTGTGGCCGGCGGATTTCTTTTTAACCCTAGGGGTCGATAGAAGCCCCGCATTTTGTGAGCGCAGTGCACGAGCGGGCGAGTATCGGGAGATGAGATCGGATAGATAGAGCGGTGCAAGCCCATTTAAAATTTTGTAGGTGAGGAGTAGCACTTTAAAGTCAGAACGGGCTTGGATAGGAAGCCAATGTAGGGCGGACAAAACTGGTGTGATGTGATCAAATGTTCTAGTTCTAGTTAGTATCCGTGCAGCCGCATTTTGCACGAGTTGAAGATTTTTGATGCTTGAATTAGGTAGGCCTGAAAAAAGTGCATTACAGTAGTCCAGACGTGATGAGACAAACGCATGAATCAGGGTTTCAGCATCAGCCAGAGTTAAAATGGGGCGTATTTTTGCGATATTACGAAGATGGAAGAATGCAATTTTGGTGACATTTTTTATATGTGCATTAAAGGGGAACTATTTTACTATTTCTTTCACTATTTGGGCACTTTTACACAATTCCTGTAATATATATATATTTTTTTATACATTGTTTTGTATTTCTAATCAAGTCCTCAAAAACAGCATTTTCCTACCACAAGATCTCGAGCTGTTTTGAGCCTGGGCTCCTAAACCACTGCGCAGCGTCGTCTTCGCCTGAACAGACGTTCAGTGAGGATGAATATTGTGAGAGGAGAATTGGAAGAATGCGCCAATATGAGAATTTTGAGACATAGATCATATTAATATAAGTTCACATAGCTAGGAAACAATGCTAAACACTCAAAAAGGCCATTTATAAGATAGTTCCCCTTTAAATGAGAGGGAGGAATCAAAAATGACTCAGAGGTTTTTTATGGTGGAGCTCTGGGATACATGACAGGTATCAAAGTTGAGGGAGATGTCCTGAAACAGGCCTCTGTGGTTTGGGGGGCCAACAATTAACATCTCAGTTTTATCTGCATTAAGGAGTAGAAAGTTTTGCGACATCCATTTTTTGACAGCAAGCAAGCAGGCCTCAAGGTTTTGTAGTTGGGAGGAATCGTTTGGCTTAATAGGTATATATAATTGGGTGTCATCAGCGTAAAAATGAAAGTTTATGCCAAATTTGCATATGATATCGCCGAGGGGTAGCATGTAAATCGAAAATAGCAAAGGGCCCAGGACAGAGCCTTGTGGGACACCACATTGCACTGGGAGGGTCTCAGATGTTAAATCATTATAGACCACGCAGTGTGTTCTATCAGTTAAATAGGATTTAAACCAAGCTAGTGCGAGACCCCGAATGCCAACATGATTCTCAAGCTGACCTAGAAGAATCGAGTGATCGATAGTGTCAAAGGCTGCACTGAGATCAAGCAATAAGAGCACAGAAGTGAGGTTTGAGTCAAGAGAGAGCAGTAAGTCATTTGTGTCTTTGGTAACCGCCGTTTCGGTGGAGTGTAAGGCTCTAAAGCCAGATTGAAATGATTCATTAAGATTATTGTTTGATAAATGGTCAGTAAGTTGCGTTGCGACGATCCGTTCTAACACTTTGGATTTGACCATAAGCCCCTGGAGTTGATCATGAAGAAGCCTATCGCCGCAGCTCCACCAAGGCTACAGAGGATGATACTACAACTACACAAGTACAACTTCACAATCGCGCCTCGCCCTGGGAAAGACATCCCAGTTGCCGACACGCTGTCCAGGAAATCACTCACCTCTCACGATGACGGACTCAGTGAAGGGATGGACCTTCAGGTACACATGGTGTACAACAGCCTACCTGTACACGACGACAGGCTACAGGAGATCAGAGAAACAACAGACAATGACACACAGCTCAAGCTGCTTAGCCAGGCTATCATGGAGGGATGGCCTGAGGAAAGAAAACAATGCCCCCAGAACATCACTGAATACTGGAACCACCGAGATGAACTATCCAAAACGAATGGAATCATCTTCAAAGGGGAGAAAATAGTCATCCCTACCAGCCTCAGAGGAGAGATGCTGATCAAGATCCATGCAGGCCACATGGGCATGGAAAAATGCAAACTGAGAGCACGACGAGACATCATGTTCTGGCCTGGAATGGGTAAGCATATAGAGCAAGTCGTGGAAAAGTGCTCAATATGTCAAGAGCGCCGCCCATCAAACATCAAGGAGCCCATGATGTCTCATCGTATCCCAGACCGTCCCTGGCAGGTTGTAGGGACAGATCTCTTCAACTGGAACAACCAGGACTACGTTGTGACCGTCGACTATTACAGCAGGTTCTTCGAACTAGACAGACTCCACAGCACCACATCGGCGGCTGTAGTCCACAAGCTAAAGGCAACCTGTGCCAGGCATGGTGTCCCAGAGACTATTGTCTCAGACAATGAACCACAATATAAGTCTAAAGAGTTCGAGGCATTCGCCAAGTCGTGGGAGTTTACACACGTCACGTCAAGCCCACATTATCCGCAGAGCAACGGACTAGCGGAGAGAACCGTAAAGACAGCAAAATCACTCATGGACAAGGCTAAAGTAGACGGAAGAGACCCCTACCTAAGCCTCCTTGAGTATCGTAACACCCCAGTCGACAACTTCAAATCGCCGGCACAGCTGTTGATGAGCCGCAGGCTGCGCTCAACCCTCCCAAGCACCAACCAACAGCTGCGGCCAGGGGTAGTCAGCCCCAAAGATGGACATGACAAGCGAGTGCAGATACAACAGCACCAGAAGAAATACTATGACAGGTCAGCTAGACCACTGCCCCCACTACACTGTGGAGAATCTGTCAGACTCCAAGAGTATGGACGCTGGAGGCCAGCAGTAGTCATACAACCAGCCGACACTGCGCGGTCATACCACGTTCGCACCCAAGATGGACGCGAATACCGCCGCAACCACAGGCACCTGAGGGACACAAAAGAAGAACACTTCCAGGACAGCGACGGTCTGCCAAGTACAGAAAGCGTCGATCAACCACCGGACACCAACGCACCTGAACTGTCAGAGGACTCAGAAGCGAACTCAGCTTCATACTACACCAGGTCCGGCCAAGCAGTGAAGCCTCGGGACATACTAGACCTGTGAATGTACAGGGTGTAGGCGGATCGCTGCCCTATTATATAAAAAAAGAAAAAAAAATTGTGAAATGTAACCTTAATACTGTTCTTTACCCCATTGAAAAAAAAAAAAAAAAAAAAAGGGGGTGTAAAATGTAACTGAATATTAATGTCTACTGAAATGAATGACTTACTATGTTTACTGAAATTTATGACTTACTTACCCTGTTTACCTGTCGAATATGCTCCCATTTTTAGCAGGTTATTCTGTGAATAAGAGTTGCATACGGTAAGAGCTGTGAGACCGACTATACTATAAGCTTTGAGTACATACCTTATTCACCGCTGAATTGTTCAAATATTCAAGCAGACTGTTCCAGAATAAGAGTGCACACGATACGAACAGTAATACCTTTGATACAAGAATCTATTTTTTATGGTTAACATATTAATGCTTACCTGTTTACATTGCCTGGTCCTGACACAGTGTAACGCACATGGTTAATGTTTACAAAGAACGTCTCACAGAGTAATGCATAATATTTCTTTATTTCAGTCTCTGTTCATAGCTTCTAAAGCTTTCTTTAAAAGAAGGAGGATGTAATATTCATGCCTTGAATATGTCATTTACGACAGGCGCGCCAGGCGCACCTTCCTGTTATGTATACCTGCACACGGGGTCCTGATGACCAGTTGGCTGCTAGCCGTGGATAGAGTCACACTCATGTTGCTCACTGTGCAATAAACAAGTTAACGTAATCTCCTCGTCCTGAATGATTAGTCTCTAAAATTCGAATACGACACTAGTGTCATGGTGAGCTTATTCAAAGTGGGTTAAATTGCTTAATCGATATCACTGAAGGCCTATAGGTGTGTAAAATACACGGCTGTCACTTGATTCTATGCTACGCCGTTGCTGCGTCTGCCAGCTGTATGTGTGTAAGTAAGTAAATAAGTAAAGTTTATTTATATAGCACTTTTCACAGAGACAGCTCACAAAGTGCTTTACATACAGCAGAAATAAAATAAATTTTAAATAAAAAGCAAGAAACCATTCAAGAGATAAGATAGAACAAAACACAATGCATCACAGAGAAACAAAACAAAACAAAATACATATTCTATACCTGGAGGAGAAGCTCAAACATTACCCAAAGGCCTGTTTAAACAGTAATGTTTTTAGCTGATTTTTAAAAATGTCAACAGACGCTGCAGCTCTTAGGCCACGAGGAAGGGCATTCCAGAGTCTAGGCGCTACAGACTGAAAGGCTCTGTCACCTTTGGTGATCAGCCTGGTGCGCGGAATGACCAACAGATCCTGGTCAGCTGTCCTCAGGGTCCTGCTGGGCACATATGGTTCCAGCAGGTCCAGTTAAATATTCTGGTGCCTGGCCGTGGGCCCTCATGCATCAACGTGGACGTAGAACTTGACCTACTTCCACACGTAAGCACGGAATGTAGAACTAGCGTACGCACAGGGAAGTCGGCATTCATCACACGTGCGTAAGCAGGCTCTATGCCCTGCCGTGTTGATGAATACCACTTTGTTCTACCGTCAATGCTCGTGCATGATTATCCATATATGGTCATGAAAATGAGGAAACACCCCCCATGGGATGTGAAATAATGGACCGACCGACCCGAGCGGGACTCCGAGAAACTCCACGGATAATTCACTGCTGTCGAACCAAGAAGACACTATCGCGTATTATGATTTATGGGATAAATAAAAGGCGGACTTGTAAACGGTGATGTCAGATATCAACGGCTCCCTAAGACCATTGCTGCAATTCTGCCTGGACAGCTCAAAATACTAATAAAGACCGTTCGTTGACCACTGTTTGGCGTTGGTTGTGTGTCATTATAACCGTGCTGTTATATGAATGCCTTTATTAGTTGTGTTCGATTGGCTATATGATTTTTAGAGGCATCTATTTTGTTGTCGGCTAATAAAGACCGCGCTGGAATATGACTGCCTTTTCCCGTGTTGTTTGATTAATACCCACGGATTAAAGTTCTCCTCAATTCTATTCCAAATCGCGATGGATCTCCCGTCAATTTTCTACCTGCTGCATATGATTTCTAGAGGCATACTACAATCTATTTTGATGTCAGTATTGGGTAGCCTATATAAACAATATAATACGAGAGCATATACAAGAACAATGAATCTCACTGCATGTATGATGTATCCTGCCTTTCAATACATGAACTTGAATTCCATCATGTTTGTGTGCGGGACTCAAGGCTGCTGTCACAATGGGTGGTACCGCCGTACAGTAATAATAACAGTCCACACAATATCACGATCCATGCCATAGCCTATGTTCCATTAGGACATGATCTGTGACGACAAATGTTCTAGAATGTTTGATTAAGATATCATACTCTGACAGCATGCCTATGACTATGAGCAACAAAAACGCGAACTTGAATCCCATCATATAGTCTGTCCACTATCTGCATGGTGTCATTGCAATGCGTTTTCTATTCTTTCTTGTACAGTAAAAAGGGGGAAGAACACTATATTCATATGACTTATTCTGCTTACAGCTTCGAAATTCCACTTGTTTCGTTTAACGTAAAGCCTTTTAAATATAATCAAAACGTTCCCGTGTTTCGGCGGTCTGTGCGAAAATAATAACGAGTTGAGCTTTATGATTTATGATGAATTGAAAATGGGGGACCCTGATGTAAACAGGACGAAAGTTGGTCTGCATCCCCAATTAACAATTGTATGTAATGAGCTGTACTGTACTGTACCCATTCTGCAATCTGTTAATAAACTTTTCAATCAATCAATCAATCAAGCTACGCGGAGCGCAGTCAGTCAGTAGCCTACACCCCGTATATTCCCATAACGCTATATAAACCATGCTGCATTCATTCTGAGAGAAAGATCTATTATTCCAAATGCTATTTATAGGGTTTTGACCATAATTACACTACTGTTGCTATCTTACAATGAACTATAATGAACTACGGTTCATACAGAACATCCAGTGTTATTATGCACAGAAGCTCATTTCCTTGTTGTAATAATATATTCTACCACTGGGCGCGAGGTACGCCAGGTCTGACCTGTGCGTAGATGTACGCACGAAGTCAAGTTCAAGTTCAAATTGATGAATCCCACTCTTTGCTTAGAAATGATCGTACGCACGGGTTACGCACAGATCTGTGTGTAGAACACGTTGATGCATGAGGGCCCTGGGACTTTGAAATTAATTCTAAAATGTATAGGAAGCCAGTGCAAGGAGGCCAGAACTGGAGTAATGTGACACCTTCTGCTTGATCTGGTCAGCAGTCTTGCAGCAGTATTTTGGATGAACTGGAGGGCGGTCTATGGATGATTACCTTCATGCGCCCCCGCTGTGCCAGGCCATGTTCAGCTGTCACGGCTCTGTTACTGAGCATGTTGGTACCCTGTGTGTTCCCTCCTCCGTACGCTTGTATGACAAATGCTGCTGTCGGTGCTCCTGCCAGATAACGAGTACAGGGCTTATGTGGCCACCCTGCCAGGCTGTGCGACGCTATTGTGCCCAG
The DNA here is from genome assembly GCF_963971535.1 of Notolepis coatsorum. Lineage (NCBI taxonomy): Eukaryota > Metazoa > Chordata > Actinopteri > Aulopiformes > Paralepididae > Notolepis > Notolepis coatsorum. The sequence goes on along the minus strand of NC_140173.1, from coordinate 146,008,329 downwards.
CACTGGGGGGGGGGTACCAGCTATGTGTATAATGGAGAGAACATATTATGTTCTCTCCATAGTCATTATCCTGCTGGCATGGCGTGAGCCCCTTGGTGCCCTGGCAACTAGGGCTGTCCCCGACTAAGGATTTGGATGGTCGACTAGGATTGGCCAAAATTTGCCGTTAGTCGACTATTGGTCGACTTAAAAAAAAAAAAAAAAAAAAAAAAAAAAAAAATCATTCCATTTGGGCTGTGGGGGGTGCTTAATGTCTGAAGGAGTCGACTGAAGGCTTCTTGTCCTCTGCAAAAGCATGCAATTGGTCCACTGATGGATACATCTTGATATTTGTCTAGTCTAGTGTGTTCATCAGATGGGTGAAATCCTCTTTCAGTGCCTCTGTGCCTGTTTTCGTAGGCAGTTAGCCTCTGGTATGCGCGCCATTAGCGTTAGCCACGCTTCTAGGCCTCTTTTCTTTTGGAAAGAATGATAATAAAAAAAAAAAAAAAAAAAAAAAAAAATGTATTATATTAGACTAAGAGGTTGGCCCCTTTCTAATCGACTAATCGATTAATAGGGGTCAGCCCTACTGGCAACACAGAGGGGCGAATTCACAAAGGGATTGCGTGGCTTTTGCAGACGCTATATGCCGGCCGCAAATATAGCTCTGAAACAAAGTTTGTATTCACAAAGGAAGCGCAACGGGTGAAATGAGGTGGTGACTGCGAATAAAATTAAATGGGATACAAACTCAATTAAATATAGCACAATAGAATATAGTACAATTATAAGTAAAAAAAAATCAATAGAAGAATGGGACATGACAGACAGATGCACGGTGATTCATTGATTGAAAATTGTATTAACAGATTGCAGAATGGGTACAATACACAGTACGGCTCAATACACACAATTGTTAAGGGGATGCAGACCAGAGAAAGACTTTCGTCTTGTTTACATCAGGGTCCCCCATTTTCAATTCATAATGAATTGTAAGTAAGGGTGCAATTAGCACCGTGCAATCCATTCTTTGTGGATCCCGCCCCCAGTATCTCATCCGCGCAATGTCCTTAGTTAATGGCTCGCAAAGACGGAGCAGATACCGCACGCTAAACACACGCAGTTAACACGTTGGATTCCAGACCCGAGATAAGTCGGGTTAACTCACCATCGCTTGGGCGTCAAACGAGAGAAAAGTCTGGCTTTCTATCGTTATTTCTTTTATTCGATATTCCCATTCATAATCCATCGAGGGAGCCTGTGTTATCATTGGGGATGAGTCTGAGATCGCAAACGTCCAATACTGCCTTGCAGCCGGTATTGCACATCCTTGGAAACTCTCTAGCTTGGCTGTACGTCGATCTAAAAAGTCCGGACCGGGTTTTCCTAGTGGGGCATGGCGAGCGGTTATAACACATGGATTGAGGATAATCAAGCACTCCCGGTTCGTGTTCTTTGGATTATGTTGGCAACACGATCGACATCAATACTTGGAATGCCGATCAGATAATTGGAATATTCTTTTTGCAGTACATCCTAGTTAAGGTAAGGGCTATATGGTATCAATCTTGCATTGATCGAAGAATCTGTTCCCGGCGATCGGAGCGTGTGTGTGTAATGTACTGTGTAACATATTCCGTTGGTGACGATCGAAGCATAGAACCCCCCCCCACCCTTTCATGCATGCATGATGAAACATAATACCGATAATATAGCATTGATTTCAGATTGATTGTTGATCCAGGCGAGGAACGCCACGGTTTCTAGTGAAATGCACTAAACGCTGCATAGCGTCGTTTTCTGGGACTAGAAAGGATTACTCTAAAACTATACTCATATTCACCACGGTATAACAACGGGAATGTATGGATAAAAAAATCATTTCTTTTTCACAAATTGAACGATAGATACTCGATGTCAAATGGGCAATAGTTTTATATCCATAGCTATGATATTTAATAGAGTTTGAGCCCTGCAAACACCGCCATGTATCCGTATACTTTAAAGCAGTGGCGTAATTACCACACGGTACACAGCGACCTCTGGCGCTGAAAGTGTTAAGGGTGCTATTACCACCGCGCAATCCAGTCTTTGTGAATTCGCCCCAGGGACTTCTCAGTGCCGCACTATGGCTTCTGGTGAAAGAAGCACCTTCACTGGGTGGACATTATGTGTGACGTATATCATGCCAGTGAGGGTACCGTATGTATACTGCACCTTGTGTGTACTGTTTACTTTTACTCTTACTCATAGTATATATTCAGATTTAAATGTATTTTATTGCCTATATTTATTGTAACATATAATATAACCAATAGGGCATACAGATTACAGACCCTCATCTGCACCTTTGTTTACACTGATTATTGTTCTCATATTTTTATATTCAGAGTTAATTATATTGTTTACACTGTTTATCTTTCTCATATTCTTATATTCAGATCTAATTATATTGCCTATATTTATGTATTTCAACTATTAACCTGCCCCTACCTGTACCCCCCCCCCCCCCCCCCCCCGAATGCTGCTATGGCAGCCAAAATTCCCCAAGGGGATCAATAAAGGAATATCCTTATCTTAAATCAGAAAAGGAGAAGGATCATAGTTCAGTGTAAGCTATGCCTGCCTGCGGTAAGCATGCTGTGGGCAAGGACTGCATGTCTCATTTAAAGAATGTGTGCGGGTGCCTTTAATCTCTGTATTAAACTGAAACAGCATTGTCTGTTTACCTATTTGCTACATGTTTTGATTGTTAAAAACTACACGTTTGGTGTCCCCATCGTCCTTCCTAAGGTTACATTGTTGAAAAATAATCTTAAATTGTATTTAACACTGTAAATTATTATTATTATTATTTATATTTTTTTCTGTTTCTGTGCTTGCATGTAATTTTAGCCATCTTAATTGTTAGTTTCGTTATGCATTGTGTGTTGAGTACTGACTTTTAATCATTTTGTTTTGCAATAATAATTGTTTTTGTATTCTTTTTGTGTGGACCCCAGAAAGACTAGCTGGTTGCTATGGCACCAGCTAATGGGGATCCGTAATCAAATCAAAATCAAATCAAAATTGTAATTAAGAATGAAAATGCACTTAATTAAAAGTCATGCTATTGACTATATATATATAGTTTTACCCTGCCCTGTTCACTTGGCATCGTCTGAGACTTGGAGTACCATCAGTTGCTTGCTTTGGATATCAATTCATCGTCAATTGTATTGCTTTGTTTTCTTTTGCACCTTTACATAGTCAGCTTGTGTGTTTGACACTGTTTACTCTCCTTTAATGCAGCTAAGATACAGGCTAATGTTTGCTTTAGCTTATTGTAGTAGTAGTAGTAGTAGTAGTAGTAGTAGTAGTAGTAGTAGTAGTAGTAGTAGTAGTAGTAGTAGTAGTAGTAGTAGTAGTAGTAGTAGTAGTAGTAGTAGTAGTAGTAGTAGTAGTAGTAGTAGTAGTAGTAGTAGTAGTAGTAGTAGTAGTAGTGTAGTAGTAGGAGAGGAGGAGTAAGGAGGAGAAAGAGGGGGATGATGTAGATGGAAAAGAGGGGATGGAGAAGCAGCAGGGGATGGAGGAGGAGAAAGAAGAGGAGGAGGTGGTGGAGGAAGAGGAGGAGGAGGTGGTGGAGGAAGAGGAGAGAAAAGATGAGAAAGAGGAGGTGGTGAAGGAAGAGGAGGAGGGGGGGAAAGATGAGAAAGAGGAGGTGGAGGAGGTGGTGGAGGAAGAGGGGGGGAAAGATGAGAAAGAGGAGGTGGAGAAGCAAGGGTTATATGCAGGTGAAAAAGTAGGTATATAGAATAATTATATGTATAATAATTAACTGTTATGCAAACAAGCTGGGGCAGTAGTGCATCAAGTACCACTGAGCGTTAGATGTATACGGCACACACATCGTTTTTACATTAATCATAATTAACAAACATAAATCCCCAGCTGGCATGTATCCGAATCTGGCTTAACTAGGCTTGTCTTCTTGTTTGAATGTTTTTGTAATGGAATTTCTTTTTCATGGCATTTCTGCTGTAAGATGGTATGCAGTGGAGAGATACTGGAGCCGTGGATAAGTGGACCAGACACAATAACAATCCATGACACAACCGACGTATACAGGAACTTGTCTTGTGCAATAGTGCCGACATATCAACTTACAGAGTTCCACAACATGGACAGACAGAGACACACAATGACAACAACACATACACTATGTACAGGTACATCAAACAATGACAATACATACACTATACGTATGTACAGGTTAGGGCTGACCCCGATTAGGCGAATAGTCGACTAATGAATCGATCGAAAGGAGCCGTAGTCGACTGCCAACCTCTTAGTCCAATGCAAACAGAAAAAATGTGAAAAAGAATAAAAAATGTCATCCATACGTTCGCATGTTAATACGTGGTGAATATAAGTATAGTTTTAGAGTGATCCTGTCTAATCCCAGAAAATGACGATATGCAGCAATACGTGAATTGAGGGGCAGCGGTGGTCTAATGGTTAGAGAAGTGGGTTTGTGACCGGAATGTCGCTGGTTCGATCCCCCGGACCGACAGGAAAGAATCTGTGCTGGGGAAGTGAATTAATAACTCTTTCCCATCCCCCTTAACACCAACCGCTGAAGTGTCCTTGAGCAAGGCACTTAACCCCCAACTGCTCCAGTGGAGCTGCTCAGTGGCCAACAGGTGTCAGACTGTGGTTTGTACTGGGCAGCTCCCAGGTGTGAATGTGAAGCAGGGCGTTCCTGAAAAAGAGCATCCGCTCAGCAAACCTACCCTGGGTAAATAAAGGTTAATAATAAAATGTATATAATAGGTATTATGTTTCATCATGAATGCATGAAAGAGGGGGGGGGGGGGTCATTTTTTTATGCTTTGATCGTCACCAACGGCATACGTTGTGGAGTAACGTTACACACATACAGTACGTTCTGATGGATGTGAAATCATGGTTGGATCAAAGCAGGATTGATATAATTTAGTCCTTACCTTCACTAGGAGGTACCCCCCAGTATTGGTGTACATCGTGTCGCCAACATAATCCACCACAACGGATGCATCAGGGGCATTTGACACTTCTCAATGCGATCGGGATAACCACTCGACTCGCTTGACAAAGAAAACTGCTCCCGGAGACATTTGAACGTTACACAGGCCAAGATATAAGGTTTCAAAGGGTGCTCTATACTGCCACCTGGGAGGATGCGGCCGGTATTGCACTTTGGCGATCTCAGGATGATTCCCCATGTAAACTCACCGCAGAAACTAAAACTCCCACTGAGATCAATGAGCATCAAGCTCATCTGAGAGCAACAGTTGAGAGAGAGGCCTGAGAAAACAATGCACACTAACAGACGACGCTACATATTCCTTAGGCATACCGCACCTTATGTGAATACCGTATACTTCATCAGATCATATATTTAGCATTTCGATTTTTTGCATTTAGCATTTTTTTTTATTAGATTAGATTTAGATTATTGGATTATTAGATTATATATTATATACAATATATAACTATATTGTAGGGCAAATACAACTGAGAGGGCATACCCTCATCTCGCACCTTGCTGCCCATATGCGCATATCCAGAGTTAATTATATTGCATATTGTTTACAGTGCCTTTATGTTTTAGACCAAACTGAATCGTGGATAGACAGTATATTCCATTGAAGAGTGTTATTTATAGGTGCAACTTTTTTGTATCGATGTTCTAACGGCCCATAACAACTCAGAATACAGGTCTGTTTTATGCAGTGTAAACAAACCTTTTACAAGTACAAAAGGCACGACAATAACTCTCAGTTCAATGAATCACATTGTAAACAAAGTCGTTGTGGTCCAAAAGTGTTTCAACAGGAGCTGCCAAACTGCAAAAGATTGGGGTTTTTATACTGTATACACACCTTGAGGTGGAACATTCATAAAACGCTGTACATTTCTGTCTGCATCTTGTCAGTTTTTCTACTCGTTATCAGCTTCTTTGTCAGGGAACCGTATTTCAGGATTATTATTATGTATTTGGCTGATGAAGTACAGATGGGACAATTATCCTATTTCATTATGAGTTAGACTGCTGGCCAGTATGACTTACTTACCACCTGTATCACTGGACATCAATACTACAACTCTGTAGGCCTACATACATCTGATTAGCACTATTACTCAGTAGTACTAATCTGTATATTGTATACCCAGTTCAATTGTGTATTACTGTTGCACTTTACTGTTACATTTGCACTCTGGATGGATGTCAAACGTATTTCCGTTGCACTGTACTTGTGCTGTGTGATGATGACAATACATTTGAATCTAATCTAATGTCAAACAAATAATGCATTATTGCAGTTGCCTGAGATTGGGGTAAATGTCACTTGCTTTCACTGAAAACACTAGGAACTGTATATAAATTACCTTTTTGAATCAGCAAATTGTAGCATTTTGTTGTCAGAGTGAGAGTTGTTTAGCCCTATAGGAATGTATTCACATTGACTAATTTAGCTGACGCTTTCATCCAAAGCGACAATTTGTGTACACGACGTCAGCTGGAGAGCTACACCTTGAGGGTAAGTACTGTAGTATTGTTTGTCTGGCGGTGCTGGATTTGAGTGCCTCACTTTGAGTGCATACAGTAGCAGTCAGATTCAGATTAAGATTTCTTTATTCACCATTTTGTACAGGTACAAATGGAACGTGATTTAACATTACAGTACATGATTGATTTTTTCACAAATAGGAACAACATAATGAATGAATGAATGAATGAATGAATGAATGAATGAATGAATGAATGAATGAACGAACGAATGAATGAATGAATGAATGAATGAATGAATGAATGAATGAATGAATGAATGAATGAATGAATGAATGAATGGATGAAAAAGTTTATTTTTGGACATGTTATTCTCCATATTTCTCCAAACAACTCACGATATCTTGTTCCGTCGAACCAAACAATCATAGCAACAAATTAAAAAAAAACATTAAAAGAAAAACATTAAAAAAAGAAAAAAATAAGGAATTATAAACAAAAGGTCAAGAGCAATGTGTTTGGTTAGCAGACATGTCCAAAAAAGGAGTAGAGGGAAGCTAAGCTTATTGATCCCTACCCCCTTACATTTACATTTGTTCTTCCATTCATTTTACTAGATATAACATAATTTAGTGTATTACAATATAGAATATACTTTTACTTATATATATAAAAGATAATAATAATGATAAATAAATAAGTAAGTGCAAAACAGGACAGAACAGTGAGACAACAATAAGACAGTAAAGTGCAGTGGTAGGGGGACACGGAAACATATAGTATAATAGTATAGCAATAGTAGCATAGTAAATGGTCAATTAGACTGCATTTATATAGCGTTTTTTATCCAAAAGCGCTTCACAACTTATGCCTCACATTCACCCATTCACATACAGACGGCGGAGAGGCGAACCATGCAAGGTGCGTTAACCTGCTCATCCGGAGGTAAGTTAGGAGTTAAGTGTCTTGCTCAAGGACACTTCGACGTGGTGGCGGCGGGAGGAGCCGGAATAGAACCGGGAACCTTCAGATTACGATCACTCTATACCTCCTGAGCCACAGTCGCCCCCTGAAGGTAGTAGTAGGTAGTAGGTACAGTAGTAGGTACTGTAGTAGTATAGGCATAGTAGCATAGTGCAGTGGTTCCCAAAGTCGGGGTCGCGACCCAAAGGTGGGCCGCGAGCAGCCACGGGAGGGCCGCGAGATTATAAAAAAAAAAAAAAAAAAAAATCTAATTTTTTTATTTTTTATTTTTTATTTTTTTCAGGCCACTGAACTTAGAAGCAGGCCAGGACAGTGTTTCTAGTTGTATTCTAAAATTCTATTCTATTGTATTCTAAAATGTGACTATATGGTTTTATATTAACTTAATAAATAAACAAAAACGAAAAATCTACTTATTTCAACGAACATTTCAAACTAAAAAACAGATTATGCACATAAAACGCTGAAAACAACCGAAGCAACAATAGTATTTTAATGAGGCTATTATTATTATCATTATTATTTTGCAACAAGTTAGCCCTCTCATAAATAGCACATATAAATGAATAACTAACTTGAACTATTTGGCTTAAAAAATCGGTCACCTGGCAAAAAAAATTAAAATAAAGCCTGACGATGTGCATTGGGCCGCGGCTCTCTGACGCCTTATTTTCTGGGTCCCGGCCTGAAAAGTTTGGGAACCCCTGGCATAGTAGATAGTAGTATAGACATAGTAGCATGGTACATAGTAGATAGTAGTATAGACATAGTAGCATGGTACATAGTAGATAGTAGTATAGACATAGTAGCATGGTACATAGTAGATAGTAGTATAGGCATAGTAGCATGGTACATAGTCGATAGTAGTATAGACATAGTAGCATGGTACATAGTAGATAGTAGTATAGACATAGTAGCATGGTACATAGTAGATAGTAGTATAGACATAGTAGCATGGTACATAGTCGATAGTAGTATAGACATAGTAGCATGGTACATAGTAGATAGTAGTATAGACATAGTAGCATGGTACATAGTAGATAGTAGTATAGACATAGTAGCATGGTACATAGTAGTAAAGAAGATTCCTTTTCTTTAGTCGATGGGTTTCAGCCGTCCTGACTGGTGGGAAGTTTGTTTCATCACCGTGAAGCAGGTGAACAGAGAACAGCCTGCTTCATTTCAATGACCGCCAGGAGCCCAGAGGAGTGTGGAGAAGAGGAGAATCAGGACAGAGGAGGATAATCAGGACAGAGGCCTTTCGCTCTCGCTAGAGGACCGTCTCTGTGGAGTGACCGACCATGCAGTCTGGAAGCGTGACTGATCTGTCATAGATCACCAGTGAGCTGGTTGGATATACGGCACGTTCCAGTGATTTTAGAGAGAAAAGAGAGGCCGTTATATCTATGGCGGTGGGGTTCAGTTTTGGGTTTTTTTGTGACTCTGGCTTTGTAAGTGCTGTTGCATAAATATTCTATATTCATAATTCATTGATTAACGATTGATTTCTTATTTTCACGTATAAAGTAATAATTAGATAAATAATGTGATGCATAAATAATTTGATGTAAAAAGCTAAATTCATTGGTCAACAGTTAAACGTGATAAGGCACAAAGTCTCACGAGAGTGTTACATTTAACCGTAAAAAGACAGAGCGCGTGCGCCCCCTGATGGACGACAGCTGAGCAAGTGTATACGCTGCTCGACACGTTTTTAAATGACATTTTATTGACGTCCGGAGTTGAAGCAGACCGTCAAAATGTATTCCATAGGACAAGGACTCAAGAACCTCTTTTCTTGACAAGCGGCCAACGAGCTATTTTATTTCTTTTGAGCAAGCGCCATTGTATTGTAACTAGGGATGCTCGATATTGGCTTTTTTACAGATACCGATATTCTGATATTGTCCAACTCTTAATTTCCGATACCGATATCAACCGATATCAACCGATACCGATATATGCAGGGTTTCCCCGTCCAAAAAACTGAATAATTTCAGGTAACTAATAATTTCACTGGATATATATATAACAAATATTGTTATTGTTTTTTATTTTTTTTAAACCGATACCGATCTTTTCCGATATCACATTTTACTGCCGATATCGGCCGATAATATCGGTCGGCCGATAATATCGGACATCCCTAATTGTAACCGTTGCATTTGTACTGTGTTCATTCAATAAATACAGTTCTCGCGGCGTGAGAGGGACGAGGATTGTGATGTGGCCAAGATAATAAACGCCCTTTTATAAAGAATCGACCTGCGTCGTTGGGAAGCGAGCTACAGGCTTGTTTTAGCGATGACACCTGGATTTCCCCAAGGGGATCAGTAAAGGGACAGCTGGTGGGGAGGGTCGGGGAGTCAAATGCGCGCAGTTTGGTTAAGGACACGTACGGTATAGCTTGAGAGGACAGCATGTTTATATAATTGATTTGCATCTCTTTGTATTCAAATATTGCCTTGCATTTTTCATAATGAATTTAGGATGATGAATATTTCACATGAAAAATGTAAATAGTCATCTCTCATCTTGTGTGTGTGTGTGTGCGTGTGTGTGTGTGTGTGTGTGTGTGTGTGTGTGTGTGTGTGTGTGTGTGTGTGTGTGTGTGTGTGTGTGTGTGTGTGTGTGTGTGTGTGTGTGTGTGTGTGCGTGCGCGTGTGTGTGTGTGTGTGTGTGTGTGTGTGTGTGTGTGTGTGTGTATATGCATCCGTGTGTGTGTGTGTGTGTGTGTATATGCATCCATGTGTGTGTGTGTGTGTGTGTGTGTGTATGAGTGTATGTGTAACTGAGGGGTACAATTCCCTGACTGTATTGATAAGTATGGTATCATTAAACCACTACCGCTTTATGTACTTTAACTACTGGCCATACAGTACATGATATATGAATATAATGAACACTTCCCACAATGAAATCGGTTCCAGTCAAAGGTAATAATCAAATATTTAATGGAGCAAAAGGTACATATGATATTTATATTACATTCGGTTGCACTTGTAAGGCAAATGAGTATTCGTAGGCAAATCAACACTGAATGTCCAATTTCTGGTTACGCAGGAAGCAAGTATACAACCTGGCTCTTAGGGAATTACATCTATGGTACACTTAATGATATAGCGGGATATACTGGAGGGGGTCCTCCCGGTTGTAAGCCGGTAGGGGGGGTAGGAGAGCTGTCGGTAGTAGACCGTCTGGTCAACGATATCTAGGGAGACTTCAAGTACAGAAGACAGTGCGATAGACTCTTGATCCGCAGATGAATACACCTTGGTTCTCTTGTAGGCTGTAGCTCCACAATGAAGAAGAAGCTAGGCGGCCTCAGGCTCTCTGAGCGCCGACTCAACTTGACTCCTCTCGGGGGTAAATCCAACACTCACAGGCGTCGGCGATTATCCGCTCCACAAATCACAGTACCAAAGCAAATATATATTCCAGCCGCATAGGGCTAAGCAGTCGTCGGGTAGGTAATCCAGTGTACATGTCCACTCGGTCCTCGCCTAGATCTCCTCGGATGAAAGCGCCATGTGGTCGGCCCAGCCTGGATAAGACTCTAGATAACACGAGGAAGCGTTGGAGATGCTGGTCACTTTAGAACTCTAACCGCACGATGCACCATACACAATAGACTATTATTAACTTAATAGAAATACGTCGCACTTGACGGTACAGTGCCAAACTCTGACAATTCAGTTATTAATTCGCACGATGTCTCAATGCTATTCTGGGGCCAAACAGGCCATACTTCACCGCACGTCGTATCGTGGGTGAGGCTTCACGTTCTGTTACTAAGGGAAGAAGGGTAAGGGACTTCTACATTTACTTGCGCCATATTTATATGCACGGTGAACAAATAGTGCCACTCTCATTTCTGTAGCCGTATCCCTGGGCAGGGCCGGGGCTAGTACAGACATGTCTCGTCGGTAACTTTGAACTTGGTTCCAAGGGGCTGGTCCCCTGGCGCCTGGTCCTTTGTCCAATAGGAGAATGAACTATTATGGGCTATAGTAGGCTAAAGGGATATTCCGTGTATATGTACAAGGAATATACAAGGGATATCAAACGATATACAAATACTATTCAATATATATCAATAAATAAATATATATATTCGGTTTAATCTGATCCTTCGTAACAGTATGCATACGTGTGTGTGTGTGTGTGTTTGTGTAAACTGTATGTAAAGTATGTATGCGTGTGTCTGGGGGTGCATGTGTTTATGTGTGTGTGTGTGCGTGTGTGTGTGTGTGTGTGTGGGGGTGCATGTGTTTATATGTGTGTGTGCGTGTGTGTGTATATGCATACATGTGTGTGTGTGTGTGTGTGCGTGTGTGTGTGTGTGTGCATATGTATGTGTGTGTGTGTGCGTGCGTGCGTGTGTGTGTGTGTGTGTGCGTGTGTGTGTGCGTGCGTGCGTGTGTGTGTGTGCGTGTGTGTGTGTGTGTGTGTGTGTGCATACGTGTGTGTGATTTGCTTTATAAATCAGCCACCTAAAGCATGTAAAGAACAGACTGCGCGAGCCAGCAGCCCAGCAGACAAGTGTAGATAAGCGATTATGTGTTGGATTCACCCGAGCAGGTAGTTCCTCGGGGGGGGGGGGGGGGCTGGGGCAGTAACTGATTACATGTTGTACAGGACAATAGTAATCCGATTACAAAAGAAAAGTCTTAACTATAATCTTTTACAGTGACTGCAAAAACGTTTCACCCTCCGGCTTGGAAAAGCTGCTGTCAAAATGTAATGCTTTGATTTGGAATCAGTAATGTAACCCAGTACCTTTATTACTATATTGCTTTGGAATGATTATTATGATCAGCTACAAGAACCAATGGTTCTCAAGCCGTATCGGCACATGGGGCAGGAGCCTATCTCCTGTTTCCGTAGCGTGAGGCAGCTTGATGTACAAGTACACCCCTTGGACATGACGCTAGTATGTCGCAAGGACTTCCCCCCAAACCAACCCTTGATGCTGAGTGTCAAGCAGGGAGGCTATGGGTACCATTTTTAAATAGTCTTTGGTACTGTATGACTCGGCCGGGGCTTGAACTCCCAGCCTCCCGAACTCAGGGCGGACACTCTACCCACGAGGCCACTGAGCCGGTACAACCATTGACAAAAAAGGGCTAACAAAAATCATTAAGTGTCTTTAATATCACTGTGTGTCTGTCTGATAGGGCTGTCACTAACGATTATTTTGTTATCGATAATATTTTTTTAGATTTTTTTATAGCATTTTTACAGCTTTTTCCAGGTCAGACATGGCCGACAGAGAGCAGAGAGAGGAAGGCCGGGAGAAGATATCGGGGGGGAAAGACATGCGGCAAATGTGCGTCGGTTTCGGGAGACAAACCCGGGTCGACCGCGTAGCACCGCAGAAGTGCGTTACATGGTGTGCCACCCTGGCGCCCGTCATCGATTATTTTATCCATTAGTCGATTAATCTAAACGATTAATTTACCTGAAAAATAGGGTAGTTGCCTCTTTGACACCACCTACTGAATACCCAGAGTAGGAGATGAGCCGTGACGTTTATTTATGTCTATAAATGCTGTGTAGTGTGGATGCCTACTGTACACGAGTAGAGTAGTACGTGATGAGTAGTACCGACAGGCCATTACTGCTTTTTATCTATTGACTCATTATAGCTACTTTATTATTTGGAAATAATATAACACCCGCCCGTTACTATCACATTGTTTATCATTACATACAATGTGCACCTTGTGTATACTGTTTACTTTTACTCTTACTCATAGTAGGCTATACATTCAGATTCAAATTATTTTCAAAATCTTTTGACTTCAGATTCAAAGTCTATATTTATTGTAACAATTATAACTGATAGGGCTTACAGACCCTCATCTGCACATTTGTTTACACTTATATTCAGAGTTAATTATATTGTTTACACTTTTCTCATATTTTTTATATTCAGATTACATTGTATTGCCTATATTTATGTCCTACCATGCCTATACCTGTACCTCCCATCCTCCCTCCCCCATGCTGCTATGATGCCTGAATATCCCCAAGGGAATCAATAAAGGAATATCTTATCTTATCTTACAATCGAAAGGCCTGTTTTCATTTAATTAAACATGTTTTGGGTCAATCTCACACAGACGAGACCAAGTAATCACCTACTCTTTCTAAAGTAATCTCACCACCATGTTCTTCAACCAAGTCATCTCAGTTGCGGGTCCAATGTAGCCTGTGTAATCTGTTACTCCCCAACCTCACGCGTGTGCGATTGGGAGCCCCAATGATGCCTCGCCAGATGGATGACACTGTGGGCTGTGCGGGTCATACAGCCATTCTCGCAGAACTCGTCCCGCTGTGAAGGATGGATCCCGGGCAGCGAGGAGGCTCGTCGATTCACTCGCGGCAGGTAAACGCAAGACGGAAACGCTGACGGGGCCTGGAGCGGAATCGCAAGGGGTCAGCGAGATAGCAGGGTGAACAGACGTTGGGAGCGGAACGGCAGATTAATTCCATTACGCAGTGGTTCAGTGTTGTGGTCTGTGACTGCGCTAATCGCTGTGATATTCTGTATACATTCGAGTGCTGGAGAGAGCGGTGCGAACGGCCAGAATTATCTGCGGATGCAAGCTGCCCACCATAGACAGTATTACTCAGCGTCAACAGAAAAGGCTTTCGCTCCTTGAACGTCCAAGTGGTTTGTGATTTTGACATGAAGCAAATCTAGGGATGTTCGATATTGGCTTTTTTACCGATATCCGATATACCGATATTGTCCAACTCTTAATTTCCGATACCGATATCAACCGATACCGATATATGCAGGTAAAAAACTGAATAATTTCAGGTAATTAACATTACATATCTCTTGTCATGGAATTAACACAACATTATGCATACTTTTGACAATACATAAAATAAGAATGTGTTCTTACTTGCTTGCCTGGGTAAATAAAGGTTAAATAAATGTAAAAATAAATAAAAATTAACCGATAATTTCCGATATTACATTTGAATGCCAATATCGGCCGATAATATCGGACATCCCTAAAATCGATGTGTCCGTGAGGCGGTGCGGACATGATGCACCGAGGGAGAGTGGTTCAGCCAGAGTACGCGAGGAAGGAATAATGCCAGGAGACAGAGGCCCCCTCTCAAGGAACGGCTGATGGCCGATGACGCCCCTAATGGCACCACGGACTGAACAGGAGCGACACTACAGTCATGGGCATTCACAGATGAGATCAATCATTGAGTGCCGCATTGGAGCGCTCTCAAGCACAGGTGTGCTTGTGTGTGTCTCACTGAGCTTAACCATTCATTTTACCCCCCCCCCCCCCCCCCCCTCCCTCATTTCCCTCATCACCACAATAGCTGAAGAGAACGTGGAAACAATGTAAATAATGTAATTGTAATTGTAATAAGTAATTGTCAATGAATATGATTACTTTATTAGATTAACTATAGGTCTGTATTATCTGTTACGAATGAAACGCTAGGACCATCAATGCATGTACATTCTCTACTATCTATAACGGCTTTATATCTAAATAATTACTTATTGACGTGAAGGGTTAATCATAGCCATTACATAGGCTACACACCCCACCCCAGTTCCACCTATATTGTTTGATATCATAACTAGGGTATTGTGTGACTCATTGTCTAGATATTCAGAAATATATTGTCATCCTCAGTAGTGTAGGTCGGAGATCCGTCGCTCAAGTAGTTGGATTTCCAACGTAAGTTTATGCGTCTCCAGTTCTTCTCCTTTTTTTCACCTCCCGCAATTCTTTGGTCTCCACCTCCACTCTTTCCTTCTCTACCAACATGCTTTGAGGGTCCTGCGCTCTGCCCTTGCCTGTGAGATTGGCCTGTGACTCATTGGTCGGCTGGCTGTCACTGTCTGTGGTGCTGAATTGGGGGAACTGAGTCTGACGTCGTCCCATTCTGCAATTAGAGTTTTTTTGTTACAGCTAATTCCAAATGGCTATATCCTATCAAATCCAGTTTTAGGTTGGCCTACTATGTAATTTAATTTAATTTCCAACCTTTATTTAAACTCGAAAGGCAACTGAGGGTTCCCACATGTACAGTCACGTCAAGTGCACATACAGAAATAAGCAAAAAGAAAAAGCATATAAAATCACACAGCATATCAAATCATAACAAGCTTCTCCTTTTCAAGCTTCTCCTGTTCAAGCTTCTCCAGTTCAAGGTTATCCAGTTCAAGCCTCTCATTTAATTTAATTTCAAACCTTTATTTAAACTCATGCGGGTGGCGCAGTGGAGATTGCGCTCGTCACCAATGCAAGAGACTCCGGTCTCGAATCCGGGTGTCAGCATTGCCTCTGGCTTGGGCCAGCCGTCATACTAACTCAATTGGCAGAGTTAGAGGGTGGGTGGGGATTTGGACGTTGTGGACAGCGACTCCTACAGGTCGGTTGGGGGACGCCTGCACAGCAGAGACAGGAAGTAGCGGAGGTAGTGTGAGCCTCCCGCGCGTTACACCTCGCCACTGAGTGTCCGCGCTGGCAGGTGAAAAGATGTGACAGGCTGCCTCCTCGTGTACCGAGGAGGGGACACGTGATGCAAGGCTTCTATCCTCCCTACAACCGACCAGTGGGGGGCATAGTCGAGCAACGTTCAAGACAGGGGAGGGGAGAATTGGAAATACGAAATTGGGATGGGAGAAAAACATAAAATAAGGAGAAAAAGTGGATACAAAAAAAAAACGTTATTTAAACTCGAAAAGCAAGTGAGGGTTCCCTCATTTACAGTCACGTCGCGTGCACATACAGAAATAAGAAAAGAAAAAAAAGCATATAAAATCATAACAATGAGACAACAAGACGAGGCAAGGAGCAAGGATAACGGTAACACTTTATAATAACACTCAGTTATAAGACCTTTATAAGGTATTTGTAGATAATGAACGTTAGGTTATGACTATAACCAAGTTCTGTTAGTATAGCGATGCTCGGCGTCACTCTCTGCACTGTCCTCGCACACGTGCACACGCACTGAATAAAGACCACAATGTACCTTTATTCCCAATATTTGTCTGACCACACCCCTATCAGCTTACCCATATAAGCAGGGGTGGGGCCACCCACTCGCCTCCTTCCCAAGCTTTCACCACAAGGCGAGATCAAGGGCTGCAGCGGCGTCGGACGCCGAGCGTCGCTATACTAACAGAACTTGGTTATAGTCATAACCTAACGTTCTGTATCGTATAGCTCTCGCTCGGCGTCACTCTCTGCACAAGGGAGGCCGAGCGAGAGCCATCGGCCGACAAATACACCCCGCTGAAAGCCCCCCACAACCATCAGAACAGGGAGGGCCGAGCCCCCCCGACCCACCCTAATGGAGGGCACCCCCCCTATTGGGGGCTTCACGGGAGGGCGACGGACCCGACCGTGCAAAGAGGCACTCAAGCAACTCAACGCACAGGGTGAGACAATACGAAGACAATATCGCCGTATTTTCTCGAAAATAGTGAGAGAGAAAATAAAGATATGATGTCAACGTATCCTTGTTTTCCAACTCTTCTCCTACCATCACATCACTTCAAGTGTGGGGATCTACCGAGGCACTTCCTTGTGGTGAAAGCGAGAAGGATGCGAGTGGGTGGCCCCACCCCTGCTTATATGGGTAAGCTGATAGGGGTGTGGTCAGACAAATATTGGGATTAAAGGTACATTGTGGTCTTTATTCAGTGCGTGTGCACGTGTGCGAGGACAGTGCAGAGAGTGACGCCGAGCGAGAGCTATACGATACAGAACTAATCATGAATAAATCATTTATATACATTCGTAAATTATTATTAGATCATTTATAACTATATTTGTATAACATTTACAAATTAGTCCTACATTATTTATAACTCATTATCAACATTGTTTGTACTTGATTTGTTCATCATTAAATAATGTTGTTTAATGTGTAGTAACACATTTGTAGATGCTTTGAAAAATGGATATGAAAAAACTACTATACTGTACCTCCATTTATTTGTTCATGTTCAACAAATGATTTGTTAAGACATTCATAAAACATCTATAAATCATTTGCAGATGCTATTGTGTGCCCTAATCTAAAGTGAAGCCTATTCATCATTAACAAATGTCTAATAGTTTGTTTATTTGTGGATTTTTATGAATACACACAAAGCAATTACCAGACTTGTCTTTTCATGTTTAACAAATGATTTGTTAAGACATTCATAAAACATCTATAAATCATTTGCAGATGCTATTGTGTGCCCTAATCTGAAGTGAAGCCTATTCATCATTAACAAATGTCTATTACAGTTAATTATTTGTTTACTTTTTCATCACCTGTTACAAATGTTGTAGACAGCTTTCCGTCTACATACTCTGTCAATCCCTGGCCAGGGTGCCTGTAGCTGTTCCGCAACCGTTCCTACTTCCGGGGTAGGCCTGATTGGCCCCGACAGGCACGTGACCCGCCGCGGCCACGCCCCGCGGCAGCCCCAGGAGCAAGCACGCTACTGCTGGAGTTCGCTTCGCCTTTCACATCGCTGCCGTTGGCGAAAGCAGGATGAGAGCAGGATGAGAGGCGAGAGCGTAGATTTAGCTGTGTATCATTTAATCATTTAACATTTGAAAGGCATACATCGTTGTCATACAGAAGTACAGAATACTTTTATCCAAAATGCTTCTTACTGTTACACTGTTAGAGACTGTGCAGTGCACGGCTTTAGTCTCACTCGAGTGAGGAAGACCGCTGGTTCTCCAACATACAGCCCGCTGGTTCTCCAACATACAGCGGTGTGCTCTTCAGAATGTACAGGGAGAAACGTTTACTGTACCCTGCAGACATAATAAGACCGCTGGTTCTGGCACATACAGCCCGCTGGTTCTCCAACATACAGCGGTGTGCTCTTCAGAATGTACCGGGAGTAACGTTTACTGTACCCCGCAGACATAATAAGCATATAAGCAGTGCTTACTAACGTTATTAGTTACGTTATTTCTGACCGAATTAGTCATTAATTTGTCTGCTTTCGCCAACGGCAGCGATGTGAAAGGCGAAGCGAACTCCAGCAGTAGCGCGCTTGCTCCAGCAGTCGCCTCGCGGCAGCCCCAGGAGCAAGCGTGCTACTGCTGGAGTTCGCTTCGCCTTTCACATCGCTGCCGTTGGCGAAAGCAGACAAATGAATGACTAATTCAGTCAGAAATAACGTAATTAATAATAACGTTAGTAAGCACTGCTTATATGCTTATTATGTCTGCGGGGTACAGTAAACGTTTCTCCCGGTACATTCTGAAGAGCACACCGCTGTATGTTGGAGAACCAGCGGGCTGTATGTGCCAGAACCAGCGGTCTTATTATGTCTGCGGGGTACAGTAAACGTTTCTCCCGGTACATTCTTAAGAGCACACCGCTGTATGTTGGAGAACCAGCGGGCTGTATGTTGGAGAACCAGCGGTCTTCCTCACTCGAGTGAGACTAAAGCCGTGCACTGCACAGTCTCTAACAGTGTAACTGTAACTGAGGGGTACAATTCCCTGACTGTATTGATAAGTATGGTATCATTAAACCACTACCGCTTTATGTACTTTAATTACTGGCCATACAGTACATGATATCTAAATATGATGAACACTTCCCACAATGAATCGGTTCCACACAAGGTGATAATTAAGTATTTATTGCAGCAAAGGGTACATAATATACTTCTGGTCACTTTGGATTGCGCTTATAAGGCAAATGAATGTGCGTAGGCAAATCAATACTGAATGTCCATTCTCTGGTTACGCAGGAGGCAATTATACAACCTGAATCTTAGGGAATTATATCTATGGTACACTAGTAATATATAGCGGGAGATACTGGAAGGGTCCCCCCGGTTGTAAGCCAGCAGGGGTAGGGGATCTGTCGGTAGTAGAAAGTCTGGTCAACGATGACTAAGGAGACTCCAAATACAGGAGACGGTGCAGTAGCCTCTTGATCCACAGACGAATACAGCTGTTCTCCGTAGACTGTAGCTCCACAGTGAAGAAAGCTAGCCGGCCTCAGGCTCTCTGAGGCGCAGGCTCGACGTGGCTCCCCACAGGGTAAATCCTACACGTGTAGGCGTCGGGTAGATTCTCCGCTCCATAAATCACAGGACCAAAGCAAATATATTCCAGCCGCAAAGGGCTATGTAGTCGTCGGGTAGATTAATCCAGTGTACATGTCCACACGGTTCTCGTCTAGGTCTCCTCGGGTGAAAGCGCCATGAAAGCAGCCCAGCCTGGATAAGCACTCTAGCTGATACGAGGAAGCGTTGGTGATGCTGGTCACTGTAGAACTTTAGCCGCACGATACACTATACACAATAGACTATTATTGAATTAATAGAAATATGTCGCACTCGACGGTATAGCGCCAAACTCTGACAATTCAGTTATTAATTCGCACGCAGTCTCAATGCTCTATTCTGGGGCCAAACAGGCCATACTTCACCGCACGTTGTATCGTGGGTGAGGCTTCAACTTTTAGTTACTAAGTGCTTCTGTATTCACCTGCGCTATATTTATATGCCCGGTGAACAAACTAGTGCCAACCTCATTTCTGTCGCCGTATTCCTGGGCAAGGCCGGGCATGTTCAGACATGTCTTGACGGTGACTTTGAACCTGGCTCCGGAGGCATGGCCCCTGGCGCCTGTGGACCACTGTCCAATAGGAGAATGAAATATTATGGTCTGGACTAGGCTAAAGGGACATTCCGTGTATATGTACAAGGAATATACAAGGGATATCAAACGATATACAAATACTATGCAATATATATCAATCAATAAATATATATATTCTGTTTAATCTGATCCTTTGTAACAGCCGCCCCCTAATTAGTCCCACCTAATTAGCTAAGCAGAGACAGATTAACCGCACTGTCCACTACTCAATGTCTGTTGTGAGGGTCGGGCAGTTCACAAAGTCATGGGGTCATGGTCGTCATCGATAGTATCGGGGAGCCTTGGCAACTCTATTAGCCTCGCCACGGGTCGGGTGTAGATGCGCCCTTGGACGAGCACTTCGGCTGCTCGGACCTTTCCGTCGGCACCGGTGATCACTTTGCTTACGCGGCCAGCCGGCCACATAGCTTGGGGTAGTGACTGGTCGATAATCATGACGACTGTTCCTTCTGTCAAATTGTCTCTCTCTTTCACCCATTTCTGGTGGGTCTGTAGAGACGGTAGGTAGTGGAGTAGGAAGCTGTTCCAAAACTTGTCAGCCAATACTTGACTGTACCTCCACATTCTTCGGCCGTTTGCTTCTTCAGGCCTGTACATTGTCTGGGGTAGCGCGGGGTCCAGCCGCCCCATCAAGAGTGTGTTGGGGGTGACTGGGTCGACATCTGCTACATCACTTGAGACGTAACCGAGGGGCTTTGAGTTCAATACTCCCTCGATCTCCGTGAGGACTGTCATTAAGACTTCTTCCGCCACGGTCTGGGCCCCAAGCACGGCGTACAGGGCTGTCTTTATTGAACGTACTTCTCGTTCCCAAATTCCACCGAAGTGAGGTGCGTTCGGGGGATTAAACTGGAAGTCAATCTGGGATGGAGCGAGGTGGGTCTTAAGTTCTGGGCCCATAGCTTGGAAGCTCTCTCTCAGCTCTCTTTCTCCGCCTTTGAAGTTTGTCCCGTGATCAGACAATAATATAGACGGTTTGCCTTTCCGCGATGTGAATCTTCGGAAGGCCATAAGGAATGAGTCTGTGCTCATGGTTGGAAGGAGTTCACTCACTCACTTCCCAGGAGCAGTCGCATTTGTATCTCCTCTCCCTCCTCCAGAGAAAACACCTCAAGGCCTCTCTCTTATCGGCTTGGAGACGTCCGTACCAGCCCTTACAGCTCGTTTCACCGGAGCCTAGATCTGCACTCGCTGGAAAACGCTCAGACGTTTTGACCTTTTTCTTCTTTCTTTTTTTACAACAGAATCCTCAACTCAACTCGACTTTTGACCGTAATATGGATCTAATAAGCTGGGCTTTTACAGCGATTGATCGCATATTCTCTACAAGGAAGCAGAATGCGGATGACCCATTATGCCCTCTTGGGAGCTATCAGGCGGGATACACCATAAATTCATACGGGACCTGGCTCGCAATATGCTTTTTCCCACTGGAGATAAACGACGTTGAGGACGTATATCTTCTAATTGTCATGCTGCTCGGCCTGGGCACCGTCAGCTGCTGGATCTGGTACTGTCTGAAGCTAATTCGGAAGAAGTTGATTTCCCTGGCCAGGGATCTGGCCGGGATCAAGGAAAACCTTATGGAACTGTTTAAGAAAATGGCTGACCTAAGTACCCTGCGCGGTGATGAACAATTGAGCTCCAAGACCATGTTGGAAAGAGGCGAACTCTATCATGTAGACGAACAGTCATGCTTGAAGACAATTCTTGAGAGACTTGCTTCTAACCATGCAGAGGAACTTTCGTGGTCACAGGCCATACTGGACATCACGTCGGAAATTAGGGACGTGAAAATAAAGATGCCACCGTACCGTAATAGAGGATACGACGATGGTGACGATGATTAGACAAAATTGACCTGATTTTAACTATATGCGGCATTTCTGCCTCGAGCTGCATGTTATCACCCCCCCCCCCTCCCCCTTCCCACACCCTCCTTATCCTTTCTGCTGTGGAACAGACCGAGGCCAAGGTCAACGCGGAGGAGTTGACTCTCCGGCGATGTGTGATTCTGGGAAAGAGGAGACGAACTGTACTTGTCTGGAAGCGATAAGATTGATGAGGCCCCCCCTACCCCCACCCCCCCACCCACCCACCCCCCCCCCCCCCATCCGCCCCTGCTGTTGTGACTCATCTGGCGCCATACGTATGAAGTGCAGGCTGCCTCTGATGCGCGACGGTGGGGGCCCCCTTGACTGCTCCACAACCAAATTCCTTACCCGAATTTCCAATGCCCCCCCCCCCCCCCACTCCGCCCCCCCTCCAGTTCACCAGGCGCGATCCACTGTGTTTACATGGTGGAATGCAGCCGACTATCGCATACAGTGTCTCAGGCCTCCTGTAATGATGACATGTGTCAACAAATGTACATGTCTGTTGAATTTATGCTGTGCCATTGTTACTGTAAAAATGTAATGATTGTGTTGTTGTTAATATCATTAATGAGACGTTGAGCTGTATGTGTGTGTCACGAATTTCCCCAAGGGGATTAATAAAGGAATATCTTATCTTATCTTATATGCATCGCTCGGGTGGTCATGCATTTGAATACAATACCCCACCGCTTCTCGGTTCCTCTTCCTTTCTTTATATACAGCGGGCCGAAACAGTCCATACCGGTGGAGTGAAAAGGCTTGTCGCCGAGTCGGAGGCGACAGGGAGGTAGGTCAGCCATCCGGGGTATACTGGGCTGCGCTCGCCACTTACGACAGTCTAGACAGGTTCGCTGGAAGCGCCGCACTGCTTCTCTCCCTTGCAGTATCCAATAACGACGTCTGATCTCCGCGAAGACTCTCTCTGCCCCGGCGTGGTGCACATCCTCGTCGTATTTCTTTATGATCAGCTCTGTGACCTTGTGTCGGCTGTTTAAGACTATCGGGTACTTGACGTCATCCGGTAAGTCTGGAGCTCTCCGCAGACGACCACCCACTCTGATGAGACCATGGGCGTCGCTCTCGGGGGCTAGGTGGAGCAGTCTGCTGTCTGATGGGACGGGCTTTGCTCCCTGTAGACAGTCTAGCTCATCGGGGAACGAGTCTCTCTGGGCTCGTTGTAGTAGAAGAAGTTCTGCTTCTTCGTAGTCAGCTGCTGTAATGTCAGTAGTGAGCTGAACCTCTGGGTGGTGCCACAGGAATGTCTTTAGCTGCGCACTCTCTAGGGTGAGGCAATCGTCTATGTCGGGGTCTGTGGAGACGAGTGTGTTCAATCCACAGAACATAGATTTCTTGTTTTCGGCCTCCTCTTTACTCGCCTCCCGTGGGGTGGGTGTAGGCCACTCTTCTTCCGGGAGCTTGAGGAACTCTGGCCCGTCACTGTATAGGTTGTGACGGGTGAGGTCATCCAGGGACATTCCCCAGGTGATGACGTCAGCTGGGTTGTGTTTTGTGTCCACATACCTCCAGCTTGCTACTTCTGTTAAATCTTGAATCTCTGTGACTCTGACTCCCACGAAGACCTTGTATCTGCACGAATCAGACCGGATCCATGTGAGTACTGTCGTGGAGTCTGACCACAAGATTGTTCTTTGCACCGGAATGGTGAGTTCACGTTGGATTAACGTGGCGAGTTGCGCTCCTGCTAGGGCTGCGCAGAGCTCTAGACGCGGGATAGATTGTTGCTTTCGTGGGGCTATTCTTGAGCGAGCCAGGATGAAAGCAGTATGTATTTCTCCTCCCTCCTCTCGGGCACGCAAGTAGGCCACCGAACCGTAGGCTACTTCGGAGGCGTCGCTGAAGACGTGCAGGTCCATCTGGCACGTCTCCGGCCTCACTGTGGGTGGGAAGTAGCTGCGGCGTATGTTGACACCTGGGAGTGAGCTGAGTTCCGTCTCCCACTCTCTCCATGTGGATGCAAGGTGTTCGGGTATGGGGTCGTCCCAGCCCTGGTCCTTGTCCCATAACGCTCTTATAATCATCTTTGCCCTGGTGGTGTAAGGTAGAATACATCCCAACGGGTCATATTGTCTGGCGAGTGTTCTGTATACACTCCGTCTGGTGGTCGGTAGTGCAGTCGACCTTCCCTGCTCCTTGGTCAGGGGTGTGTGTTTATAATGGAGCGAGTCTGTTTTGAAGCGCCAGACTAGTCCTAATGTCATTTCTTGGGCTTCTCCTGGGATGGTCGCCATCCAGGTCTCGCTGCTTGCTGCCTTGTCCTCGGGGGAGAGGCTGCGCAATACTTGCGGGTCGCTGCTGGCCCACTGCCTGAGATCAAAGCCGCCTTTGATCAGGGAGGCGTGGAGCTTGAGTAGAAGGGCCTCGGCTTCTTCTGGCGTCGAGACGCTTTGCAGACAGTTGTCCACGTAGAAACTATTTCCTACACTTTGTCGGACCTCTTCATCAGCTGCTGGGTCCTCTGCGACGTGTTTTTGCAGTGCAAACGTAGCACAGCATGGGCTGCATGTGGTTCCGAAAGGGAGGACTTCCCATTGATAGATGGCTGGTCGCTCATCCCCGATCCTCTCTCTCCATAGGAACCGCAGCAGGGGCTTGTCCTCCTCCACTAGTCTCACCTGCAGGAACATCCCTTTGATGTCGCCGCTGATGGCCACCTTGTCTTGGCGGAAACGTAGTAACACGCCTAGTAGAGAGGGGCCGAGTGTTGGGCCGGGCAAGAGCTCTTTATTCAGATTTTGTGATCCGATCTGGTAGCTGCAGTTGAACACAATACGATCCTTGCCGTTGTGGTGGACTTTGTGGTGCGGCACGTACCATGATTCGGTCGTCTGATCGGCCTCTTTAATGTCAATTTTCTTTATGTGTCCCGCTGTGATTAGCTTGTTAATCTCAGCGCGGTACACCGTCTCTTGAGCGGGGTCTCTGGCTAGGCGCCGCTCTGTGTTCAATAGATACCGCTCCGTCGCTTCTTCTGGGGCGTGGAAGGTAGGCATACCCTCTCGCCTCAGGAGTGGAGTTGCGTATCTCATCACTCCGTTGACTTTGACTCTCTTTGTCCCCTGCTCGAGGAGGGCTATGGCGTAAATGTCTTCCTTGGAACGAATGTCTTTCTTTTCGTTCTTAAAAGGCATTGTCTCTAGTGTCCATAGCCTCTCGACATGCTGTAGGAGGGTGGTGTCTTCTTCTGTCACTCTGGAGTGGAGGCAGCTAGTGGCTGCTGTTCGGTTAAGAGACTTAGCGAGGGGGCCTTGTAATGTCCATCCTAGGCGGGTCTCGACTGCTGCAGGACAGCCTCTGGGCCCTGTGTGGACCCGGTCAATCGGGACGATGAGGTCTGCATGGTCGGAGCCTATCAGCAGGGTCGGGGTGGCACCGTCTATGAGCGGTATAGGTAGTTGACGCAGGTGCACATATTTATCCATCAGCTTGGCGATGGGGTAGGTGTACTGCGACAGGCCTATTTCTTGGCTGGTGAAAGCGTTAGTAATCCTATACCGTCTCTCTGGCTGCCCGCTTGCTGCGATAGTGAAGGAGACATTCTCGCCCTTTATCGTCTTTAGATCTCTTCTTATTGTCCGAATCGTCATCTGGTTTTCGCTCCCCCGCAGCCCCAGCTGGGCCGCAGCGGACGCGAGGAGAAGGGTCTTCTCTGACCCGTCGTCAAGGACGGCGTAAGTGTCCATGACCTTATCTTGGTAACTCAGTGTTACGCGGACCACCTTTAAGAGCACCCGGGCGCCCCCGCTGCTGGCGGGGTCAATGTACATAACACTTGCCTTTGTGCTGCTTGAGGGTGCAGGCTTTCTTCTGTTACTGTCGTGTAGGACATCTAGGTGGGCTCCGTCACACTGACTACACCTCTTCTTTAAGCGGCAATCGGCTGCCATGTGACTGCGCGCACATCGGTAACAGCGTCGGTTGGACTTTATCCATTGACTCACCTCGTCGGCGGTCATCTTCTTGAACGTGTCACATTGTGACAACCAGTGTTCCTTTTCGCAGTACGGGCACACCATCTTCCACTTCTCTTTCATCGAGGGGGTACTGTGGTTCTTGCTGCTCGGTACTGATTCTGATTGGTGCATGACGGTCACCAATCTTCGGCCATCGTTTGCTCTCCTAGGTCCCGTCTCTGGAGCTTGGTGTGCTCCGCATGAACGTATCCAACCGTAGGCTGTTGACTTCTCTCGCCAGGAAGTCGGCTAGGTCTAGGAGGGATGGCTCGGGACCGTTAGGATCACGGTGGTCTCTTTGCCGCCTGAAGCGCTCTTGTCGGGCGGGCGGAAGCTTCTCTAAAATCCTCTCGACATTAGAGTTTGCGTACAGTTCGTGCATACCCTTTTCTCTTTGCGCCCCCAGCATCCCTACCAGGGATTGTACCTTGATAGACAGGTCATCTAGTGAGCGATTGTCTGTGGCTGGGGGTAGGCGGTCAATATGCCTTATCTCTTGTATTACGTAGTCCCATATGCGTCCATATCTTTGGTCGAGTGCTGCTAGAGCCGCTGTGTATGGGGTAGTAGAGGTGGCATAGGCCAGCGCTATATTATGCGCTCGGGGCACCTTGAGGTGCTTCAGTAGGATAGCATACTTGTGACGTTCATCAGCTACATCGGACATCATTGTCTCTAAGCACATTCGTAGCTCCGTGTACTGTGCTCTGTTCTCGTGGGTGAAGTCCGGAAACGTCGGCGTGCCAATGTATGATGCCATGGATGGCTGGCACATCGGTGAGCGTTGGAAGAGAGGCCTCCTAGGCGAGTCTCCTCTTACGCCTCTTGGTGGGCTGGTACCTGCTGGGTACCATGGCCCGCGTATCCAGGTGCTGTTCCTCGGGGCTGGTCGTGCGTCGAGCTCACCCGTGAATTGAGTCGGGGGTCTGTAGCGCAGAGCCGCGGGGGTAGAGCCTGGGCTGTACTGGACCTCCTGGTCCTGTGGAGTACTGTGCTGCTGTCGGGCTTGACTCTCCTCCTCTCCCTCTTCTTCTTCCTCTGGCAGGTCCTCTAGATCCTGTAGTCGTCTATTTAGCCTCTCCGCGGTGTAGACCGTTTCTTCCTTGTAGCTGGGTCTCACTTGGACCGGTCGGGGAAGGAGTTCGGAGGGGGGTATAGGCTCTCTCTGGTGGTCGGGCTCAGGGTCGCTTGATCGGGTAGGGGAGGGTGCCCTTGACCCTTGTCTTGACGAGGCCCTGGAACCCCGTGCGGAGGGAGGGGGTGTTGCCCTGGCGATCAGCTGCTCCATTATCTGCGCTTGTAATCGGTCGCGCTCGGCTTCGCGCTTGGTGAGAGCGAGGTCGCGCTCTGCTTCTCTTTGGGCACCGGCTGCGGCGCGCTGGGCTTCGGCGCGGTCCCTTACCATATTCTCTTCCGTCTGAAGGCGTCTGATCTCTAGACGTATACGATCTTCGTCGCTCCGTTGCTGCGCTTGAAGGCGTTCTCTTTCCATGGAAGAATGTTCGCGCTCACTAAGCGTCTGTGCTTGGAGTCGATCGCGCTCTGTTGAGGCTGCTAGGCTGGCGAGGAATGCCTGTGCCAGCATCTTGTCCGCCTCGCTGGGGGAAGACGCTGGTTGAGGTGATCCGCTCCTGGCAGTACTCGTTGGAGATCTGTTCTCCTGTGGCGAGTCCTGGAGATCCATCTCCGGGGTGCTCTCCTCTTCTTGTAGCGGGTAGAGTTCCATCCCTGGAGGGCTGTCTTTATCCTGGAGCTCTCCGGGGACTACTTCTTCGGTCTTGGCGGGGGGTAAAGTCGTGTCGGGTCCCTCCTGGTCCCTACCGTGAGCTTGGTCAGTTACATTAGAACCCACTAGGGCCTCTATTGGCGGGGTAGCCTGGTCGATAGGGTCGGACATAATTTTACTATCTACTTTTTCCGCGTTTACCGTCTGTAGAAGGCTAGGTAGTATATTGGCAACGTAATCCTCTAAGTACTGAGGTGTCTGCCGTCTACGCTGCGGGCGATCTACTTTAGGAGAACCGTTTTGTGGAGTGTTCATCATAGGCCATGTCAATATTAATACCACTATATTAATATTACGCTAGTTACCCTCCGGCTCAAAGGACCAATTGTAACTGAGGGGTACAATTCCCTGACTGTATTGATAAGTATGGTATCATTAAACCACTACCGCTTTATGTACTTTAATTACTGGCCATACAGTACATGATATCTAAATATGATGAACACTTCCCACAATGAATCGGTTCCACACAAGGTGATAATTAAGTATTTATTGCAGCAAAGGGTACATAATATACTTCTGGTCACTTTGGATTGCGCTTATAAGGCAAATGAATGTGCGTAGGCAAATCAATACTGAATGTCCATTCTCTGGTTACGCAGGAGGCAATTATACAACCTGAATCTTAAGGAATTATATCTATGGTACACTAGTAATATATAGCGGGAGATACTGGAAGGGTCCCCCCGGTTGTAAGCCAGCAGGGGTAGGGGATCTGTCGGTAGTAGAAAGTCTGGTCAACGATGACTAAGTAGACTCCAAATACAGGAGACGGTGCAGTAGCCTCTTGATCCACAGACGAATACAGCTGTTCTCCGTAGATTGTAGCTCCACAGTGAAGAAAGCTAGCCGGCCTCAGGCTCTCTGAGGTGCAGGCTCGACGTGGCTCCCCACAGGGTAAATCCTACACGTGTAGGCGTCGGGTAGATTCTCCGCTCCATAAATCACAGGACCAAAGCAAATATATTCCAGCCGCAAAGGGCTATGTAGTCGTCGGGTAGATTAATCCAGTGTACATGTCCACACGGTTCTCGTCTAGGTCTCCTCGGGTGAAAGCGCCATGAAAGCAGCCCAGCCTGGATAAGCACTCTAGCTGATACGAGGAAGCGTTGGTGATGCTGGTCACTGTAGAACTTTAGCCGCACGATACACTATACACAATAGACTATTACTGACTTAATAGAAATATGTCGCACTCGACGGTATAGCGCCAAACTCTGACAATTCAGTTATTAATTCGCACGCGGTCTCAATGCTCTATTCTGGGGCCAAACAGGCCATACTTCACCGCACGTTGTATCGTGGGTGAGGCTTCAACTTTTAGTTACTAAGTGCTTCTGTATTCACCTGCGCTATATTTATATGCCCGGTGAACAAACTAGTGCCAACCTCATTTCTGTCGCCGTATTCCTGGGCAAGGCCGGGCATGTTCAGACATGTCTTGACGGTGACTTTGAACCTGGCTCCGGAGGCATGGCCCCTGGCGCCTGTGGACCGCTGTCCAATAGGAGAATGAAATATTATGGTCTGGACTAGGCTAAAGGGACATTCCGTGTATATGTACAAGGAATATACAAGGGATATCAAACGATATACAAATACTATGCAATATATATCAATCAATAAATATATATATTCGGTTTAATCTGATCCTTTGTAACAGTAACAGTAAGAAGCATTTTGGATAAAAGTATTCTGTACTTTTGTATGACAACAATGTATGCCTTTCAAATGTTAAATGATTAAATGATACACAGCGAAATCTACCCTCTCGCCTCTCATCCTGCTTTCGCCAACGGCAGCGATAAGGCGAAGCGAACTCCAGCAGTAGCGCGCTTGCTCCTGGGGCTGCCGCGGGGCGTGGCCGCGGCGGGTCACGTGCCTGTCGGGGCCAATCAGGCCTACCCCGGAAGTAGGAACGGTTGCGGAACAGCTACAGGCGGCCAGGGTACTCCTGGGTCCTAGTGCCCCCCCACGTTACACTATATGTCATGCACATGTATTTTATATGTTAATAAAATTGCATTTATCTATAGTCCTAATTCTGTCACTGTTTGATGTCACAAAGAAGGGTGTATCCGAAAGCTGTCTACAACATTTGTAACAGGTGATGAAAAAGTAAACAAATAATTAACTGTATTAGATATTTGTTAATGATGAATAGGCTTCACTTCAGATTAGGG
Source organism: Notolepis coatsorum (assembly GCF_963971535.1). NCBI lineage: Eukaryota > Metazoa > Chordata > Actinopteri > Aulopiformes > Paralepididae > Notolepis > Notolepis coatsorum. The sequence continues at coordinate 145,978,325 of NC_140173.1, read as the reverse complement.
CACACAATAGCATCTGCAAATGATTTATAGATGTTTTATGAATGTCTTAACAAATCATTTGTTGAACATGAACAAATAAATGGAGGTACAGTATAGTCATTTTTTCATATCCATTTTTCAAAGCATCTACAAATGTGTTACTACATATTAAACAACATTATTTAATGATGAACAAATCAAGTACAAACAATGTTGATAATGAGTTATAAATAATGTAGAACTCATTTGTAAATGTTATACAAATATAGTTATAAATGATTTAATAATAATTTATGAATGTATATAAATGATTTGTTCATGATTAGTTCATTATCTACAAATACCTTATAAAGGTCTTATAACTGAGTGTTATTATAAAGTGTTACCAGGATAACAAATCAATTATCATCGCCATGCTGTCTGTGCCCCTAAGTCCGTTGAATGTGGGTGAATTGTCCCCCAAACAGATCGATTATGGTTGTACTATAAGGTTTTTGGTAGCGGACCTGTTGGGGGATTCTTCAGCAGACTTGAATCCTGTCTTGCTGCTTGGAGACGGTCTTTAGATTATCTTTTTTTTTACCTATTTCTCTTCCTTCATTGGTGTTTAGACTGACATTTTAACTAGCCTTGATATGAACAGAACCAGCCACTGCGGGACCAACTTTCAACTTTGTAAAACTTTGTTGCTTAGTAACTGCTGCAATAGACCGTGTCATTGTGAACGTCGGGCATAGCTGCGTCTATCTGTGTGTGTGTGTGCGTGTGCGTGTGCGTGTGCGTGTGCGTGTGCGTGTGCGTGTGCGCGCGTGTGTGTGTGTGTGTGTGTGTGTGTGTGTGTGTGTGTGTGTGTGTGTGTGTGTGTGTGTGTGTGTGTGTGTGTGTGTGTGTGTGAGACCATCAGCCAGATTGTATCAGCACAAAATGTTCCCACCCAGTTTCCTGTCTTTCTTTTTTATGTTTTAAGTTTTGGATACGTGTGTTGGTGTATCTAGGTAAGAGTATGTGTGTATATCATATGTTTGTATGATATAGTATATGTTTCCCTTCTGCTGCAGAAGTGAATTAATTGATGTGATAGATTTGTAGAAGATTTAGCTAAATTAGAGCAGATTATTCTCCAGTTTAGTTGATGTTCTAATGACGATATATATATATAGATATATATTGTCAACAAAAGATGATTCAAATCATTGGGAGCATAGATAGATACTAAACATAATCTCCTATTATTCACAAGAACATTTACAAAACAGAATCTGCTATCATTATATTTTCCAGTGGTACTAGTATTACATTTTTTCCTCATCCTTATTAGCACCCTTTTCGTTTTCGATTGGGCACTTCTGTCATGCAATAACATGATAGTTCTTATTTTGCAATCGTTTAACATCTTGTTTAAAATTATATTCCTGTATAAATGCAAAATCAATATGTTTCCTATGCAATAAATCTCACATTGCAGTTGTTTGGTAGGAGCATTAAGGGCTCTTATGTTCAGAGAAATTGCATTCATATTTGAATATTTGCTCATACGTAAAGAGAAAAACTATTTGTGAAAAGTTTGATTCCACAACGGGTCCTTTCCCCAAAGAGTATGAGGATGACTGTAAATAATTAAAAAAAATTATAAAAGAAAACAGGACACCGGGCCCTATTCCCCGTACCTGGTTCAACTAAGTCGATCAAGAGTCCCATTATCCAGATTCAATTAACCCGATGTTTGAAGCCGGGATTTTCCTGTTCCTCGAAGGTGGATTCAGTCTCGTTAACTCGAACCAGACTTGAGACCCAGGATAAGTGCGCGCGGCCGCTTCAGTTGAAAAGCCAGCACGTATCGATAGCAGATATCCTGATTTTCTAACGGCATTGATTGATTAATTGATTTAAAACTTTATTAACAGATTGCAGTACGGCTCAATAGCCTCGCCGACAAGTTAAATGCGTTATCTATAGGCAAATTTTAAGTCCCTCATTACCCCAATCAATCAGATTATATTTCTTTAAACTTGCCTGCTGGCAGTAGGTTTATGGATTGAATAATCAAATGAGATCTTGCTAGCGAAAATAATTAGTTAAACTGTTATACAGAATAAGGATACGGCTCTCTTACCCATTGATTGATGTATGGTGGATTTTTTAATTATCTGCACTGTGGTGTGAAGGTTTGTGGTTTTGACTTTCACGCAGATGGCCCGGGTTCGAATCCCACTTCTCCTAGTCTTTTCCTTCTTTTTGCAATGTAGGAATAATTCAATTTGGTGCACGTTGAGAGCTATATAAAGAATGACATCCTCAATGCATGTAGATTTATAATATTTTAACTTAAAACTAGGCTACTTTTGCGTATAATCATTAATATTATATTCCAAAAAATTATATTGGAAACGCGGGGTTTCGAACACCAGTCGCCCGGTTGCCAGGATTTGAGCACTACCGCTGCGCCACTGTGCCAGACGGGATATATTCATTGTTTATCCATTAATGGACGAGAGACCCGTGTTTAGAATATATTTTCTTTTGAATGAAGTTTTATCTCTTTATTCTCAAATGCATTAATGTGACGTCAACGGCTCATTCAATTTCTCAAATCCGTCAAACAGCGCATCTCATCAGACATTTTAATCCCAGTTACAATATCACACAAAAACCACAATCCACGCATAGACACTTAAATTTTATGCTTGAATGAAACACAATCCGGGCGCTCCGTTAAGCAAATCTACAGCGGAGAATATATGAAACTAATCAGAGCCAAACGGCCGATAGGTTTCATTCATTAAAAATATCCCCGCGGGATTCACATTTGCAATGCGCCGTTATTAAAATAACCACATGCAGCGTGTATCGCGACTCCGAGCGCCGTATATGACGTGCATTATTTTATTTAGGACAAAGTAAATCTATAGGCTCAATATGATTTATTATCAGCATTTAGTTCTATTATTATACATTTCAAAAGCCCCCTCTAGGAAAACGAAGCACAGAAACATAATTCAGAATGGTATAAATGGGATCTCTAGACTGTGAGAATCATTTCAGGAAGCAAGCTGTCATTTATTTGCGGGGGCGTGGCCATGGTTCATCCGGCTAACTGAAGTTAACCCTGCTCTCGACCAGGCTCAAACTTTTTGATCTGTTGTCATGGTGATTTGGACAATCGAGCGTCGGGGAATGGAAAGGTCCGGCTTGACTCAGACTAGACTGGAAATTATCCGGCTAACTCAGTTATCCAGGTACGGGGAACGGGGCCCAGGGTAATCACTTGAACTCAAGAAAATATGCCTGTTAAGAGGTAAGCTGTAAGGTCCCCCAATTGGTCCCCCTGCTGTTCTCATCATAAATCGATCAATACAGACCGTATTAATTAATGTTGTGTTTATTCTTCATATGTAGCCAAGAGTAAAGACCCTAACCCTATCAAAACAGCAGTCAAAGTGTATATTTTCAGCACTACGTTTGTTTACTGATGTTTTAAATATTTTTTGAAAATAAGAGTTTATCTGAATAATGTGAATTCTCTGTGCATTGCATAGGAAAAAGGTGAGTAGTCACACGAGGAATGATGATCCAGATTTAACACTGCCATTGGAAAGAGGAGATGTGGCGCTATCAATCGATGTATGACTTGGCCATAATAAGGTCATTTATAGGCCTGATATTCTATATTCTATATTAAAATGCATTATAATTCAAATTGCATGTGTCCGGATGCCAGAATGCAGTAGTGTATCTACAAATCCTTCTGTTTACTCATCTTCCCTTTATTCGTTTGCTTAGATTTTTTGTATACTTGATCTCAAGAAGTTGCTGAATGAGATCAGTGAGTGACACCTGACCACCCGCAATGTTAGCATGGTGTTGTTCACTGTCAAAGATGCAAAGAAAAAATATAATTTATATTCTCCTTTGTTTCATTACGATTTACTCAAGCATAGTAACAGACACAATATTTCTGGGAATACATTCCCTGAGGTCCATAGATGTTCCTAGATATCAGGAACGCTAATTGATCTTGTAGAAGTGGAGCAATCTTCCATTTACTTGGGCATGTACTTTTAGGCGGAGCTTCGGAAAATAGGGCTACAGCTTACCCTGTTAAAGCCCTATTTTCTGAAAATCCACCTAAAAATACATGTACAGTAGGAACAAAAACTGTGTATTGTATTGGGTATCCGTAAAAAATTGCATTCTGCTGGAAAACAACACGTCTTTTTTTATTTTTATTTTTTAGAGAATTTTTCTGATAGAAGGTTTTTTTCTCTTCAGTCATCGCATTATTGAATTTTGCACTGTGAAATCAGGCAATACTCTCTTCTCCTGGATGACCAGACCTCAGCTAAATGAATTAACAAGTGGCTATAGCTTAGCCCTTCTGGCATCAAAGCAGAGTTCCATACACAGTATAGGAACGAGTCTAACCCATTGTGTGACAATTTTCTTTTTAAATAAGTATGCACTTGTAGGCTTTTAGGCCTTTAAGTAGAAAATGAGGATAGCTAACACAAAACAACATGTATTGTTCTTCACTAACATATGGGTTAGTGAAGAACAACTGAAACAAGGCAAAGACACAACAAAGACAAACACGAAATTTCAGTAAAAAAATTTAACAAAACAATGTTATATAATCAATATGATATACAGTAATCATGTTAAAATAATGTTATAATATGTTATATAATGTTATAATATAGTATATTATAATCTGTGTAATATAAAACGGTATAACATAACCGATAGGGCATACAGACTCTCAGCTGCATCTTTGTTTACACTGTTTATTTGTATCATTATGTTTATATTCAGAGGTAATTATATTGTTTACACTGTTTATTTTTCTCATATTTTTATATTCAGATCTAAATATATTGCCTATATGTCTTTCTACCATTACCCTTCCCATATACCTGTACCTCCCCCATGCTGCTATGATGGTAGGGGATCAATAAAGGAATATCTTATCCCAAACATGGCAATTCGAAACTGGCCACCGTAAATGCCCAAAACCCCCACCACCTCCTAATAGACAGTCTCCTCACCACCGCATGTATATATTCCCTCCCCGCCGTATGTATATTTCCCTCCCACCCACCCACCCCCTCCTAATGTACAGTCCCCTCCCCATCATATGTATATACTCTGTCAGGATCTAGGGGTAATAGTACTGTATATTTGAATACCGTTATGTCACAAATGTATCAGTACTAAATACCTATATGTCCCTATGCCATAAATGTCATGTATGTTGTGTATGTCATAAATGTCTATATGAATTGAAAATGGGGGACCCTGATGGAAACAAGACAAACGTCTTTCTCAGGTCTGCATCCCCTTAACAATTGTATGTATTGAGCCGTACTGTATTGTACCCATTCTGCAATCTGTTAAATAAAGTTTTCATTCATTCATTCATTCATATCAAATCCAGTGAAGATTACAGTTAAGATTAGTGTTAGTGTTTGTGTGTAGATCCAGATTAGTGTTAATTAGGACGGAGGATTCAGTTCTCATTTTGGAGGGAAGGGGGGGTCTACTCACCGGCTCTTGCAGACGGGGGGCCAGGTCTCGGTCTGGTGAATCAAAGAAGAGCTGCTCAGAATCCACAATTACTTTCCGTTTTACTTTCAGTTTTACAGGGTAAAGGAAACACGTTTTGTACCCCTTCTTCCTCACCGCATCGATGACCATGAGTTAAAGGCTTTTGTCCTCTTGTTGGTGTGGGATGAGCACTTCTCCTCATAATCTCCCGGAGGGTCTTGAAGACGAGTGGTCGTGGTGGGGTTCTCTAGAATCCAATACATCAATTCCACGCACACTCTCGTTCGATTACCACATTCCCGGTGATGGAAAGAGATGAGAGCCAGATTGGTAGATGGTGTCAAAGGAATGAAATTGGTTCCCACTGATTTCCTGGCCCTCTGGAAGGAAGAGCACCTTGAGTGTGATCCTCGACCCGGGCCAAGCTCCCCCCTCTAAGTTGATCGATCTCACCGGCTGTATTGTTGATGGTGTTCTTGTTGAGGCGTCAACAACTTGGAATAAATCGGTCTTTGCTTTGAGGGTTTTGGATGGTCGCTTTGATATCGGCGTTGTTTATTTCGAGCGATTCAAGTCTGGTGTTGAAGCCATCTCAGTTGGCACGGGTGGAGCAGAGAGTTTGGAGTTCACCCGGGCGATTAACCCATTCAAATGAGCTTCCATGAGCAGGAGCTGCCACATGACTGGTGAGCGGTCCTTCTCCTCTGGGGCCTGAGGAGCTAGGAGAGGCTGAGTAGAGGCAGAGACAGATGGAGAGGAAGATGGAGGGTGTGCTGGCTGATATTTTGCTACCAGATCTTTTGTCATTATTAAACTATTTTTTATTAGTCAGAAAGAAAAAAAATGCTGTCGTTATCCTAGAAAAAAAGCATTTGTTTGGCACATAAAGCCAGCCGGGAAAATCTAGGCAACCATCTTGCCAGCGTAGGTAATTAAACTGCAGTTGGGTTGTTTTAATCAAATTAAAATACAGGTACAATAACTTACTAAATCCAACTTTATTGAATTTTTTTTTTTTATTTAAAATCAAAGGTTGCCTTTTGGATACGGAACATAGGGGAACATAGGGCTGTGGGAAGATAGGGATGTGGGAACATAGGGCAGTAATATAGGGCTGTAGGAACATAGGGCCGTGGGAACATACTGTAGGGCTGTAGGAACATAGGGCCGTGGGAACATAGGGCTGTAGGAACATAGAGCCGTGGGAACATAGGGCTGTAGGAACATAGGGCCGTGGGAACATAGGGCTGTAGGAACATAGGGCCGTGGGAACATACTGTAGGGCTGTAGGAACATAGGGCCGTGGGAACATAGGGCTGTGGGAACATAGGGCTGTAGGAACATAGGGCTGTAGGAACATAGGGCGGTGGGAACCTAGGGCTGTATGAACATAGCTATAGGAACATAGGGCTGTGGGAACCTAGGGCTGTAGGAACATAGGGCTGTAGGAACATAGGGATGTAGGAACATAGGGATGTAGGAACATAGGGATGTGGGAACATAGGGATGTAGGAACATAGGGATGTGGGAACATAGGGCTATAGAAACATAGGGCTGTATGAACATAGCTGTAGGAACATAGGGCTGTGGGAACCTAGGGCTGTGGGAACATAGGGCTGTGGGAACCTAGGGCTGTATGAACATAGCTATAGGAACATAGGGCTGTGGGAACATAGGGCTGTGGGAACGTAGACACGCTCCCAATGGCATCATGGAATCCAACGTGGCCTGTTTTTGTCTGCTTTTTTTTTCATAGATGGGGCTTTCCTCTAAATGTGCACCAAAGATCCTAACTCATCCTACAGAAAAGAAGATATACGCCCCCCGGTTGGTTTCCACATGGTTTCTACATGGTGTCCTCATGGTTTCTACATGGTTTCTACATGGTGTCCTCATGGTTTCCTCATGGTGTCCAAATGGTTTCCTCATGGTTTCCTCGTGGTTTCTACATGGTTTCCACATGGTTTCCACATGGTTTCCTCATGGTTTCCTCATGGTTTCTACATGGTTTCCTCATGGTTTCCTCATGGTTTCCACATGGTTTCCTCATGGTGTCCTCATGGTGTCCACATGGTTTCCTCATGGTTTCTACATGGTTTCCTCATGGTTTCCACATGGTTTCCACATGGTTTCCACATGGTGTCCACATGGTTTCCTCATGGTTTCTACATGGTTTCCTCATGGTTTCCACATGGTTTCCACATGGTTTCTACATGGTTTCCTCATGGTTTCCACATGGTTTCCTCATGGTTTCCTCATGGTTTCTACATGGTTTCCTCATGGTGTCCACATGGTTTCCTCATGGTTTCTACATGGTTTCCTCATGGTTTCCACATGGTTTCCACATGGTGTCCACATGGTTTCCTCATGGTTTCTACATGGTTTCCTCATGGTTTCCACATGGTTTCCACATGGTTTCCACATGGTTTCCTCATGGTTTCCTCATGGTTTCTACATGGTGTCCTCATGGTGTCCTCATGGTTTCCTCATGGTGTCCAAATGGTTTCCTCATGGTTTCTACATGGTCTCCACTTGGTGTCCACACTGGGTATAATTACTTGGAATGTTTTCACCCGGTCCACCAGCTGTCACAGCCGAGGGCATCTGCCCCGTACCGCTGCCTGCCGCAACCTCGCTCCCCCCCCCCCCCTCGCGCTCATTAGCCAACGCATGAGAAGCAGGGAGAAGTGCCTCTATATATATGTCCCTCTCTGCATTGTTTACTCCTGTGCCCCAATGGTTGTGTTAATAACTGCCATATCTCCACAACTTAATGGGATCATCTGCACGCACAGAAACACCAGCAGCACCAGGATTCCCATAAACACACATTATTTAGTTGCTCAGAGGGTTAAGTGGTCCATTCCTTCGGCATCTGTGTGGGTAAAGCAGTACAGTTTTCTTTCCCACTGGGGTCAGCCGTACTATGCTCTTGCGGTTCTTTAAAAGGAACCTGGGATTTAAGTGTCCAAGATTTGGCAAACATGTGTGTCGACCATTGTAGGACATAAACTACGATGGTAGACTGTCCTAGCCGTTCCGTTCATCTCTCTTTTTCCACACCTCATGTTCTGGTATTGACCCTTTCACTACCACACTACATAAGGTAGTGTGGTATTGAAAGCGTGAACCTGCTGTAGTGTGGTAGTGAAAGCGTGAACCTTCTGTAGTGTGGTAGTGAAAGGTTAACCTTTTGTAGTGTGGTAGTGAAAGGTTAACCTTTTGTAGTGTGGTAGTGAAAGGGTTAACCCTCTGTAGTGTGGTAGTGAAAGGTTAACCTTCTGTAGTGTGGTAGTGAAAGGGTAAACCCTCTGTAGTGTGGTAGTGAAAGGGGAGATGAAGGAAAAGGGGAGATGAAGCATAGTGATAAACACATAGTCATATCATCAAATTAGTATTTAGATAAACCACAGAACAAATCACATTATAAAAATAAGGCGTTTCTAAGAAAAAACTATTTGTAATGTCCATTTATGTAGCATTTATGAACATGTGCGCCGCCATTTTGTTGCTGACGTCACAGTGTTGGTTTGGTGTATACACTGCTGGTTAGCTGCATAGTAAACATGGACTGTCGGGTCAGTCAAATGTTGCCTACCAAACAACGGGACCGCGTGGTTCTTTTTGTATTGCTCCTGGCTGTTCAAACTAATTTTACCGTGTGAAAGAGAGAGGAAAGTTGGTTAATTTCCACAAACTACCAGTGAAAAAAACAGTGTTGTTGGCACGTTGGCTCAGGCTGGCTGCACTCAGGCGGCGCGAACAGCCTGTTGGACAGGGAATGAAGATCTGCAGCGAACACTTCATTGCCTCGGATTATGTTGTTGGGGTGGGAGGTTTGTCCAGAAGACCACTAATCAGCTGAAGCCTGATGCGGTTCCCTCGGTCTTCGACAGACAGACCGGCGCAGGCAGTTCAGCGTCGCGGAGCATTTAGCCTGCTGGCTACCTAGCTCCAGTTCAACCAGCCGAGCGTCGGGACCATTTAGCCTGCTGGCTACCTAGCTCCAGTTCAACCAGCCGAGCGTCGGGACCATTTAGCCTGCTGGCTACCTAGCGCCAGGTACCAGCGTTAGCTCCCGGAGCGATGGCTAGTTAGTTAGCACCAGCCGGGTACCAGCGTTAGCTCCCGGAGCGATGGCTAGTTAGTTAGCACCAGCCGGGTACCAGCGCTAGCTCCCGGAGCGATGGCTAGTTAGCACCAGCCGGGTACTGGCGTTAGCTCCCGGAGCGATGGCCAGTTAGTTAGCACCAGCCAGGTACCGGCTACCTAGCTACGGTTCAGCTAACTAGCCTAATGCAGCATTTAGCGTGCTGGCTACCTTGCTCCAGCAGCTTGTCGATGTGCTGGAGCCTCGGCAAGCTAACGTTAGCTTTCTCCAGCAGCTTGTCGATGTGCTGGAGCCTCGGCAAGCTAACGGTAGCTGGCTCCAGCAGCTTGTCGATCTGCTGGAGCCAGCTACCGTTAGCTTGCCAAGGTTCCAGGTTAAAGGTTAAAGGTTTGTTTTTCTTTTTTGAAACTTTTACGTTTCCTTATCTGGCTCGTTTCACACACAAGGAAACACAGTGTCCTTTATAGGTGAATTCAAAGCAAAGGTTTTAATTTTATTTATTTTTTTATTGATCTTTTTCCCCCTCCATTTTCCTCCGATTTTCTCCCATCCCAATGTTAGTCGTATGCCAATTCCCAGTCCCTTCCTGGTCGCTGCGCACTTACCCACAGTCAGATCATCTGGGAGAGTGGAGGCTACCACGTGCTTCCTCCGACACACGTCCAGCCAATCACCGCTTCTTTTCACCTGGCAGCGCGGATTCTCATCGAGAGGGCGTAGCGTGTGGGAGGACCACACTATCCCCCTCAAGTCCTATCCGCGCTTAGCAGGCGCCCCGACCGAACTGTAGGAGTCGCTGTTTACAACGACCCGGACCCACCCCGCCAGCTTCTCCCACCCTCTAATACAGCCAATTGTATTAGTGCAGACGGCCAGCCAAGCTGGTGACAACCCCGGAGCTGTGAGCTGGATTCGAACAGGCGAATCCAGCTCACAGCTCCGGGGTTGGTGACGAACGCAATCTCCGCTCGGCCACCTAACCGCCACAGGTTTTAACTTTTTAATGAAAAACAAAAACAAAACAAAAAAAGATATCCAGAGATGGAGATGAAGAAAAAATATATGGCAATACACACACACACACACACACACACACACACACACACACACAAGATGGCGCCGCTATGCCCGGCCGCCTGTCTGTGCGCTCCGTCGAGACTGTGCTTACTTTTGCTAATATTTATAGTTTTAAGAGTTTTGTCTGTACCAACAGTAGGTGCATTTCACTTATAGACATCGGATTACGGGAAATTTACCGACTAGATTACTCCCTGGATCAGCTTTCTGAACCGCAGCAATGGCCTGTTGAGATCTTGAGGACACCAGGACCAGGTCTTGACCCCAGGGACAAAGGAACCATCAGACGGCGTGGGAAGAGAGCTGGGATCCGTAACAGACTGAGAACCAGACGACACCGAACGCCACTACCCAGTATATTGCTAGCCAATGACAATCGATTGACAATAAATTAGACGACATCCGAGCAAGGATTAAATTCCAGAGAGACGTTAGAGATTGTAATGTTCTCTGCTTCACTGAAACGTGGCTGTCGCCAGAAACCCCGGACCACGCCATCCAACCGGCCGATCACTTCTTCATCCACCGCAAGGATAGAACAGCTGAATCAGGCAAACAGCGCGGAGGTGGGATCGCCTTCATGGTGAACAACAATTGGAGCGATCCAGCCAACGTGAAGGAATTATCGAACCACTGCTGCACCAACCTGGAATATATAACAATCAAGTGTCGTCCTTTCTTCCTTCCGAGAGAGTTAACGGCGATCATCCTTGTAGGAGTGTACATTCCACCGCAAGCCAGCGATAGTGTTGCGCTCTCCAGACTTCACGATGAGGTAAACAAACTCCAAGCCGCGAACGTTAACGCGGCCATTGTAGTAGTGGGTGATTTCAATAGCGCCAATCTGAGAAAGGTTTTGCCTGACTTCTATCAGCATGTGACTTGTAACACCAGAGGCGGTAACATTTTAGATCACTGTTACTCGCAATTCAAGGGTGGCTACAAGACTCATTCTGCTAGTGGCTTTGGGAAGTCTGATCATGCGGCCATATTTCTTTCTCCAAAGTACAAACAAAGAATCAAGAGCACACCTGTAGTCTCGCGAGAGGTGCAGAAATGGGATGTGGAGTCGGAGGGGACGCTCCAGGCTGCGTTTGAGTGCACAGACTGGAGCGTGTTCCGCGACACAGATAACATTAATGTCTACACGGAGACAGTGCTGGACTATGTTCGTACTTTGGTGGAAGAAACAATCCCCACTACCACAATTAGAGTTTACCCAAATCCAAAACCCTGGGTAGACAAATCCGTCCGTGAAGCTCTGAAAGCGCGCACCAAAGCATACAACGACGGCCTGGTGGCAGGCAACATGAATGACCACAAGGTGGCGCGATACAACGTAAGGAGGACAGTGACAGAGGCCAAACGGCGCTACAGAGATAAAATTGAACTCCAGTTTGAACAGGCTGACTCCAGAGCTATGTGGCAGGGGCTCAAAACGATGACAGACTACAAAGGCACCTCCCTCAAACTGAACAGTGACATCTCCTTAGCAAATGACCTCAATACCTTCTATGCGAGGTTTGATGCTGGTAATAACAACACCAGCCCACAAGCCACGGCAATGGGGGGGGGGGGGGGGGGTCTGCTGCTGATGGAGACTCAGTGTTCAGGGTAACAGAGCATGAGGTGAGGCGGACCTTTAAAAAAGTGAATATCAGGAAGGCAGCAGGACCGGACGGCATCCCCGGCCGCGTCCTAAAAGTCTGTGCCGACCAACTGGCCCCGGTATTCACTGACATATTTAACCTGTCCTTAGAACAGGCTGTCATCCCCACCTGCCTGAAGAAGTCCACTATTATCCCTGTACCCAAAAAATCCAAGCCTGCTTGCCTCAACGACTACCGCCCTGTAGCTCTCACCTCCATAGCCATGAAGTGCTTTGAGAAGCTAGTAAAGGGCTACATCTGCTCCTCCCTCCCCATCAACATAGACCCCCTGCAATTTGCATACCGCCCCAACAGGTCCACGGAGGACGCCATAGCCCATGTGCTGCACACAGCAGCATCACACCTGGACAAGAGGAAGGGGAACTATGTGAGAATGCTATTCATCGACTACAGCTCGGCATTCAATACCATAGTCCCCTCCAAACTCATAGCCAAGCTCAGGGACCTGGGCTTGAACTATGACCTCTGCCAGTGGGTCTTGGACTTCCTGACGGGCAGACCCCAGGTGGTGAGAGCAGGCAACTGCACCTCCTCATCCATCACCCTCAACATAGGGGCCCCCCAGGGCTGTGTTCTGAGTCCCCTCCTCTACTCCCTGTACACACACGACTGTGTGGCTCAGCGGAGTAGCAACACAATCATCAAATTTGCCGATGACACAGTGGTGGTGGGCCTGATCTCTGCCAACGACGAGAGGGCCTACCTGGAAGAGGTCAAGGTCCTGGCGGGATGGTGCCAGGAAAACAGCCTCTCCCTGAACGTCAGCAAAACAAAGGAGATGATTGTGGACTTCAGGAGGTCGGGGGTCAAGGACTACAGCCCCCTCAGCATCGACGGGGCACCGGTTGAGAGAGTCAACAGCTTTAAGTACCTCGGAGCCTACATATCCGAGGACTTGACATGGACCACACACATTGACAGTGTTGTGAAGAAGGCACGACAACGCCTCTACTTCCTCAGGCGCCTAAGGAAGTTCCAAGTCAGTCAGAAGATCCTTAAGAACTTCTACTCATGTACAATAGAGAGCATCCTGACTGGCAACATCACCTCCTGGTTTGGGAATAGCACTGCACAAGACCGAAGCAGACTACAAAGAGTGACACGTTCAGCCGAACGCACAATCGGAGGGGGGCTCCCCACCCTCCAGAACATTTACAACAAGCGGTGCAGGGGGAAGGCTAAGAGAATTATTAAGGACTCGAGCCACCCGAACAACTGCCTCTTTGAACTGCTGCGGTCAGGCAAGCGATACCGGAGTCTCAAGGCGAGCACAGAAATACTCAGAAGAAGCTTCTATCCCCAGGCCATCAGGCTGCTTAACAAACAATGAACACTACACAACAACAACCATCAAACGCACATACAGTAGCACACACATCCACACGCACACACTCACTTTAAACAAACACACTGTAGCACCCACTCCCCACACTTTATAGCACACACTCACTTTAAACAAACACACTGTAGCACCCACTCCCCACACTTTATATTTATTGATGAAGGATTGCACTACAACTCGTACACCTTACTGTAAATTGTACCTAAATTGTACCTCATCCCATTTCTGCATTTCTGCTTTGCACTATATAATATTGTACATTAGTACACTGCATAGTATTGTATATTATATGGTAACTCAGTTACGTCTATTCTGCATCGAACATTGTACATATGTCTATACTGAACACTGTGACCTCATTTTCTACTTCTAATTTACATGCTATACTATGTTATTTGATACTATCTTGTCTAGCACAGTCTCTGGAGCGTAACAGTAAGAAGCATTTTGTATGAAAGTATTCTGTACTTCTGTATGACAACTATTAAAGAAACTTGAAACACACCACACACAGACAGACAGACAGACAGACAGACAGACAGACAGACAGACAGACAGACAGACAGACAGACAGACAGACAGACGTGCCGCTTGGCAGAAGGAGGCAGCAGCAGCAGATGTTTCACATTTCTCCGCCACCTGTGTGTTTTATCGACAAACTGTTTCGACGAGTAGCGAGTGTTTGTGCGGAGCGATGCGGTGTTTCTATGACACCTCCCGACCCCCCCCCGCGCGCGTTGTACAGTATATGGCACGAGGAATGTGAATTACATCATATCCTGTGCCTTGGTACAGTGTGTACATCTCAAGGGCAGAACGCCCCCTGCTGCAGGTAATTACACTTAGCTGGAACATGTTAGAGGTAGGATCTCTAACAGCAACCTCTAGTGGAATGATGATGACAACGCGGCGCTGCGCTTTCTTTACAGTTTTAGTTTGTGTCTGCTGTGTGGGTTGGATCTCAGTGGGTACAGGGCGAGGGGTTGCTACTGCCGGCTACCGTCTGGAGACATTCACAGTATACTACGATACTAAACTCCAACCCACATGTCTGACCGAAACAAAAAAAAAAAAAAAAAAAAAACGCAGTACCGAACGGAGCACTTTAGCCTAGAGGGCGCTGTTTGGCGGCATGACAGATTCTATCTTTGATGCAGTGGCAAATCAGTCACTCCCATTTGATTTACATTTAGTTGTTTAACTGACACTGTTATTCAAAACGACTTACTAGATGCAGCACTCAAAATTCAGATAAATTCTGCTGCTTGCGTGCTGCTTGTGTGCCACTTAAGTCCCGCCCCCTCGGGGTGTTCATTTTCAAGGGGGCTGGTGGCTGGGTCCCCAACGTGAACAAAGGGAGGGTACCTAACTTGAGTGCTTCCCCAGGGAGGGGGGTCAGGGGCTACTGCCCTCAGACCCCCCCCCAAGATAATTTTTAATAAGTGGGTTCGGGGCAGTCTGACTTGGGGTACTGACCATATATTAGTGTTGGCAATGCGTGATAAGTAAACAGTGAAAAAAGCGAAGGAATCGGATGGAGCTGGGGGCGTTTGGGACGAATACAAATGTAAGATGAAAATCTCCCCAGCCTGTGGGAGGCAGTGGAGGTGCGAAATCTGGCCCGGTCCGGAACAATAGGAGTCACAAAATCACAGCAGGAGACGAGCAGGAGAGGAGCAGGAGAGGAACAGGGGATGAGCAGGAGAGGTTCGATGTTTGAGTGCTGCATTGTACAGTTGTGTACAACGGAGCCAGCAAAGGGATACACCCCCAGCAGTCAACGATAAGTGTCCTTGCTCGTCTAATGAGCCGGGTCAAACCTTCTGCCCTGATGTAATCACAATGGCAGCTCCACTCACTGATGCACGTTCCTTTATTGTCACGTCATTCAGTACCTTACAGCGAACAAATTGTGAAATTCACTTTGTTGCGGTTCCTCGACCACCATAGCGGCATCCAATATAATATAAATAGAATAAAATGAGCATAGAATAAAAATAAATAATTCAACAGGCTCTTTTGACGAGTCTGATGGCTTGGGGGGGAAGACACTGTTCTCCAGCCGGTTGATTCTGTGGCTCCAGACCGCGTCCGCTGGAACAGTCCGCGGTTGTGGGGTGATTGGGGTCCTTTCCGGGCTTTTTTGATCCACCGGGTCTCGTAAATATCCTGGACGGGGGGAAGCTCACATCCACAGATATGTTGGGCTGTCCTCACGACTCTGCTCAGCGCTCTGAGGTTGAGGTCGGTGCAGCGCCCCCTCCAGGCAGTGATACACCCCGTCATACCCGTATCATTGCGTGCATGGATGATGAGTATCATAACCGTATCATTGCATGTATGGGTGATGAGTATCATAACCGTATCGTTGCATGTATGGATGATGAGTATCATAACCGTATCGTTGCATGTATGGATGATGAGTATCATAACCGTATCGTTGCATGTATGGATATCATAACTGTATGTTTATGTTTATTAAAGGATCCCCATTAGAGACACATGAAAGAGCCTCTAGTCTTCCTGGGGTCCTGGACAAAACAAATACAATACAAATGTACAACTAAAAAATACGAATACAAATAAAAACAAAACACAAATTAAAAATCAATACAAATGTACAAAATTCACATTATAAAATCTAACGTTCCAGTCAAACAAAAACAAAAGATAAAATACACAGATAACAGTTACATACTTGACATGTTTTGCAAGATATCTCTTAGTATTTGTTTTGAAAGTAATTTTATTATGTATTGTGGACGAGATGTTTTTCGGCAGAGCGTTCCAGAGTGCAATACTGTATATCATGCCAGTGAGTTTGAGAACATTTGATTTTGGTGCTGATTTTGTTCTGAGCAACTGTATCATTGCATGTATGGGTGATGATTTTCATAACTATCATTTAATGTATGCATGATGACTATTTTTATTATTTGCTAGATCCAAATGTGAAACACTGTGATTATTTGTATTACTGAATAGAGAGCCTATTAGGATGTTAGATCCTAATGTGAAACACTGTGATTTACCATACCTTGCTATGCTCGCTCATGCCTGTATTTTTTATGTCCGTTCTATTTTATAATTTTTTTGACTTTTTAAACTGAATCATTTTAAACTATTTTTATTATTTGTATTACTGAAAACTGTAAGCGGAGAGCCTATTGGGATGCTAGATCCTAATGTGAAACACTGTGATTTGCCATACCTTGCTACCTGTCTATCTTTTTTATGCCCGCTTATGCCTGTATTTTTTACTGTTGTGAAGCACTTTGAACTGCAACCTCTGTATGAAAAGTGCTATACAAATAAAGTTATTATTATTATTATTATTATTATTATTATTATTATTATTATTATTATTATTATTATTATTATTATTATTATTATTATTATTATTATTATTATTATTATTATTATTATTATTATTATTATTATTATTATTATTATTATTATTATTATTATTATTATTATTATTATTATTATTATTATTATTATTATTATTATTATTATTATTATTATTAGTATTAGTATTATTATTATCATAACTGTATCATTTAATGTATGGATGGTGAGTGGTACAGTATGCTACTATTATCAGGTGTTTGGCCACTTGTGTAGAGCTCAGTCTAAACATAGAGGATTAAAACACAGTGAGAGGGCAGAATACCAGAGAGTGACTTCTGCAGGAGTCAGCCATCAAGTGCTGACACTGGAGCTACTGTACGATGTTACTGTACATCATGTTGGAGCTAGTTATGGTGTTACTGTACATCATGTTGGAGCTAGTGATGGTGTTACTGTACATCATCATGTTGGAGCTAGTGATGGTGTTACTGTACATCATGTTAGGAGCTAGTGATGGTGTTACTGTACATCATGTTAGGAGCTAGTGATGGTGTTACTGTACATCATGTTGGATCTAGTGATGGTGTTACTGTACATCATGTTGGAGCTAGTGATGGTGTTACTGTACATCATGTTGGAGCTAGTGATGGTGTTACTGTACATCATGTTAGGAGCTAGTGATGGTGTTACTGTACATCATGTTAGGAGCTAGTGATGGTGTTACTGTACATCATCATGTTGGCGCTAGTGATGGTGTTACTGTACATCATGTTGGAGCTAGTGATGGTGTTACTGTACATCATCATGTTGGCGCTAGTGATGGTGTTACTGTACATCATGTTGGAGCTAGTGATGGTGTTACTGTACATCATGTTGGAGCTAGTGATGGTGTTACTGTACATCATGTTGGAGCTAGTGATGATGTTACTGTACATCATGTTGGAGCTAGTGATGGTGTTACTGTACATCATCATGTTGGCGCTAGTGATGGTGTTACTGTACATCATGTTGGAGCTAGTGATGATGTTACTGTACATCATGTTGGAGCTAGTGATGGTGTTACTGTACATCATGTTGGAGCTAGTGATGATGTTACTGTACATCATGTTGGAGCTAGTGATGGTGTTACTGTACATCATGTTAGGAGCTAGTGATGGTGTTACTGTACATCATGTTAGGAGCTAGTGATGGTGTTACTGTACATCATGTTGGAGCTAGTGATGGTGTTACTGTACATCATCATGTTGGAGCTAGTGATGGTGTTACTGTACATCATGTTGGAGCTAGTGATGGTGTTACTGTACATCATCATGTTGGAGCTAGTGATGATGTTACTGTACATCATGTTGGAGCTAGTGATGATGTTACTGTACATCATCATGTTGGAGCTAGTGATGGTGTTACTGTACATCATGTTGGAGCTAGTGATGGTGTTACTGTACATCATGTTGGAGCTAGTGATGGTGTTACTGTACATCATCATGTTGGAGCTAGTGATGGTGTTACTGTACATCATGTTAGGAGCTAGTGATGGTGTTACTGTACATCATGTTAGGAGCTAGTGATGGTGTTACTGTACATCATGTTGGAGCTAGTGATGGTGTTACTGTACATCATGTTGGAGCTAGTGATGGTGTTACTGTACATCATGTTGGAGCTAGTGATGGTGTTACTGTACATCATGTTGGAGCTAGTGATGATGTTACTGTACATCATGTTGGAGCTAGTGATGGTGTTACTGTACATCATGTTGGAGCTAGTGATGGTGTTACTGTACATCATGTTGGAGCTAGTGATGGTGTTACTGTACATCATGTTGGAGCTAGTGATGGTGTTACTGTACATCATGTTGGGAGCTAGTGATGGTGTTACTGTACATCATGTTAGGAGCTAGTGATGGTGTTACTGTACATCATGTTAGGAGCTAGTGATGGTGTTACTGTACATCATGTTGGAGCTAGTGATGGTGTTACTGTACATCATGTTGGAGCTAGTGATGGTGTTACTGTACATCATGTTGGAGCTAGTGATGGTGTTACTGTACATCATGTTAGGAGCTAGTGATGATGTTACTGTACATCATGTTGGGAGCTAGTGATGGTGTTACTGTACATCATGTTGGGAGCTAGTGATGGTGTTACTGTACATCATGTTGGAGCTAGTGATGGTGTTACTGTACATCATGTTGGAGCTAGTGATGGTGTTACTGTACATCATGTTGGAGCTAGTGATGGTGTTACTGTACATCATGTTAGGAGCTAGTGATGGTGTTACTGTACATCATGTTGGAGCTAGTGGTGATGTTACTGTACATCATCATGTTAGGAGTTAGTGATGCTGTTACTTAAAAAAGGCAGGTGTTTTAAGTGCCCTTAAAAAAATCGTTATGCATATAGACTGCCCTTCCAACTGAAAAATGTCAGGATAGAGAGAGAGATGCCCCATATTCCATTGCAGTTTGCACGGCCTCCTCAGCGTGCCTCTCCGCGGACCTATATATTTTATGCATAGCGTGGGTGGTGATGATGATGGTGATAGAAACCGCTGTTTCTTCTTGAATAGTTTAAAGAAGACTTGTCCGGCCCATGGGGACATTCATTTGTGATTTCGGGCTTTACAAATCAATTTGATTTGATGTAATTAATATGCATTTATATGTCCAGTGATACAGGTATAATATAATATAGTAACCAGAACCCCTGTCATCAGTCACATCACCCCCGTCCTACGCCAACTACTCTGGCTTCCCATTAAACACTGCATAGACTACAAGATCCTCCTCCATACATTCAAGGCCATCCACAACCTCACCCCTCCATACCTGTCCGACCTCCTTCACATCAACATTCCCACCCGGTCCCTCAGGTCTGCCTCCTCCATCAAAAAAATAAAAATTCCCTTTTTATGCCAATTATTTTTACCATATTTTCTTTTTTACCTCCATATAGAGAGAGTGATCTGCAATCTGCTTGGGTTGGGGGTGCAATTCCTAAAAGGCTCAACCATATGGATAAAAGTTCCCATATTATGTGCAAACTAAAAACAGATATTACATTACATTACACAAACTATTACATTACACAAACTAAAAACAGATATTACATTACATTACACAAACTACAAACAGATATTACATTACACAAACTACAAACAGATATTACATTACACAAACTAAAAACAGATATTACATTACATTACACAAACTAAAAACAGATATTGTCTGAATTACTAGAAGAAAGAAATGCACCACCTTTGGCTGATAGTTCAGTTGTTATTTTTTATTTCGGGCTTTGGACACATAACAACGGTCATTCCATAAATCACCACACTTTTACCAGCTGCTATTGCAGCATTGTCCAATTGTCCGAAAAGGGCTAGGGAGAAGCACTAGGCTTGTCGGGCCCTACCCCTGAAGACTTACGTTTCATTTTTTTATTTAAATTTTTTTATAATTTTTTTACATACATACATAGTAGATACATAGTACACATTTCAGTGCACACATATAGTACATATTACAGTACACATTACAGTATAGTATACCTGCAGTATATAATAGTATATATAATAGTATATAGTACATAATAGTGTATACAGCACATATATAATGTGATGTGAGATATATAGTACATTATACAATACAATATAGTACCATAATATAATAGTACATACTGCAAATATAGTTCAATATAATATACAAATTAATTATAATATGATTATATAATGTGATATGATATAGTGCACAATACAGTATCATACGTATTTATTATTATTTATATATTTTTTAATATGCCATTAAAGCTCTTCTTCCCTTCTGTACCTATCAAAAATTGATTTTTTTTTTAGTCTAGATTTGAATTGATTTATGTTTTCACAATATTTTTGTTCATCCTGTAGCCCATTCCACAGGGTGGCTCCGTAAGAGGAGATACACATTATTTTCAGGTTGGTTTTCATCACATGTTTTTTTGAAGTTCAATGGTCCTCTGAGGTTGTATCCCCCCTCTTTATCCAGAAATTTGCTTCTTACATTTACCGGTAATTGATTATTTCTTGCTTTTAGTTTTAAAGTTTACCATATCAATGAACCTCAAAATGTGTGACTGTAGAAACAGTGTGTGTGTGTGGTCCCGATATCCTGCATTGTTTATTACTTGTATTGCTCTTTTTTGTAGGATAGTCAATGTATTTATGGTTGTTTTGTATTGTGTTACCCCGTACCTCTGTGCAGTAATGCAGGTAAGGCAAGATCATTGCACAATACAGAGTGTGCAATGAGTTGGGATTGAGTACATGTCTCACCTTACTAATAATTGAGATGTTCTTTGCCATCTTAGCCCTCACATATTCTATATGGGGTTTCCAGCAGAGTTTATTGTCTAAAATCACTCCCAGGAATTTATTTTCATATATTATTTCTATTATAGTATTATCTATTATGGCTGATAGTAATTTATTAATTTCTTAGGATTTATTTTGGTCTAATAAATGTTTAAGGTTCTTAGATGGATCCCCTGCTGCCTCTTCCTCCTCTTCCTCCTCCTTCTCATCCTCATCTTCCTCATCATACTCTTCCTCATCTCCCTCTTCCTCCTCCTCCTAATCCTCATCTTCCTCATCCTCCTCCTCCTGCTCCTAATTCTCCTCCTCCTGCTCCTAATCCTCCTCTTCCTAATCCTCCTCTTCCTCCTCCTCCTCCTCATCCTCCTCCTCATCCTCCTAATCCTCATCTTTCTCATCCTCCTCATTCTGCTCCTAATCCTCCTCATCCTCCTCCTCCTCTTCCTCATGCTCCTCCTCATCTTCCTCCTCCTCTTCCTCATCCTGCTCCTCCTGCTCCTGATCCTCCTCCTGCTCCTCCTCCTCCTGCTCCTCCTCCTCCTCCTCCTCCTCCTCCTCCTCCTCCTCCTCCTCCTCCTCCTCCTCCTCCTCCTCCTCCTCCTCATTCACGGGGAGCAGCGTACTGGCTCATGTAAAATGGCAGGCCATGCATTATGCAGCAGCTTACATTTACATGGCTTAGGCCATCGTGCAGGATCTCCATGTCCTCGGCTACAGTCCACTTGTCGCTGCTCTGGTCGTAGCGCTCCACGTTGGAGATGGTGGTGGAGCCATCATTGTAGCCTCCGACCACGAAGAGCAGGTCGTCCAGCACCGCGATGCCAAAGTAGCTGCGGGGGGTGAGCATGTCGGGCAGGGCGCTCCAGGAGTCAGTCAAGGGGCTGTAGGCCTCCGCGCTACGCAGGATGTTTCTACCGTCCCACCCTCCCACCTGAGGACAGGACACATGAGAGGAATGTTTTAGTGTGTGGTTAAGGCAGGCAGACACTGTATTAATCCATTTATGGAAATGAGGGCATCACAGAAGCATTGAAAGTCAAATGATATATCTATACAAATATCTAGTATAAAGCATTTGTCTCTGTGTGCACCTACCGCATAGACTTGTTCTCCGTACGCAGCGACTCCCAGTCCCAAACGCCTGTTGCTCATGGGGGCGATCAGAGTCCACTGGTCGGTGTCTGGGCTGTAGCACTCAGCTGTGAGCAGATACCCCGTCCTCCTGTGGAAGCCACCACAGATGTAAACCTGTAATAAGAAAGAATATTCTAATTTAGTTTATATATTCCATTTGATTTCATTCTACTTTAATTGTCTGTTAATGTTGATGCACCAAAGGACCCAGACACATCTTTTGTATGTGCAAGCTCACTTGGCAATAAAGACATTTATGATTTCTGATCTAACGTTCCTTGTGTTAATCTAGCACCCTGTGTCCCTCAGTTCCACCCACCTTGCCCTGGAGGGCTGCTGCCCCGGCGTCCCACCTGTACTCCAGCATGGGTGAGATCACTGTCCACTGGTTGGTTTCAGGCTTGTAGCGCTCGGCGGTGTTCAGCCCGTGTCCGTCCCACCCTCCCATGGCGTAGATACAGCCGTCCAACACCACCATGCTGAGCTCACTGCGGCGTGAGTGCATGGGAGCCACCTGCAGCCAGCTGCGAGTGACGGGGTTGAACCTGCGCACACTGTTGACAGCCTTTCGGCCGTCACAGCCACCGACGCAGTAGACCAGACCGTGGAGATAAGCGGTGCTGTGCCACCACCGGGGACTCTCCCCCTCAACGCTCACGTCCATCCATCCACCGGCTCGGATATCGTAAGCCTCCATGGTGGTGCTGCCGCCACCGCAGCCTCCGATGGCCAATAGGACCTCCTGGGGCCGGCGTGGTCGCATCAGGGGGTTTGGGAGCCTGTCGGAGCCAGGGGGGTTCAGGACGCTGAGGATGAGGGGCCTACAGTCATGGCTGTCCCTCACCACAGGGTTGTTCTGGACGTTTCTCCTGAAGTAGTCAGGCCTCATCAAGCCCATGCGAACCTGGGAAGAGACAAGCAGACAGCGGGTACAACTTAGACATCGGTTGTAAACGGTTTCTGTTGCTAGGGAACAGTTTGGACCCAAATGTTTGACAACCACTGTACTAGGGAACCTAGTGTTGTTTTAATGTAATGCACAGTACTACAATTAGTTTTTATTTTATTTTTTATAAATGTTTTTATTTAATTTTCATACATAAAACAGAACATAACAGTACAACAATAATAATAATAATAATAATAATAATAATAATAATAATAATAATAATAATAATAATAATAATAATAATAATAATAATAATAATAATAATAATAATAATAATAATAATAATAATAATAATAATAATAATAATAATAATGATAATGATAATAATAACAATAACAATAACAATAATAATAATAATAATAATAATAATAATAATAATAATAATAATAATAATAATAATAATAATAATAATAATAATAATAATAATAATAATAATAATAATAATAATAATGATAAATCAACCTGGACCCTCTGCAATTTGCATATCGCCCCAACAGGTCCACGGAGGACGCCATAGCCCATGTGCTGCACACAGCAGCATCACACCTGGACAAGAGGCAGGGGAACTATGTGAGAATGCTGTTCATCGACTACAGCTCAGCATTCAATACCATAGTCCCCTCCAAACTCATAGCCAAGCTCAGGGACCTGGGCCCTGTTTCTCGTACCTGGTTCAACTAAGTCGATCAAGATGTCATTATCCAGATTCAGTTAACCCGATGTTTGAAGCCGGGATTTTCCTGTTCCTCGAAGGTGGATTTAGTCTCGTTAACTCGATTCAGACTTGAGACCCAGGCTAAGTGCGCGCGGCCGCTTCAGGTGAAAAGCCAGCACGTATCGATGGCAGAGATCCTGATTCTCTAACGGCATTGATTGATTAATTGATTTAAAACTTTATTGACAGATTGCAATACGGCTCAATCGCCTCGCCGACAAGTTAAATGCGTTATCTATAGGCTAATTTTAAGTCCCTCATTACCTCAATCAATCAGATTATATTTCTTTAAACTTGCCTGCTGGATTGAATAATCAAATGAGATCTTGCTAGCGAAAATAATTAGTTAAACTGTTATACAGAATTACGATACGGCTCTCTTACCCATTGATTGATGTATAGTCGGTCTTTAACTTACCTCCACTGTGGTCTAACGGGTTGTTCTTTTGACTTTCACGCAGACGACCGGGGTTCGAAACCCTAGTCTTTTCCTTCTTTTTGCAATATAGGAATAATTCAATTTGGTGCACGTTGAGAGCTATATAAAGAATGACATCCTCAATGCATGTAGATTTATAATATTTTAACTTAAAACCAGGCTACTTTGGCGTATAATCATTAATATTATATTCAAAAAAATTATATTGGAAACAGGGGGTTTCGAACACCGGTCGCTGGGTTGGCAGGCTTGAGCACTACCGCTGCACCACTGTGCCAGATGGGATAAATTCATTGTTTATACATTAATGAACGAGAGACCCGTGTTTAGAATATTCTTTATTTTGAATGAAGTTTTATTTCTTTATCCTCATTCATTAATGTGACGTCAACGGCTCATTCAATTTCTCAAATCCGTCAAACAGCGCATCTCATCAGACATCTTAATCCCAGTTACAATTAAAATAACCACGTCATAATGTGTACATCGCACCGAGCGAGCGCCACGGTATATATAACGTGCATTATTTAGGACAAAGTGAATTTAGTATCAGCATTTTGGGTCTATTTTACATTTCAAAAGCCCCCTCTGGAAGAATGGAGCACAAAAACGTAATTCAGAATGGTATAATGCAGATCGTAGACTGTGGGAATAATTTCAGGAAACGGGCTGTCACTTTTTTGCGGGGGTGTGGCGATGGTTCAGGCTAACTTGAACTTAAACTCTGCTTTCGACCAGGCTCAAACTTTTGGATCTGTTGTCATGGTGATTTGGAAAATCCAGGTACGGGGAATCGGAAAGTCCGGCTTAAGTCAGAATTACCCGAAAGTTATCCGGCTAACTCAGTTATCCAGGTACGAGGAACGGGGCCCTGGGCTTGAACTATGACCTCTGCCAGTGGGTCTTGGACTTCCTGACGGGCAGACCCCAGGTGGTAAGAGCCGGCAACTGCACCTCCTCATCCATCACGCTCAACATAGGGGCCCCCAGGGCTGTGTTCTGAGCCCCCTCCTCTACTCCCTGTACACACATGACTGCGTAGCACAGCGGAACAACAACACCATCATCAAATTTGCTGATGACATAGTAGTGGTGGGCCTGATCTCTGCCAACGACGAAAGGGCCTACCTGGAAGAGGTAGAGAACCTGTCACAGTGGTGTCAGGAGAACTGCCTCTCCCTGAACGTCAGCAAAACAAAAGAGATGATTGTGGACTTCAGGAGGTCGGGGGTCAAGGACTACAGCCCCCTCAGCATCGACGGGGCACCGGTTGAGAGAGTGAACAGTTTCAAGTACCTCGGAGCCCACATATCCGAGGACTTGACATGGACCACACACATTGACAGTGTTGTGAAGAAGGCACGACAACGCCTCTACTTCCTCAGGCGCCTAAGGAAGTTCCAAGTCAGTCAGAAGATCCTTAGGAACTTCTACTCATGTACAATAGAGAGCATCCTGACCGGCAACATCACCTCCTGGTTTGGGAATAGCACTGCACAAGACCGTAGCAGACTACAAAAAGTGACACGTTCAGCCGAACGCACAATTGGAGGGGGGCTTCCCACCCTCCAGAACATTTACAACAAGCGGTGCAAGGGGAAGGCTAAGAGAATTATTAAGGACTCGAGCCACCCGAACAACTGCCTCTTTGAACTGCTGCGGTCAGGCAAGCGATACCGGAGTCTTAAGGCGAGCACAGAAAGACTCAGAAGAAGCTTCTATCCCCAGGCCATCAGGCTGCTAAACGAACAATAATCGCTAAACGAACAATAATCACTATGCAACAACCAGCAAATGCACACAGCACACACACCCACACGCACACACTCACTCAAACAAACAACACACTGCAGCACCCACTCTCCACACTTTAGATCACACAAACACACTTACACTTTATATTTATTGATAAAGGATTTGCACTACAACTCGTACACCTACTGTGAATTGTACCTAAATTGCACCTCGTCCCATTTCTCCATTTCTGCCTTGCACTATATAGTATTGTATATTAGTACACTGCACAGTATTGTATATTGTATGGTAACTACGTCTATTCTGCATCGAACATTGTACATATGTCTAAACTGAACACTGTGACCTCATTTTTTTACTTCTAATTTTACTATGTTATTTTATTTCATACTTATCTTGTCTTGCACAGTCTCTGGAGCGCAACAGTAAGAAGCATTTTGTATAAAAGTATTCTGTACTTCTGTATGACAACTATTAAAGAAACTTGAGAAACTTGAAACTTGAAACTTGATAATAATAATAATAATAATAATAATAATAATAATAATAATAATAATAATAATAATAATAATAATAATAATAATAATAATAATAATAATAATAATAATAATAATAATAATAATAATAATGACAACAGCGACGACAAAAATTATAATAGTAACATGAATCATAATGACCTTGGCAATAGAAGGAAACAAGGAAAAGTAAAATAATAAAAAAATAAAAATAAAAAAAATGTGGCTCAGGCAATAGCAACCATGTTTGCATATCCATAATACAATTAGTTACCTTGGGCAGCAGCAAAGGGATGTGTGTTTTACGCTCCTCACGGGAGTGGTCGATCCAACGGAGGACGGCCTCGAACACCGTCTCCTCGCTCTTCACGTTCAGATCATCCCTCTCTATGATGTCCACCAGTTGCTGCGGGGACAGCTCCACAAACTCCTGTGAGACGTGCAACATCTCCTCAAAGTGGCACACGATGCAGAGATGGGCCTTGCGCCTCAGGTCAGGGCAGCAGTAGATGTCCGTGAACCTCCAGATGCCGACACAGTTTTCCAGAGACAGCTGGCCTTCTAGGAAGTCAGAGCACGCTCCTACTATGCCAGTGACGCGAAGCTGGTCTGCAGCCACCAGAAGCTCTTCCACGTTCTCTCCAGTCACCAGCACAAAGCGTGTGTAGGAGTACTCTATGATGAGCTGCATCATACCCGGGGACACCCCAGGGATAGTGTGGACTGCTTTCTCTGAGTCGCTCCAGCGAGTGAAGAGGGCTCTGTGGGACGCAGAGTATAGAGATATCTGATGAGTAAACAGTAAGCAACATTCTGTCCTGTGTAGTCATATATTTTCACTGTAGAAGTATAGGGTCTTAGCACAGTAAGTATAGTATCTTTTTAGAGTAGAAGTACAGTATAATATCTGTTTACAGTAGAAGTACAGTATAGTATATGTTTACAGTAGAAGTACAGTATAGTATATGTTTACAGTAGAAATGCAGTATAGTATATGTTTACAGTAGAAGTACAGTATAGTATCTGTTTACAGTAGAAGTACAGTATAGTATATGTTTACAGTAGAAATGCAGTATAGTATATGTTTACAGTAGAAGTACAGTATCGTATCTGTTTACAGTAGAAGTGCAGTATAGTATATGTTACAGTATAAGTACAGTATAGTATATGTTTACAGTAGAAGTACAGTATGGTATCTGTTTACAGTATACATACAGTATAGTATATGTTTACAGTAGAAGTACAGTATATTATCTGTTTACAGTATAAGTACAGTATAGTATCTGTTTACAGTAAAAGTACAGTATGGCATCTGTTTAGGGCAATTCCATACAAATGTCAACCTCACCATGAAAAAATTTAAATAACATGATCATAACCAAACCAATTTCATCTTTTTGACCAAACTTGATATGCATGACCTTGGTGGGCTCTAGGTCAACTCCTGAAAAGGGGGTCAATGTCAGACTTTGCAATCAAAAGTTAGGGGGCTAATAACCCTTGCCATAATTTCAGTGTGCCCCCTAACTTTTGATTGCAAGGTCTGACATTGACCCCCTTTTCAGGAGTTGACCTAGAGCCCACCAAGGTCATGCATATCAAGTTTGGTCAATGTCAGACCTTGCAATACACTGTAAGGCACTGTAAGGCTCAAACCCTCCCCCACTTCCAGTGATGAAGCTAAGCTACGCTAACGGAGCGTCTATTCCCAAAGCTAAAATGCACGCACAGAGACAAAAAAGGTATGTATCTTCTTGTCTAACTCCAGGGAAGATGTTAAATAAGCTAATTTCCCAAAATGTTGGAGTTTTCCTTTAAGACCAAAAAAAATAAAAGATTTGTGATGTCACAGTATGATGTCATAATAGAACATTCTAGAACATTTGTGATGTCACAGTATGATGTCATAATTGACATTCTAGAACATTTGTGTTCTATATATATTCAATCATTCTCTCAGCATTTCCTGGCATTTTTTCAGACTACAACATGAATCCACACTGGTTTGACCCTCAAAATGGTCCACCGAAGTCAAACACATGTGGGTAAAGCCCTATTTTTTATAGTGTTTTTTGTCTATTTCAGACGTGTAACATCCATAACGCAAAAATGTAACATCCATAACGGCACTTTTTTGTGATTCATTCCTTGAGAGGAAATGCCAGGTTTTCCTGAATGTGCTTTTTGGGTACCTCAAAGCCTTCCCTACAAAGTGATAGTAAACATGTTATTCTTTGAAAAAGATATTCACAGAATTTTCATCATGTGTTCAGTGAGTCCGAAAAGCTTGGGCAATTCCAGCGTTATGGATGTTACATTCAGAGAGAACATTGGAAACTTAACTTAACATTGACAAGGCATCGATTTGAATTGGAAGTATAATTTACACATTTTAGTTACACTTATTGAGATAAAGAGCCTGCAGTAAGAAATGTTTTGACCTTTTGGATTTTGAGATAGGTGACAAAATACACAGCGTTATGGATGTTACGGAAATTGACAAATACTAACCAAGCTAACCTGAACCAAACTAACCTGAGCCAAGCTAGGCTGAACCAAGCTAACCTGAACCAAGCTAACCTGAACCAAGCTAAACTTACCTGAAATAGTCACTGCAGTCACACAGGAGGGCCTTGTGGGCATTCAACTCAGTGCTGTTGACTATAATAACCACATCACAGAGCCTTCCCTCCAGATGCAGCTCATTAAGGATTGTACAGGACATTGTTTCCTTTTCCATGTGGGGATTTAAAAATGGTATCTACAGAATATATTCAAACGTACAGACAAGTAGCCGGAAACAACAAGTGATATCTTCACTTGGTCTTCTGAGATCTGAGATCATCTTCTTCTTCTTCTTATTTGAATTTCCGGCAGAGTAGACGCATCGTGGCGTATTACTGCCCTCCGCAATTCTTTTTATGGGCTCTTCTTCTTCTCCTTCTTCTCCTTCTTCACCTTCTTTTTCTTCTTCTACTGGACCCCGTCATCAACTACATTGTCCATTGGAGTGCAGCTGAATATATACTGTACACACATTTTCTAGAATGTACTATTATGACATCATACCGTGACATCACAAATGTTCTAGAATGTCTATTATGACATCATACGGTGCCATCATGAATGTTCTAGAATGTTTGATTATGACATCATACTGTGACATCACAAATGTTCTAGAATGTACTATTATGACATCATACGGTGCCATCACAAATGTTCTAGAATGTTCTATTATGACATCATACTGTGACATCCAGTGATGGGAATATTTTTCAGTAACGAGTAAACGGATTACTCTTCCAATCTTAATAACGCTGTTACCGTTACTGCCAAAAAATGCGGTGCGTTACTATGATTGAAGCTGTTTTTTTCAGATCAGACAGAACTCTGCGCCGAGAAGCAATACTTTTTTCCCTTGGTTAGTGGGCAGTGCGTGATTGGCTGAGGTTGAGTAAAATGTCATGGTAAGCCAATCAGAGGTAGAGGTGGGCGGGTGTTCGAAATAATCCAGAGGCTGACACACAGCGACAACACAAGCGACTCAATCAACGACAGACCTCGGTTCCGTGTACGTTTTGATAGTTTGTTTGGCGAGCCCAAATAATCCAAAACCAATCGAACGAACAACACAAGCGAGCAGTCAACGACAGTCCGCGGGTCCATTAGCGTTTTTTGTTCACTCTTGTGTTAGTTGTGTTGCAGCACAGGGCACTACAGTAGTGGAGGCTACAGCCTTATCAACAGTGCTGCACTAGAGCTGGGCCGTTAACGGCGTTAACGTGCTGCGTTAACGCTATACTAGTATCGCGCGATAATATAATTAACTCATTAATCTAAACATTTTTTTTTTTTTTTTTTACATTTTTCTTTTTTTTTACCTTTATTTACCCAGGGTAGGTTCGCTGAGCACAGATGCTCTTTTTCAGGAACGCCCTGCTTCACATTCACACAGTTCCATTCACACCTGGGAGCTGCCCAGTACAACCACAGTTGACACCATTGGCCACTGAGCAACTCCACTGGAGCAGTTGATTCAAGCCATGTCACATAGTTCAAGTTTGAAATGATTCTTTCTGTTTAGCTCCTGAGAGTGCTAGATACTGTACTGTACTGGTAATGTTATTTATTTGTGTTAACTTCTGAATAAAACAACTTATTAAACACAAGTACATCTTATTGAACATTATTTTGATATTTCATTACCAATTATCATAGCAAAACAGCTTTTTCAAACAGTCTGTAATGCATTTTGGAAACGGGAGATGGGCTCATGGTGTAATGGGCCACCTGGCCTGAGAAACATAAGGAGGAAAGAAAAAGTAAGGACTTACTTCTTGTCATTATTTGGGTAGAACACACATATTTTGAATGCCTTCGGCAGATTTTTTTTTTTTTTTAGCCATTTTAATCTAGATTAATCTAGATTAAATCCAGGATTGCAGATAGATTAATCTAGATTAAAAAAATTTATCTATGCCCACCTCTAATATATATATATATATATTAGTGCTGTCAAACGATTAAAATATTTAACTCGATTAATCGCATGATTGTCCATAGTTAACTCGCGATTAATCACAAATTAATCGCATTTTTATTTTTTTTATTTCTTTTACCTTAAACTGATCTTTTTCAAGTTCCAAGTTTTAATACTCTTATCAACATGCGAGTCAACAAATGCTTGCTTTATGCAGCCATTTAACACAAAAGGATGACCCTCATGCATTGCAAATTTGCATCAAATTCAAAACAGAATGATGCACAAAATAACTTAAAAGAAAATAATAATTTAAAACAATGAATAAAGTGTGCATGAAATAATAGGGGAAAGAAAACGTTAGGAACTTGTTACATTCACCCACACAAGGGCTGAGTAATCAATTAATCACACACCCCCCTCTCTCTCTCACACACACTCTTCCAGCTCTCTTTCTCTCTTGCCCCTTCCTCATCTCTCTCACCCCCCTCTCTCTATATATATCACACACACACACACACACACACACACACACACACACACACACACACACACACACACACACACAGGTGGGTCGGCGCTATGGGCGCCGACCCACCTGTTAAATGAGAGAAGACTAAAAAAAAAAAAAAATTTGTTTTTTGTTTTATAGCCCTATAAATAATATAAACATGTTTAAAATGAATAATATTTACTCGTTTTAAGTATGTTTGTATTTCCAATGCACAATATAACGTTATTATCTAAATTAAAAAAACAGCGTTTTCATGGGGAGGAAGTGACGTTTTTTTTTATTTTTTCGTATTTCTCGCCCGGGCAAGAAGCGATAGCGCTCTGAGTGCGCGTCACAGTTTGATCGCTGTCTCCGTCACAGCCAATCAGTGCATACGGCGTTGTGCGTTGAAATATGACTATTATGTTGGAATCCGAGCGCGATTTGAAGCGGTCTAGAAAGCAGCGTGAACTTCCGTGAGAATTTCCATAGCCGCATTTCGCGGAGACGCTCTCTGATTGGCCGACGCCAGTATTTTTTTCTATGGCAGAATTTCACAGAGACGATCTCTGATTGGCCGAATCCAATTTCTAATGTTCCAATTCTAGCAAGTTCTAGCTTGGTTCCTGGTACTAGGACTGTTGTTTGTCTTAGAGCGTGCCGTGCTGTGACTGCAAGTTCTTTAGACTGTTAAGCTTAGGCACTCTTTCAAAGTTGGTTAAGGTTAGAGTTTGTCTTAGAGCATGGCGATAGAACGCCACACGCCAGGTAGTTTGCAGTCTGTTCGAGCGGAAATGGACAAAGGAATGTACTTGTTGAGTGTTGTGCTAACGTCGACGAGCTCAGCTGAGCTAACACTTGGCTAACAAGCTATATGGCGGATTATACACGTTTCCTGCCCTGGACGTTTCAACTAAACAGTGAGTCTCTCTCTCTCTCTCTCTAACGTTAGTACTACTAGGCTGGTGCGGGCTAACTGGCTATCGTTCTGGGAGCTAACGTTAGTAGTACTACTAGGCTGGTGCGGGCTAACTGGCTATCGTTCTGTGATTTGTTTACTTGGTAACACGGGTTGCTAAGGAATTTAGGTTCGAGGTTGAAGAAATCTCTCTCTCTCTCTCTCTCTCTCTCTCTTCTTAACGTTAACGGTTGTAAATAGTTTTTTTAGGAGCAGTACTACTGCTGGCCATTCATGAAGCGAGACATTGCTGATTGTTTATTTATCGATGGCTCATTGATTTAACTACTGCAGCTCTCTCGGATTGAAAATACGTGGATTATGGCTTGTTCAATATCGTCTATGTTTGAATGAATGAATGAATGAGAACTTTATTAACAGATTGCAGAATGGGTACAATACAGTACGGCTCAATACACACAATTGTTAAGGGGATGCAGACCAGAGAAAGACGTTTGTCTTGTTTACATCAGGGTCCCAGATTTTCGATTCATATCGATAGTTTAATAGCTAGCCTTGGCTCGTTTAACAATATGCAAAATATGTGTACAGCCCTGTACTCATACTGAAGTTATTCTTGGTATATAATAGGTCTGATTGTGTAACGAATCGATTCCACGTCGCGCTGTGTGTGAGAGAGAGAAGGAGAGAGGGAGAGATCTGCCTGTGTTTGGAGACGGACGAGTTTTGTTTCTAACTTTTCTATTTATATTGTGTTTCAAGTTGTGAATTAGAGTCTAGACTATACTTTATTTGACTGGTTGTGTGTTGTTGTAGTAACAGCTGAGCGACTCGTTCATAAGAGCCGATTCATTGCCGTGAGCGTGAGTCGAATCGCTCATGTCTTGCCATGAGTCTTGCGTGGTACAGTACTGTACTGTACATGTTCGCAAAATATTTGGTATAGCGCCCCTAGTGGCGAAGTACCCAGCGGCCGCCACTGCACACACACACACACACACACACACACACACACACACACACACACACACACACACTTCAGAAACAAACATAGTATCAATGAGAGCATCAATAATACACCTGAGTGAAGTCTAGTAAAAAAAAAAAAGGTAATTATTATTATTATTTTTTTAGTTAATCTTGAGTTAAAAAAAAATAGTGGCATTAATAGAAACGGGAGTTAACGCATTAATATCGCGTTAACTTTGACAGCCTTATATATATATATATATATATATATATATATATATATATATATATATATATATATATATATATGTCATGCATGTCTTAAATGTCACGATTGGATTAGTTTAGATGATTAGATTAGATTCTTATGTATGTTGTGTATGTCATAAATGTCATGAATTGAAAATGGGGGACCCTGATGTAAACAAGACGAAAGTCTGTTGGTCTGCATCCCCTTAACAATTGTGTGTAGTGAGCTGTACTGTACTGTACCCATTCTGCAATCTGTTAATTAAAATGTTCAATCAATCAGTATATATTTGTTATTTATTTTTGGTATAGTGCTTAACAAGCATAATTTAATGTTGCCCAGTTGTGGCCTGTTGAGGGGCAATACATATAAAAAGTTCCAAAACATCTATTGTGTTTGTATTTGTATGATCCACTATATAAACATAGTAATTATAATATCTACATACATGACATTTGATTGGAGGCTAGTCTCACTTTGTCCCACAGCAACATTAAAATAGTTTAGATTTGTGTATGTTGTTTATGTAAAAATTGTACTTGAAAGTAACACAATAGTTACTTTCTGAAGTAACTAGTTACTTTATAATTTGTAACTGAGTAAGTAATTTAGTTACTTTTTGGAAGAAGTAACTAGTAACTGTAACTAGTTACTTTTTAAAAGTAACTTGCTCAACACTGGTGACATCACAACGGAACATGTTTGAGTTGCATTTGAATAATTTAAATAATATGTTGACATTAAAAAAGAACAAATAAAATGGAAAAAGAAACTACATAAAACAATGATACAAATTATAATAAAACATTTAAGTAAAATGTATAGAGATAAAGAAAAATAAGACAATGAAATCAAGATAATAATTCATTTAAAAGCTATTGTAAAAAGGTAAGTTTTGAGCAGTGCCAACCGAGTCTGCTGTCCTAACAGACTTGGGGTCTGTAGGGTAAGCACTTATTCCCTCTGCCCTGAACATTTATGGAGATGTATGGGTCTTTTAAGTCAGTGATCAAAGTGTCTTTCAAGGATAAGTGAGCTCCTGTACTGATTATTATAGTTCAATATTCAATATTTGATCACCCCCCCCCCCCCAAAAGCATAAAAAGGCCCCTCCCGCCCAAAAAGGGCCCCCACAAAAATAGCACAGGCCCAGTGCCCTTTTCAGCCTTTGAGCACCTGCCCCTCTAAAGTCCTGTGCACGTCCCTGGGTGATGATGTTACTGTACATCATGTTGGAGCTAGTGATGGTGTTACTGTACATCATGTTGGAGCTAGTGATGGTGTTACTGTACATCATGTTAGGAGCTAGTGATGGTGTTACTGTACATCATGTTAGGAGCTAGTGATGATGTTACTGTACATCATGTTGGAGCTAGTGATGGTGTTACTGTACATCATGTTGGAGCTAGTGATGGTGTTACTGTACATCATGTTGGAGCTAGTGATGGTGTTACTGTACATCATGTTGGAGCTAGTGATGGTGTTACTGTACATCATGTTGGAGCTAGTGATGGTGTTACTGTACATCATGTTGGAGCTAGTGATGGTGTTACTGTACATCATCATGTCAGGACTGTTGGAGCTAGTGATGGTGTTACTGTACATCATCATGTCAGGACTGTTGGAGCTAGTGATGTTATTGTAGGATGATGAATCTATTGATTTTGTATTGGTCATGATGAGGAGCCATATCACAATATCCCCAACATGTCCCATAGTAGTTGTTGTGAAGGATCAGATTAAACCGAATATATATATTTATTTATGGATATATATTGAATAGTATTTGTATATCGTTTGATATCCCTTGTATATTCCTTGTACATATACACTGAATATCCCTTTAGTCTACTACAGCCCATAATAGTTCATTCTCTCATTGGACAAGGACCTGGCGCCAGGAGACAAGCCCCTTGAGTCAAGTTCAATGGTACCGACGAAACATGTCCCTACTAGCCCCGGCTCTGCGCAGGAATACGGCTACCGAAATAAGAATGGTACTATTTGTTCACCGCGCATATAAATATGGCGCAAGTAAATGTAGACGACCCTTAGTCCTTTACCCTCCAACCTAGTAACAGACGTGAAGCCTCACCCACGATCAACGTGTGGTGCAGTATGGCCTACTTGGCCCCAGAATGGCATTGAGACCTTGTGTGAATTAATAGCTGAATTGTCATAGTTTGGCACTGTACCGTCGAGTGCGACGTATTTCTATTAGGTTAATAATAGTCTATTATGTATGGTGCATCGTGCGGTTAGAGTTCTAAAGTGAACAGCATCCCCATCGCTTCCTCGTGTTATCTAGAGTCTTACCCAGGTTGGGCCGACCACACGTGGCGCTTTCATCCGAGGAGTTCTGGACGAGGACCGAGTGGACCTGTACATTGGATTACCTACCCGACGATTGCTGAGCCCTATACGGCATGGAATATCTATTTGCTTTGGTGCTTTGATTTGTGGAGCGGATAATCGCCAACACCGGTGAGTGTTGGATTTACCCCGAGAGGAGCCAAGGTGAGACGGCGCTCAGACCAGACTGAGGTCGCCTCGCTTCTTCTTCGTTGTGGACCTACAGCTACAGCTACAGCTACAGCCTACGAGAGAGCCCAAGTGTATTCATCTGTGGATCAAGATTCTACGGGCACTGTTTTCTGTACCTGAATTCTCCCTAGAAATCGTTGACCAGACGGGATACTGCTGACGGCTCTCCCACCCCCCCTACTGGCTTACAACCGGCAGGACCCTTACAGTATATCCCGCTATAATCATTAAGTACCATCGTTATAATTCCCTAAGAGCCAGGTTGTATACTTGCTTCCTGCGTAACCAGAGATTGGACATTCAGTGTTGATTTGCCTACGAATACTCATTTGCCTTACAAGTGCATTCAAATCATAAATGTAATAGTAACTATTATATGTACCTTTTGCTATATATTAAATATTTGATTATTACCTTTGTGTGGACCTGATTTCATGGTGGGAAAGTGTTCATCATATGTAGATATCGTGTACTGTATGGCCAGTAGTTAAAGTACATAAAGTGGTAGTGGTTTAATGATACCATACTTATCAATACAGTCAGGGAATTGTACCCCTCAGTTATAATTGGTCCTTCGAGCCGGAGGGTAACTAGTGTAATATTAATATAGTGGTATTAATATTGAAATGGCCTATGATGAACACTCCACGAAACGGTCCTCCTAGAGTAGAACGCCCGCAGCGTAGACGACAGCCACCTCAGTACTTAGAGGATTACGCTGTCAGTAAACGACCTAGCCTTCTACAGACGGTAAACGCGGTAAAAGTAGAAAGTAAAATTATGTCTGACCTTGACGACCAGGATACCCCGACCACAGAGGCCCTAGTGGGTTCTAATGTAACTGACCAAGCTCACGGTGGGGACCAGGAGGGAACTGACATGACTTTACCCCCCGCCAACACCGAAGAAGTAGTCCCCGGCGATGTCCGGGAGGAAGACAACCCTACAGAGATAGAACTCTGCACGGTACAAGATGAGGAGAGCGCCGAGGAGATAGAGCTCCAGGACTCCCCGCAGGAGAACGCATCTCCCACAAGTACTGCCAGGAGCGGGTCACCCCAACCAGCGTCTTCTCCCAGCGAAGCGGACAAGATGCTGGCAAAGGCGTTCCTCGCCAGCCCAGCAGCAGCCACAGAGCGCGATCGGCTCCAAGCGCAGACGCTTAGTGAGCGCGAACATTCTACTCTGGAAAGAGAACGCATTCAAGCGCAGCAACGGAGCGACGAAGAGCGCATACGTCTGGAGATGAGACGCCTTCAGACGGAAGAGAATATGGCAAGAGACCGAGCAGACACCGAGCGCGCCGCTGCCGGTGCCCAAAGAGACCAAGAGCGCGACATTGCTCTCACCAAGCGCGAAGCCGAGCGCGACAAGTTACAAGCGCAACTAATGGAGCAGCTGATCGCCAAGGCAACACCCTCTCCCTCCGCAAGGGGTTCCAGGGCCTCGTCGAGACAACAGTCAAGGGCATCATCCCCTAATCGACCAAGCGACCCTGAACTCGACCACCAGAGAGAGCCTATACCCCCCTCCGACCCCCTTCCCCGACCGGTCCCAGTGAGACCCAGCCACAAGGAAGGAACAGCATACACTGCGGAGAGGCTAAATAGACGACTACAGGATCTAGAGGACCTGACAGAAGAAGAAGAGGGAGAGGAGGAGAATCAAGCCCGACAGCAGCACAGTACTCCACCGGACCAGGAGGTCCAGTACAGCCCAGGCTATACCCCCGCGGCGCTGCGCTACAGACCCCCGACTCTATTCACGGGTGAGCATGACGCACGACCAGCCCCGAGGAACAGCACCTGGACCAGCGGGCCATGGTACCCTGCCGGTACCAGCCCACCGAGAGGCGTAAGAGGAGACTCGCCTAGGAGGCCTCTCTTCCAACGCTCACCGATGTGCCAGCCATCCACGGCGTCATACATTGGCACACCGACGTTTCCAGACTTCACCCATGAGAATCGAGCACAGTACACGGAGCTCCGGATGTGCTTAGAGACAATGATGGTGGATGTCGCTGATGAACGCCACAAGTATGCTATATTATTGAAGCACCTGAAAGTGCCCCGAGCGCACAACATAGCGCTAGCCTATGCCACCTCTACGACCCCATACACCGCGGCTCTAGCAGCGCTGGACCAGAGATATGGACGTATATGGGATTACGTAATCCAAGAGATAAGGCATATTGACCGCCTACCCCCAGCAACAGACAATCGCTCACTAGACGACCTGTCTATAAAAGTACAGTCCCTGGTAGGGATGCTGGGAGCGCAACGAGAAAAGGGTATGCACGAACTATACGCCAACTCTAACGTCGAGAGGATTTTAGAGAAGCTGCCGCCCGCCAGACAAGAGCGCTTCAGGCGGCAAAGAGACCACCGTGATCCTAACGGTCCCGAACCATCCCTCCTAGACTTAGCCGACTTCCTGGCGAGAGAAGTCAGCAGCCTACGATTGGATACGTTCGTGCGGAGCACACCAAGCTCCAGAGAGGGACCTAGGAGAGTAAACGATGGAAGAAGATCGGTGACTGTCATGCACCAATCAGAATCAGTACCGAGCAGTAAGAACCACAGTACCCCCTCGATGAAAGAGAAGTGGAAGATGGTGTGCCCGTACTGCGAAAAGGAACACTGGTTGTCACAATGTGACCAGTTAAAGAAGGTGACCGCTGAAGAAGTGAGTCACTGGATAAAGTCCAACAGGCGCTGTTACCGATGTGCGCGCAGTCACATGGCAGCCGAGTGCCGCCTAAAGAAGAGGTGCAGTCGGTGTGACGGAGCCCACCTAGATGTCCTACACGACAGTAACAGAAGAAAGCCTGCACCATCGAGCAGCACAAAGGCAAGTGTCATGTACATTGACCCCGCCAGCAGCGGGGGCGCCCAGGTGCTCTTAAAGGTGGTCCGTGTAACATTGAGTTACCAAGATAAGGTCATGGACACTTACGCCGTCCTTGATGACGGGTCAGAGAAGACCCTTCTCCTCGCGTCCGCTGCGGCCCAGCTGGGACTGCGGGGGAGCGAGAACCAGATGACGATTCGGACAATAAGAAGAGATCTAAAGACGATAAAGGGCGAGAATGTCTCCTTCACTATCGCAGCAAGCGGGCAGCCAGAGAGACGGTATAGGATTACAAATGCTTTCACCAGCCAAGAAATAGGACTATCACAGTACACCTACCCCATCGCCAAGCTGATGGATAAATATGTGCACCTGCGTCAACTACCTATCCCGCTCATAGACGGCGCCACCCCGACCCTGCTGATAGGCTCCGACCATGCAGACCTCATAGTCCCGATAGACAGGGTCCATACAGGACCCAGAGGCTGTCCTGCAGCAGTCGAGACCCGCCTAGGATGGACATTACAAGGCCCCCTCGCTAAATCTCTTAACCGAACAGCAGCCACTAGCTGCCTCCACTCCAGAGTGACAGAAGAAGACACCACTCTCCTGCAGCATGTCGAGAGGCTATGGACACTAGAGACAATGCCCTTTAAGAACGAAAAGAAAGACATTCGTTCTAAAGAAGACATTTACGCTATAACCCTCCTCGAGCAAGGGACAAAGAGAGTCACAGTCAGCGGAGTGATGAGATACGCAACTCCACTCCTGAGGCGAGAGGGAATGCCCACCTTTCACGCCACGAAAGAAGCTACGGAGCGGTATCTATTGAACACAGAGCGGCGCCTAGCCAAAGACCCCGCTCAAAAGACTGTGTACCGCGCTGAGATTAACAAGCTAATCACAACGGGACACGTAAAGAAAATGGACTGGCGACGTCGTGCGCTGCTCCGCGCCTCCCTGATCAAAGACGGCTTTGATCTCCGGCAGCGGGCCATCAGCGACCCCCCAGTATTACGCAGCCTCTCCCCAGAGGACAAGCCCATGCTGCGGTTACCATGGAGAGAGAGGATCGGAGATGAGCAACCAGCCATCTATCAATGGGAAGTCCTCCCTTTCGGAACCACATGCAGCCCATGCTGTGCTACGTTTGCACTACAAAAACACGTCGCAGAGAACCCAGCAGCAGATGAAGAGGTCCGACAAAGTGTGAAAGACAGTTTCTACGTGGACAACTGTTTACAAAGCGTTTCGACGCGAGAAGAAGCCGAGGCTCTTCTACTCAAGCTACGCGCCTCCCTGATCAAAGGCGGCTTTGATCTCAGGCAGTGGGCCAGCAGCGACCCGCAAGTATTGCGCAGCCTCTCCCCCGAGGACAAGGCAGCGAGCAGCGAGACCTGGATGGCGACCATCCCAGGAGAAGCCCAAGAAATGACACTAGGACTAGTCTGGCGCTTCAAAACAGACTCGCTCCATTATAGACACAAACCCCTGACCACGGAGCAGGGAAGGTCGACGGCAATACCGACCACCAGACGGAGTGTGTACAGAACACTCGCCAGACAATATGACCCGTTGGGATGTATTCTACCTTACACCACCAGGGCAAAGATGATTGTACGAGCACTATGGGACAAGGACCAGGGCTGGGACGATCCCATACCCGCACACCTTGCCTCTACATGGAGAGAGTGGGAGACGGAACTCCGCTCACTCCCAGGTGCTAATATACGCCGCAGCTACTTCCCACCCACAGTGAGGCCAGAGACATGCAAAATGGATCTACACGTCTTCAGTGACGCCTCCGAAGTAGCCTACGGTTCGGTGGCCTACTTGCGTGCCCAAGAGGAGGGAGGAGAGATACACACTGCTTTCATCCTGGCTCGCTCAAGAATAGCCCCACGAAAGCAACAATCTATCCCGCGTCTAGAGCTCTGCGCAGCCCTAGCAGGAGCGCAGCTCGCCACGTTAATCCAACGTGAACTCACCATTCCGGTGCAAAGAACAATCTTGTGGTCAGACTCCACGACAGTACTCACATGGATCAGGTCTGATTCATGCAGATACAAGGTCTTCGTGGGAGTCAGAGTCACCGAGATTCAAGAGTTTACAGAAGTAGCGAGCTGGCGGTATGTGGACACCAAACACAACCCAGCTGACGTCATCACCCGGGGAATGTCCCTGGATGACCTCACCCGTCACAACATCTACAGTGACGGCCAGAGTTTCTCAAGCTCCCGGAAGAAGAGTGGCCTACGCCCACCCCACGGGAGGCGAGTAAAGAGGAGGCCGAAAACAAGAAATCTATGTTCTGTGGATTGAACACAATCGCCTCCACAGACCCCAACATAGATGATTGCCTCACCCTACAGAGTGCGCAGCTAAAGACATTTCTGTGGCACTACCCAGAGATTCAGCCCACTACTGACATTTCAGCAGCTGACTACGAAGAAGCAGAACTTCTTCTACTACAACGAGCCCAGAGAGACTCGTTCCCCGACGAGCTAGACTGTCTACAGGGAGGAAAGCCCGTCCCATCAGACAGCAGACTGCTCCACCTGGCACCCGAGAGCGACGCCCATAGTCTCATCAGAGTGGGTGGTCGTCTGCGGAGAGCCCCAGACCTACCAGATGACGTTAAGTACCCGATAGTCTTGAACAGCCGACACAAGGTCACAGAGCTGATCATAAAGAAATACGACAAGGATGTGCACCACGCAGGAGCAGAGAGAGTCTTCGCGGAGATCAGACGTCGCTATTGGATACTTCAAGGGAGAGAAGCAGTGCGGCGCTTCCAGCGAACCTGTCTAGACTGCCGTAAGTGGCGCGCGCAGCCCAGTATACCCCGGATGGCTGACCTACCTCCCTGTCGCCTCCGACTCGGCGACAAGCCTTTTCACTCCACCGGTATGGACTGTTTTGGCCCGCTGTATATAAAGAAAGGAAGAGGAACCGAGAAGCGGTGGGGTATTGTATTCAAATGCATGACCACCAGAGCGATACATATCGAACTCCTTCCAACCATGAGCACAGACTCATTCCTTATGGCCTTCCGAAGATTCACATCGCGGAAAGGAAAACCGTCTACATTATTGTCTGATCACGGGACAAACTTCAAAGGCGGAGAAAGAGAGCTGAGAGAGAGCTTCCAAGCTATGGGCCCAGAACTTAAGACCCACCTCGCTCCATCCCAGATTGACTTCCAGTTTAATCCCCCGAACGCACCTCACTTCGGTGGAACCTGGGAACGAGAAGTACGTTCCATAAAGACAGCCCTGTACGCCGTGCTTGGGGCCCAGACTGTGGCGGAAGAAGTCCTAATGACAGTCCTCACGGAGATCGAGGGAGTATTGAACTCCAAGCCCCTCGGTTACGTCTCAAGTGATGTAGCAGATGTCGACCCAGTCACCCCCAACACACTCTTGATGGTGCGGCTGGACCCCGCGCTACCCCAGACAATGTACAGGCCTGAAGAAGCGAACGGCCGAAGAATGTGGAGGTACAGTCAAGTACTGGCTGACAAGTTTTGGAATAGCTTCCTACTCCACTACCTACCATCTCTACAGACCCGCCAGAAGTGGGTAAAAGAGAGAGACAATTTGACAGAAGGAACAGTCGTCATGATTATCGACCAGTCACCACCCAGAGCTATGTGGCCGGCTGGCCGCGTAAGCAAAGTGATCACCGGTGCCGATGGAAAGGTCCGAGCAGCTGAAGTGCTCGTCCAAGGGCGGACCTACACCCGACCCGTGGCGAGGCTAATAGAACTGCCAAGGCTCCCTGATACTATCGATGACGACCATGACCCCATGACTTTGTGAGTTGACTGACCCTTACAGCGGACATTGAGTAGTGGACAGTGCGGTTAATCTGTCTCTGCTTAGCTAATTAGGTGGGACTAATTAGGGGGCGGCTGTTGTGAAGGATCAGATTAAACCGAATATATATATTTATTTATGGATATATATTGAATAGTATTTGTATATCGTTTGATATCCCTTGTATATT
This sequence comes from Notolepis coatsorum, assembly GCF_963971535.1. NCBI lineage: Eukaryota > Metazoa > Chordata > Actinopteri > Aulopiformes > Paralepididae > Notolepis > Notolepis coatsorum. The sequence continues at coordinate 145,934,893 of NC_140173.1, read as the reverse complement.
CCTTGTACATATACACTGAATATCCCTTTAGTCTACTACAGCCCATAATAGTTCATTCTCTCATTGGACAAGGACCTGGCGCCAGGAGACAAGCCCCTTGAGTCAAGTTCAATGGTACCGACGAAACATGTCCCTACTAGCCCCGGCTCTGCGCAGGAATACGGCTACCGAAATAAGAATGGTACTATTTGTTCACCGCGCATATAAATATGGCGCAAGTAAATGTAGACGACCCTTAGTCCTTTACCCTCCAACCTAGTAACAGACGTGAAGCCTCACCCACGATCAACGTGTGGTGCAGTATGGCCTACTTGGCCCCAGAATGGCATTGAGACCTCGTGTGAATTAATAGCTGAATTGTCATAGTTTGGCACTGTACCGTCGAGTGCGACGTATTTCTATTAGGTTAATAATAGTCTATTATGTATGGTGCATCGTGCGGTTAGAGTTCTAAAGTGAGCAGCATCCCCATCGCTTCCTCGTGTTATCTAGAGTCTTACCCAGGTTGGGCCGACCACACGTGGCGCTTTCATCCGAGGAGTTCTGGACGAGGACCGAGTGGACCTGTACATTGGATTACCTACCCGACGACTGCTGAGCCCTATACGGCATGGAATATCTATTTGCTTTGGTGCTTTGATTTGTGGAGCGGATAATCGCCAACACCGGTGAGTGTTGGATTTACCCCGAGAGGAGCCAAGGTGAGACGGCGCTCAGACCAGACTGAGGTCGCCTCGCTTCTTCTTCGTTGTGGACCTACAGCTACAGCTACAGCTACAGCCTACGAGAGAGCCCAAGTGTATTCATCTGTGGATCAAGATTCTACGGGCACTGTTTTCTGTACCTGAATTCTCCCTAGAAATCGTTGACCAGACGGGATACTGCTGACGGCTCTCCTACCCCCCCTACTGGCTTACAACCGGCAGGACCCTTACAGTATATCCCGCTATAATCATTAAGTACCATCGTTATAATTCCCTAAGAGCCAGGTTGTATACTTGCTTCCTGCGTAACCAGAGATTGGACATTCAGTGTTGATTTGCCTACGAATACTCATTTGCCTTACAAGTGCATTCAAATCATAAATGTAATAGTAACTATTATATGTACCTTTTGCTATATATTAAATATTTGATTATTACCTTTGTGTGGACCTGATTTCATGGTGGGAAAGTGTTCATCATATGTAGATATCGTGTACTGTATGGCCAGTAGTTAAAGTACATAAAGTGGTAGTGGTTTAATGATACCATACTTATCAATACAGTCAGGGAATTGTACCCCTCAGTTACAGTAGTCGATGGGGTTGTTATTGATCTGACGAGAGAAAAGGAAGTCCGACAGCCGTCATCATTCAGCACAATTACACAAAAATAAGTTTGGCATCCAACCAGAGTGCAAATGTAACAGTAAAGTGCATAAACAATATACAGTTATTAAACTGGGTATAAAATGTATAAAGTATAGTATTACTGAGTATAGTGCTAATCAGATCGATGTATGTACAGAGTTGTAGTATTAATATGTACAGTGATACAGGTATAAAGACACTATGGTAGTAAGTCATACTGGCCAGCAGCGTAACTAGTACGAGTAGGTAAGGGATATGTTACTGTACAGATATAGATGCAAACTCTATCAAGCTGAGGTCAGAATTAGGGCTTTACAGGTTAGCTAGGTGCAGCGAGAGGCTGTCTCGGCACAATGCAAGGCCAGTGCATAAGAAGCAGAAGCGGAATTACTGCTGAATGACGTTTTTGAGTATGCAGTACATCCACAGCTAAAGAGATTGGTGTTATCTGGTATCACAGTGGCTAAAAAGCTGATAGCATCACGATGGTTCCAACCGGAAAAAAATTGCCGAAAGGTCTGGATTATTACATATCTCAATGTGATTTATCAAGAAATATCAACAGCAAGAATTTTGGGTCTCAATGAATCCAAAATGACAATGTGGTTAGAAGTGGTGGAGAGAATAAAAGCTAGCATATAATGGTAGTGTCTGGTCAAGAGCGAGGGATAATGGATGGATTATCCAATGGGGGGTCCGGGAGGGGGCGGGTACGTGCTGGAGCATAGGTGTGTAGGGTATTAGATAGCAGGTATTGGGGGTATATCCTGTATAAGACATTTAACTAAATGGTGATTTCATTGGATGTGCACTGTTAATGATGCTTGTATATCTTATCGTGTGTTGTCATGTTTGTTTATATGTTTGTTTAAAAAATAATAAAAAAATAAAATACAAAAAGAAGCAGAAGCGGAAGGAGGCGACGTTAGCGGGGGACGTGCAGAGAGAGGGAACCTGGGCCTTGTGAAGCAATAATCAATAATCAATGCACGGTGCAGCGTTCAGGACGCTGGGATGATTCAGAAAAGACCAAGTTAGAGAAGAGGAAGGCTTCCCTGTGTAGTAAATACTACAAAAAAAGGTCTAGATGTGGAGCGTGGTAGATATGCTGTTGTTGGGGATGTTCATATGTGTCCTTTATGAGCAGGTTGGTTGGTCTGACGACGGAGGTATTTGTTCATCCTTAAGGCCCTTATTCTCACAGAGCGCCGCGTCACGCTCTGTACCGATGCCACCAGCGAGTCTGGGAGCGCAGATATGGCACAGCACAGCGGGCGTGGTTTTAAAAGATGCTAGTAGGTTGCTGTCTCCCAGTGCACATCGTATACAGTTAGGGAGATGATACAGGATGGTGTTAGCAGTGGCGGAGGAGATGAGAGTGTTTGTGTGCGGAAAAAACTAAAACATCGTCTTCTTCAAGATCAGACATCTATTGAGTAATAAGGCGCTGAGAAGAAGTTGAATACAGTTCTGACAGAATACAGAGCCAGCATTCTGCCAGATAGCTCAGATGGATATATATATAATTCATATATTTTTTTTAGCCATACTACTACAGTACAAAGGCATTTTTTATTGTTTAGCTTTTTTTTTTTGCCCTCAAGTGTGTTAGGAATTGGCACCACTGACTGTTGTTAGCGGGTCAATGTTGACCCGGGGTCTAACTCAGTCCTGACCACTAAAAAGAAAGGAGTATCACTCAATATAGTTAATACTACATCCTAACTAACATTATATGCCTTCATAACCATATAATCCCATTGTAATTCGATTTGATGGCCCCCGAGACACATATGAGGTTGTTCATTATAAATGTGAAACCCATAGATAATAATGTTTTCTGACTATAATAGAACAATATTAGAATATAACTACTGAAAAAAAGTTCAGTACATTTATTATTATTTTATTTATTTATATTTAGTATTTTTATAGTATAGTTTTACCTTGCCGGGTCAAGAATGACCCTAACACCACAGTCGTACCTTTTCTACTGCAGATACCTTCAGAATTTTCAAAATGGTGAAACATAGTTTTGCTGTGCTTATATTAGTGTTGTGGAGGATATCATAAAGCCTTGTTGTTACGGACTGTGTCCTTATGTGTATATATATGGGAGTAATGTATGTAATCTGTTGTGTATATAGGCATGTTTTGTTTGTTGTTGTCTTGTCTCCCTCTTGTGTCTACATATCCCCAGGTTCCCAGTTGCAGCAGCAGCTGGTCAATCACCCACTCACCCCGGTGCAGCGGCAGCTGAGACTCGTCCCACAATCAACATCCACTCCCTTCATAATACCCTTTGTGTTTCAGTGTTAGTTAGCTCCCTGGTTCGTTTGGTCTGTGTTGGTGGTAACTATGGCTCTAGTGTGTTGGTGCTGTTGTAGGTAGAGCTCTCTGGTTCATTGATGTGGTAAAGTAGAGCTCTTGGTGTCTTTGTACACACTCTTTGTTACACACTCTCTTTTGTGGCTTTTGGTAATAGAGCTGAGGCTCTTAGGGTACATTGTGTGTGAGAGCTAATCAAAGCTCTGTGTGAGCTCATTTTGTGTGAGAGCTAGTCAAAGCTCTGTGTGAGCTCATTGTGTGTGAGAGCTGGTCAAAGCTCTAGTTATTTGGGCCATTGGTCTATATAGTATTGTATCTTTTTGTGTTGTTGTACATTTCTGTACTAATCCTTTGTATATTTGTTTGTCACCCAGCCTATGGTGATTGTTTCCTGTTATTAACCTTTTGTTTCGCACACAGGGACATTGAGGGCAGAAAGATACCCTGGGGTCTACATCTGCATCACGTAGGAGAACTACTGTTAAAAACACCAGCTTAGAGTGAGCACCACCTCCTGTACTTTGGGGCGTCCGCGCCTGTAAAAGGGGGGGGGCTTTTGTTTCATTTTGATATTATTTGGTGCTCACTGGTAGGTCCTCTTTGCTCTCTGTGTTGCTGATCTCATTTGTGTAAAATAAATATTGTTATTTTACAATCTGTCTATGGTGTTTTGTGTCACTGCATCCTCACCTATCCTGTCTGTGGCCTAGTGTTGCGTCTCCCCACGGGGGCACGTAACATAAATGGGGGCTCGGTAGTTGGGCGACAGACATTTGGTGTTGGTGTGCGGTGGGCACGTTGCTTGGTTTTGGATTTTGGGTGGTAGTAGGTGTGTTTTTGGTGTGTGTGTGCACTGGTCTGGGTAGGGATGTCGTCTTTTGGGGTGGAGGAGTTCCTGGGTGATCCCTCGGTTGATCGTTTGGATCAGTGTAGGAGGGAAGACTTGTTTGCCATCGCCTCGCATTTTCAGGTCGCCCTTTCTAAAAGTTTGGCAAAGGCTGACCTGAGAGAAGAGGTGGTGCGCATATTGGTGTGGAACAAGGTGCTCGGTGTCGGTGAGGGAGCGTCTTTTGTTTCTTCCCCTCTAGTCACAGACGAGGAGGGCGAGGAACCTCCGGTGGTAGACCCGGTTCAAGACGGGGTAGAGGATAAGCCTCCCCTTTCGGGTGTCACGTCTCCAGTGCACGGACGTGCAGCATCTTTCCCTAGTGGGAGTGCTGAGGAGGCCAGTCTAAAATTGGGTTTAGCACGGTTGCAGTTCGAGGCGCAGAAGGAGGAGAATAGTCACAGGTTAGCTATTAGGAAAATGGAGCTGGACGCTGAGGCCCGCCGGCTAGACGCTGACAGCCACCGGGTGGACGCAGAGATTAAAATGAAGCAGCTGGAGCTTGAAGCTGCTAAGATTGGGAGTCCTACTCAACCCTCTTCCACGGCGGTGGGGGCTTACGACGTGAGTAGACTAATTACTCTTGTACCTCAATTTCGTGAGGCGGAGGTAGACGCATATTTTAATGCTTTTGAGCGGATGGCTACATCTTTAAAGTGGCCTAAAGAGGTCTGGGCTCTCTTACTGCAATGTAAGCTAACGGGAAAAGCCCAGGAAATTCTGTCTGCCCTCCCTCTGACTGACAGTTTGTCTTATGACGCAATTAAGACGGCTGTACTTCGGGCATATGAGTTAGTGCCGGAGGCATATAGGCAAAAATTCCGAGCTCACAGAAAGTTACCTGGCAGTACTTTTGTGGAGTTCGCTCGTGAGAAGGAGTCTCTATTTTTTCGGTGGTGTAAGGCGAGTGACGTGTCTGATTTTAATTCACTCGCTGAGTTACTGTTGCTGGAGGAGTTTAAGGGTAGTCTGTCTGACCGTTTGGCTACATATTTGAATGAGCAAAAAGTGGGTACGTTGGCTCAGGCTGCAGTGCTCTCTGACGAGTTTGTGCTGACCCATAGGCAAACGTTTGGTACTCTCCGACATGAGAGTAGGACCTTTTATCCCTCTGCTCACACTCCAGCTAGGTCACATGATAGTCCGCCGCAGATCCGCCGCAGTGGCTATGTTGGACAGACTAGTCCGCCCCGCTCAGTGTCTCCCCGCTACAAGGAGGAGCGGGAGTGTTTTTACTGTCATCAAGTGGGCCACGTAATAAGTGACTGTGTTGTTCTGAGACGCAAGGAGCAGTCTCAGACAGATGGACGACCTAAAGCGGTTGGTTTGGTCCAGACAGTGTGTGACATCCCAGGTCCCAGTTACGATCCGTTTATGTCGGACGGGTTGGTCTCGCTCAGTGGCAGTGAGTTGGACCAGCGTCCAGTACGCATACTGCGGGATACTGGGGCAGCACAGTCATTCATCATAGCAGACATGTTACCATTTTGTGATGAGTCATCGACTGGCTCTAGTGTGTTGGTGCAGGGGATCGGCATGGGCTTTGTGTCGGTGCCCCTCCATCAGATACATTTAACCTGCGGGTTGGCAAAGGGGGTGTTCAAGGTGGGCGTGCGCCCATCATTACCAGTGGGAGGTGTCACTTTCCTATTAGGTAATGACATCGCTGGTGGCAGAGTTATGCCATGTGTTTTGGATCACCCTAATGTTTTGTGCCCTGATGTGTTTGCTCCGTTTCTCCCAGATGTGCCAGTGTGTGCGATCACCCGTGCTCCACAACCTGTAGTTGTGGCGAGTGACAGGGTGACGATTCGACGGGGTACACTAGCCTCTGATGCACCACGGTTACCCAGGACTTGTGGTAAGCTGGTGGTTGCCCAGAGTGAAGACGCTGGGTTGGGCACATGTTCATTTACTGCTCCTGCTCTCCAGGGATAGCTGGAAGCAGAGAAGTGGTCAGTTCGGTGGTGAATAAAATTCGGTCAATAGGCGGTCCTTTGAGGCTGTTGAAGCAGCTGATGGGGGAGACTCTTCACAACAAACCTCAGGTGAGGGGTTTGTTGTCTTGTGTGTGCAGGCTTGTAAAGTGGCTGCAGGAGGCTAGTGCTGTCTCTGAGGGGGGTCTCTCTGCTGCTCAGCGTATTGTAACGCTGCATTTTGTGCTGTGCTGTGTGGACTTTCTCACATTGTATTATGTATTTTACTTTGTGAGGAGGAAAAGGGCAGCAGTCTGCCATTGTGCATTTTAACCATGGACCATCCCTCTGTTTTTTTTGTGAGGTGCCTTCTCAGACCACGGTCTTAAATCTTGATGTTGGTGTTGGGTCTGCTGTACCCCTGGACATTTTGTGTCAACAGCACCCCTGATCATGTCGAATGCTACCAAGAGAGGTATGAAGAGGCGGAAGGTGATGGTCTGTTTGGTTGGTGGCAGTGGTGGATGTTTTGTTTTGTGTTATGATGTGTTCTTTGGGAAAACTGATGGGGTACTTGGGTGTTGTGTTGTCGCCAGCCATGGGCTGACTCTTTATGGGGGGGAGTGTTACGGACTGTGTCCTTATGTGTATATATATGGGAGTAATGTATGTAATCTGTTGTGTATATAGGCATGTTTTGTTTGTTGTTGTCTTGTCTCCCTCTTGTGTCTACATATCCCCAGGTTCCCAGTTGCAGCAGCAGCTGGTCAATCACCCACTCACCCCGGTGCAGCGGCAGCTGAGACTCGTCCCACAATCAACATCCACTCCCTTCATAATACCCTTTGTGTTTCAGTGTTAGTTAGCTCCCTGGTTCGTTTGGTCTGTGTTGGTGGTAACTATGGCTCTAGTGTGTTGGTGCTGTTGTAGGTAGAGCTCTCTGGTTCATTGATGTGGTAAAGTAGAGCTCTTGGTGTCTTTGTACACACTCTTTGTTACACACTCTCTTTTGTGGCTTTTGGTAATAGAGCTGAGGCTCTTAGGGTACATTGTGTGTGAGAGCTAATCAAAGCTCTGTGTGAGCTCATTTTGTGTGAGAGCTAGTCAAAGCTCTGTGTGAGCTCATTGTGTGTGAGAGCTGGTCAAAGCTCTAGTTATTTGGGCCATTGGTCTATATAGTATTGTATCTTTTTGTGTTGTTGTACATTTCTGTACTAATCCTTTGTATATTTGTTTGTCACCCAGCCTATGGTGATTGTTTCCTGTTATTAACCTTTTGTTTCGCACACAGGGACATTGAGGGCAGAAAGATACCCTGGGGTCTACATCTGCATCACGTAGGAGAACTACTGTTAAAGACACCAGCTTAGAGTGAGCACCACCTCCTGTACTTTGGGGCATCCGCGCCTGTAAAGGGGGGGGGGGGGCTTTTGTTTCATTTTGATATTATTTGGTGCTCACTGGTAGGTCCTCTTTGCTCTCTGTGTTGCTGATCTCATTTGTGTAAAATAAATATTGTTATTTTACAATCTGTCTATGGTGTTTTGTGTCACTGCATCCTCACCTATCCTGTCTGTGGCCTAGTGTTGCGTCTCCCCACGGGGGCACGTAACATAAATGGGGGCTCGGTAGTGGTACATGGTAGTTATTACATATTATAACCTTGAAACGGGTCGCTGGAGACACTAACACCACATAAGGGTTAGACATATTGCTTTTCCATCTGTTTCAGGCATGAAGCAGGCTGCGCAGAGGTGTACTCCATAGCATGACGTCTCACCTAAATTACCATTTGAACAACCATGCTGTTGCTGTGTGTTTTGATTGATTGATTGATTGATTGATTGATTGATTGAACATTTTATTAACAGATTGCAGAATGGGTACAATACAGTACGGCTCAATACACACAATTGTTAAGGGGATGCAGACCAGAGAAAGACTTTCGTCTTGTTTACATCAGGATCCCCCATTTTCAATTCATCATAACATATATGACACACATGACATACAGATAGACAGTACTGCTACATCTATACATTTATGACATACCAGATCTACAAATATACAGTAGTTTGTGATACAAAAAGAGTTTAAAAAGAAAGAGAGTATATACATTTGACGAAGAAACTGTACATCGGAGGAGGTGGAGCGTACAGTCACCTACTGTACGCTCCAGTCACCTACTGTACGCTCCAGTCACCTACTGTACGCTCCAGTCACCTACTGTACGCTCCACAGTCACCTACTGTACGCTCCAGTCACCTACTGTACTCTCCAGTCACCTACTGTACGCTCCAGTCACCTACTGTACGCTCCAGTCACCTACTGTACACTCCAGTCACCTACTGTACGCTCCAGTCACCTACTGTACACTCCAGTCAGCTACTATACGCTCCAGTCACCTATTGTACACTCCAGTCACCTACTGTACGCTCCAGTCACCTACTGTACGCTCCAGTCACCTACTGTACGCTCCACAGTCACCTACTGTACGCTCCAGTCACCTACTGTACACTCCAGTCACCTACTGTACGCTCCAGTCACCTACTGTACGCTCCAGTCACCTACTGTACGCTCCACAGTCACCTACTGTACGCTCCAGTCACCTACTGTACGCTCCAGTCACCTACTGTACACTCCAGTCACCTACTGTACGCTCCACAGTCACCTACTGTACGCTCCAGTCACCTACTGTACGCTCCAGTCACCTACTGTACGCTCCACAGTCACCTACTGTACGCTCCAGTCACCTACTGTACGCTCCACAGTCACCTACTGTACGCTCCAGTCACCTACTGTACGCTCCAGTCACCTACTGTACGCTCCACAGTCACCTACTGTACGCTCCAGTCACCTACTGTACACTCCAGTCACCTACTGTACGCTCCACAGTCACCTACTGTACGCTCCAGTCACCTACTGTACGCTCCAGTCACCTACTGTACGCTCCAGTCACCTACTGTACGCTCCACAGTCACCTACTGTACGCTCCAGTCACCTACTGTACGCTCCAGTCACCTACTGTACGCTCCAGTCAGCTACTGTACGCTCCAGTCACCTACTGTACGCTCCAGTCACCTACTGTACGCTCCAGTCACCTACTGTACACTCCTCTACAGGCAGCAGCAGTGACCTCTCTGACCTCTAGAGGCAGCAGCAGCAGTGACCTCTGACCTCTAGAGGCAGCAGCATGCAAGGAACACACGGGAGGACGAGACGTCTCCACAGCAGGGAGCCGGCGGGATGGAATCAACACAGCCCCTGGATCATGCCCCCTCCCCACGCAATTCCACCACCAGGCGACGCCAGCAGATCAACAGGACAAAGAATCTCACACCCCCCCCCCCCCCACACACGGTCCAAATAATAACAACACAGCCCCACCCCCCTCCCGTCGCGGGACACCCACCTTGATCAAAGGATCCCCCACCCCCCCTCCTTTCACCAGCAGAGGACAAAGGATCATCCCCACCCCCCCTCCTAACATCAATGAACACAGGACCCCATCCCTACCGCCACAAGATCAACCACACGGACTAGGATCCCCCACCCCCCCTCCGGACATCACAGAGCCCCCCCCCCCTTCCCACAGAAGAAGAATCCTACCTTCATCTCAATGATATAGACGACACAGCAGATAAAAACGGACTACATATCTTTCATCTTAATGTAAATAGCCTCAGGCACAAACTGGCAGAAATAAGAAATCATTTCAGTAGCGGAAAGGTAAACATACTATGTTTCTCAGAAACCAAACTGGACCCATCAGTAACAGACCCGGAAATTGAATTAGAGAACTATTCTTTAGTCCGCAATGACAGGAACAGGCATGGAGGAGGTGTCTGTATGTACATCCATCAAGACACCAAATTTATTAACCGTACAGACCTAGATCATGAGGCTATTGAAACTGTTTTTGTAGAAATTCTATTTGAAAGGGCTAAATCTGTTCTAGTCGGCACAATTTACAGACCGCCAGACCAAAATGGCTTTTATGACGTGTTGGATGAGTGCTTAGCTGGAGTTGAGGATACAGAAATGATTCTTATTGGGGATTGGAACACGGATATGCAACAAAAAGATGCACCCGTCTTCAAATCCTACAATAGGTTTTGTGATCTGCACGGCCTCAGCCAACTAATCACACAACCCACACGTGTGTGTGAGTCAACTCAGACTACCATTGACCTCATCCTGACCTCTGACAAGTCCAAGATCGCCAATAAAGGGGTTATAGCATGCGGGTTAAGTGATCATTATATGATATTCTGTACCCGCAAAAAGCTAAAACAAAAGGCTGGCTGTCACAAAACAGTCACATCTAGAGACCTAAAAACCTACTCTAGCGAGGCCTTTAACCTTGAACTGGAGGGTCTGGACTGGTCAGATGAGCTCAATGGTACACTGGTTGAAGAAACATGGCTTGGCTTCAAAACCAAATTTTCAACGATACTAAACAACATGGCCCCCCTAAGAACCACCAGGGTAAAAAATCGAGCTGAGCCGTGGATGCACGCTGAAATACTGACCGCTATGAAAACCAGAGACAAAAAATGCTCTGAGTTTCGTAAAAGTCAGTCAAAGCTTAACATAAGCACGAGCAGTGAACTCCAAGCCCACGTGACTGAACTCAAACTGCAAAGAAACAGACTAAGAAATGATGTAAACTCCATGATCAAAACAGCAAAGAAAAAATTCATCAATGACAAAACCGAGGAAAACAAAAACAAACCGCGTGAACTTTGGAAATTACTCAATAACCAACTAGGCTGCAGTAAAAAACTTAAAACCAGATTCTCAAACATAAACATAAAGACGGACAACACGCTCATCACAGAAAAGCTGGATGTAGCCAATTACTTAAATAGTTTCTTCACAAACATAGCCACAACACTGGTAAACAAACTACCCTCCCACTCAGGGCATTATGGGGTAGAACACATAGTAGCTTACTACAAAAACCTAGGGGTCCACAAAGACGACTTCAAACTGGAAATGGTAACAACAGATGAGGTACTCAAAAAACTGAGCGCCCTCCAACCTAACAAGGCCACTGGCCATGACAACATCCCCTCCAAATTCCTCAGAGACTCAGCAGCCGCCATCACCCCAGTCATCACACACATAATAAACCTCTCTATAAAACAGGGACACGTCCCCAAGGACTTCAAAATTGCGAGAGTGACCCCTCTGCACAAAAAAGGCAGTAAATTAGACCCAGGCAACTACCGCCCTGTTTCTATCCTTACCTCCATCTCGAAAGTCATGGAAAAAATTGTATACGAACAGGTCGAAAAATACCTTGCGGAAAAAAATCTAATCTACGAATTCCAATCTGGCTTCAGAACATCCCACTCCACTGACACATGCCTTCTCTATTTAAACGACCACATCAAACAAGAGGTGGACGCGGGCAAATACTGCGGCATGGTCATGCTGGACCTACAAAAGGCCTTCGACACTGTCAATCACACCATTCTGATTGACAAGCTAAAAGCAATTGGTTTTGATAGTCTATCAGTGAGCTGGATGCAATCCTACCTGGAGGGGAGAGAGCAGATGGTGGAGGTAAACGGTACCCTATCCCCCCCCCTCACAGTAAACTGTGGTGTTCCACAAGGAAGCATACTAGGTCCGCTACTGTTCCTAATTTATGCAAATGACATGTCGTCAGCTTGTGACTGCAACTTGTTCCTGTTTGCGGACGACTCAGCCCTGCTGGTCTCTGACAAGAACAAATTACAGGTTGAAAAAACCCTCAGCTCAGAACTAAGCAAAATCTGCATATGGCTCGCTGATAACAAACTATCATTACACATGGGCAAAACAGAGTCCATTCTCTTCGGTTCAAATAACAAACTCAGCAAGACCGACGGCTTCTCAGTTACAGTGGGTGACAATATTGTCACAAGGAAAGAAGATATTACCTACCTGGGTTCCATCCTAGAGGCAAATCTTTCCTGTGACAAAATGGCATCCAATGTAATAAAAAAAGTCAACCAACGAACTCGTTTCTTGTACCGGATCTCCTCACTGGTAAACAAGAATACCCTGAAGACTCTAGCAGGAGCACTCATTCAAGGGTACTACGACTATGCTTGCACCTCATGGTACCAAAGCACCTCAAAGGCGCTAAAAACAAAATTACAAACATCTCAAAACAAACTGGTCAGACTACTGCTTGACCTTACTCCTAGAACCCACCTCACCCCTGCCCACTTTGACAACCTAGGATGGCTTAGAGTAGACGACAGAGTACATCAACTTGCAATGGGCCTGGTCTACAAGATACACTACACGACCAAGGTACCCATGTACATGACTAAATACTTCCCAAAGGTCAGTGAATACCACGATCACAACACCAGAGGGAGCTCCACAAATCATGTTAAACCCAGATTCGGCTCAAACAAGGGACTAAACACGTTTCGCAATTATGCCACATCAATGTGGAACGCCCTACCCAAAGCTGTAAAGGAATGTGAATCACTACCCACTTTCAAAAACACTCTCAAAAAACACCTAAGGGAGACTGCAACTCGAAACTGGCCCCTGTAAATGTCCGAACACAACCCCCGCCAACACCCCCCCCCCCCCCCCCACTCCTACCCCCCCCCCCCCCCCCCCCCCCAACCACCTCCAATGTACAGTCCCACCCCCACCTACCCAATCCAATGTACAGTTTCTACGCCTAATGTATATACTCTTTTCTTTCTGGACTCTTTTTGTATCACAAATACAGTACTGTAATTGCAAATCTGGTATGTCATAAATGTATAGATGTAGCAGTACTGTCTATCTGTATGTCATGTATGTCATATATGTTACGATGAATTGGAAATGGGGGACCCTGGTGGAAACAAGACGAAAGTCTTTCTCTGGTCTGCATCCCCTTAACAATTGTATGTATTGAGCTGTACTGCACTGTACCCATTCTGCAATCTGTTAATAAAGTTTTCATTCATTCATTCATTCATTCATTCATGCTAGGTGCCGACCTGCTCATCGAGGGAGCAGTTAGGGGGTTAAGTGTCTTGCTCAAGGATACTTTGAAACGCTGCCCGGGAGGAGCGGGAATCGAACCGGGAACCTCCGGATTGCCAGACGACTGCTCTATACCTCCCTGACCCACTGTTGCCCCCCCCAGTATAGCTCTCACGGTTGGATGCCACACGTGACCCTGTGTTTCACACCATAGAGGACACTGAGGAGGTATAATGTGCACCCCTTCTTCAGGGGCGACAGTGGCCCAGGGCGTCGGTCGGTCCGCCGTCTGGTAATCGGAAGGTTCCAAGTCCCTGATTATTCACATCTTAATCGCAAATTTTTTATCTGTTCAAAATGTGTTCAAAAAGGGATATCTTTTTCAAATGTGTAATACTATTATCAACATGGGGGTGGCCAGCTATGCTTGCTTTATGCCAATGCATGTTTATTAAATAAAATAAATAACCAAAATGACAAATATTGTCCAGAAAAACAAAGCTACTGCATTTAGCATTAAATAAATATGCTGCAAGCATACGATGGCAAAGCCCAATAGGCAACGACAGATGGCCATGGCCTGCTAAATGTAACATTACCCAGTAATACGAGTACTCACACAATGCAGTGTCCAACTCTACTAAAGGTTCACTAAAACATGTTTTTATGAGCATTAAAACCAAACAATGGACCTCAATCCATGGCCACAACAGACACATTGTGCAACAGGGACATTAGTGGGCTAAAGCTTCCATTACTCAAAGATCATTCGCTGGCTCCCTCGCACTTCTAAAGCAAATCACACAATGCAAATATCCAACCTCACATGGGGAACAAATCAAAGGTCACAAAAACATCCCCTTCTACTATGTGGAATCAAAACCGTGTTTAACCCTAACATTTTATAGACTAATACACTTGTGTACGTTCTCTCTCTCCCCTATCACATGGTAGCATGTATTTAACCCTAACCCTAACCTTTTATAGACTAATACACTTGTGTACGTTCTCTCTCTCCCCTATCACATGTGTGCAAATGCACGTCAGTAATTTAAATGTACTCAGACAAGTCTGTCACCAAAATTACGCGTATTCTTCTTGATTTTCTCGCTAAAAATAAAAGTGTTTTCTATTTTAGTATTCAGTTTTAAAAACAGCATTATCCGTCAAACAAATTAGTGTTAATGTGCATTTGAGTTAGCGAGTTATTAATGTGGTAACTGACAGCCCTAATATATATATATATATATATAAATATATACATCCGAAGGGGAAGACACTGTACATTGGTGGGGGGGGGGGGGGGATTTGGACATTTACCGGGGCCAGTTTCTAATTGCAGCCACCCGTAGGTGCTCTTTGAGAGCGGTTTTGAAGGAGGGTAGTGATTCACATTCCTTCATAGCTGTGGGTAGGGCGTTCCACATTGATGTGGCATAATTGCGAAATGTGTTTAGTCCCTTGTTTGAGCCGAATCTGGGTTGAACATGATTTGTGGAGCTCCCTCTGGTGTTTGATTTGATTAGATTTTATTAGGGATCCCCATTAGCTGGTGCCATAGCAACCAGCTAGTCTTCCTGGGGTCCACACACAAAAAAACATACAAAAACAATTATTATTTCAAAAACAAAATTATTAAAAGTCAGTACACACAATGCATAATGAAACTACTGTAACAATTAAGATAGCTAAAATTACATTACAGTGTAAAACAAAAACAAAAAATCACTTTACAGTGTTAAAAACTATTTAAAAACAATGTAGGATTATTTTTAAAAGTGAATCTACTGTAAATGCAGCAGAGGTTTTGAGGCAGGTTATTCCAAAGAGTTAATGCTCTAAAAATAAAAGATCTCGTTAAAGTGTTGGTTTTAGGACCTGGCAATTCCTGGCACTACTGGAACCTCTAGTCTAGTGTAATGCTTGTGCACAGACAATGTTTGCAGTGAGCAGGCACCTGCACACATAGAGCCCAAGGGGTGCTTGAGCACCTGCCCTTTTTGAGCCTCATAAAAAAAAGTGCCCTTAAAAAAAGAAAAATCGTTACGCATATAGACTGCCCTTCCAACTGAAAAATGTCAGGATAGAGAGAGAGATGCCCCATATTCCATTGCAGTTTGCACGGCCTCCTCAGCGTGCCTCTCCGCGGACCTATATATTTTATGCATAGCGTGGGTGGTGATGATGATGATGATAGAAACCGCTGTGGCGCATACAGTTGAATGCTGGTATTATACTCACTGAGGGACACGAAGAAGTCAAGTCCGATGGGATTTGGGAATCTCAAATACAAATCGGGATTGGAATAAAAAATGCATTTATATTAAACAATACAGAATATACAGCACTTCCTGGGGTCTGTAGGGTAAGCACGTATTCCCTCCCCCCTGAACATTTATGGAGATGTATGGGCCTTTTAAGTCAGTGATAAAAGTGTCTTTCAAGGATAAGTGAGCTCCTGCATTGATTATTATAGTTCAATATTCAATATTTGATCACCAAAACCCCCCAAAAAGCATAAAAAGGGGGCTTCCCCTCCCGAAAAGGGCCCTTAAAAATCAGGCTTGTGCGCTACGCGTGCTCGGTTAAAACACACACAGGTATAGTGCCCTTTTCAGCCTTTGAGCACCTGCCCCTCTCCTGTGCACGTCCCTGAGTGGGTGTGTATCTGTTAGTGGCTTGATGTGATGGAAATTAGTCAGAAGGATTACGACAAACATCTGTATCTCCAGTATGCACCCTCCCAAGTGATGATGTTTGGAGGGCGTGGAGGAGATGTATTATAGGACACGAGTGTCAGCTTCCTCATGGTTGCATTGATCCATTGGTGGACTGTTTCCAACATGGTGGACTTGATCACCTGCAGTGATGTAGACATCCTTGTCATCTGGGAACTGTTCATCTGTTAAGAACTTATTTGACAGGAATGAGAAATTGTCTTGTTACACCTGGCGCAACTAACTCCTCGTCAACAGAAATATCTCTACTTGACGTGTATTGTGTCTAGCACAATAAAAGCTTTCCCATAGAGCTCTGCATTATGTTTGAAGTGCTGCATTCTCAGCTTATTTGCTGTCTTCTTCTGTGTTTTCTTCTCATGGAACAACAGTAAGTTATTTCGCTTGACCGGTGCTGTCAGAAGTCTGTCATTTGATTCAAGCACTATTCCTGAAATTGTTGTACTGCTCTTGTCCCGTAGACTCGAGTTGATGGACAGATACGGCAGCAGCCGCAGACTCACACACCTTATTGTCTAATGTAACCAGGTCTTTACTGCCCTCCTCAAAGGGATTCCCATTGCTCAGCAACACCTCCATCAGGTCTTTGGCATGGCGTTGACATTGGTGCTGAGATGCAGATCCTTTCTTGTGATGAGGACGTTCTTCACAATCATCGTTTGTTCTTCACAATCAACTGTTGTTTACAGTTCTCATATCTAACTCTAGTTCTCCACATATTTATTGTCTCATTGTGTGAAATATCATGTTTATTTTATTTTTATTCAATTACTCATTCATGAAAACCTAGGTACAGGCACCAACATCACCATTGTAGGTTCAATAGAATAAAAGTTATGAAGCGTAATTCGAAATAAATACAGAAATTGCAGCCATCTTTGATTTTTGCCATACCAGAATATTCAAAACATCAATATTTGAACTCCAGTTGATTCCTCACACAGTATTAACTTAAAATAGCAATACAAAATTATATTACACAGCAATTGTGTGAACATTAAGAAGTTTTTAAAGAATTCATGATTTCGATTGTGGGCATTTTGGATACATCTTTATTAAATTCAACTGGTTCCTTGGCACTCAAGCCAAAATTGTTCTATAGATACTTATCTTCAAATTAGAAGTGAAAACGAAACTTTCGCATATACATTTTAAATTACTGAGTGTCCAGGCACCCCACTATCAGAAAAGTGTGTGGTTTTCTGGTCAGCAGGATATGTGCATCTCTGGCAGCTTATGGTCAGTGGCATTGTTCGTCAAATAGTGTTGAACTTGAGTGTTACACCCTGAGTGCATAGTATAATAGACATATTAGCATGGTAGGTAGTAGTATACGGATAGTAACAAAGTACATAGTAGTAAGGTACTAGTAAAAGACAGTTATTTATATATATTATATTGTAGAAATCATCGGAATAGAGAAACGCACAATTTCTATCAGTTGACAACACAAAGCTGTGTGTCATTTATTTCGCAGTAGCACAAGTGACAGCTGTCAGAACTATGTCGGGCTAGCTTCTGACAGCTCGTAGTAATCAAACATTTATCAATGAAACCCCACACAGAGCGTCTCCTCTCAGCCCAACCCAAAAGCAACCTCCTTAAAGTGACAGTGCCCCATCAACACATCAAAACAATACCATGGGGAATTAGGTCTCTATAGAACCCACTACAATATAAATATTATATTTATTAAGAATTTATTTGCATCTCAGATATTGATTGAAGGTGTGTTTCTATATGGGTGACATGGCCCCATACACAGGGCATACGAGGGCATTCGCATGCAGTCACCAGCTCTCCACCCAATCCAATGCCTATATGGGAGATTTCCCACGACCTGTTAAGACGGCACTCTCTTACGTTAAGACAGCACTCTCTTACGCCACCATCGCCAAAACACCAAAAGAGCATCAAATCACTGACCTCTAGGACCATCATTCAGGTCATAGTACCAGTTAGATTATATTACATTGAAATGTATTGTCATCATACAGCATAAGTACATTACAATGAAAATAAGGGTGGCATCCAACCCCAGTCCAAATGTAACAGTAAAGTGCAATAGTAATATTAATATAGTGATTAAGCTGGGTATAAGATATACACATTTGTTCTACTGAGAATAATGCTAATCACATGTATGTACAGAGTTGTAATATATTTAAATGTTTCAAACATTTTCTTATGTACCCCAGTTGCTATTGCATGCACATATTTGTGTTTTATTACACATAAATGTACATACATACCAACTATTCGCCTGTTTTATTCTCAACCCATCCATAGCAACACTATTATCACCGACATCTAAGAAGGGAGATCCCCCCTTGAACGGCCCTTCTAAGGTTTCTCTCCTCCACATTGCCTGTGGTGCTTTTTTCCTATTGCTAGGTTTTTCCTTACCTTCGCTGGGGTATGTTTGGGAGTGTTGCATTTATTTATTTTACATTTATTTTGGATTTCATGGTGGGTTTTTTGTTCTTGATTTATTGGGATGTTTCTTCTTGAATAGTTTAAAGAAGACTTGTCCGGCCCATGGGGACATTAACTTGTGATTTCGGGCTTTACAAATCAATTTGATTTGATTTAATTAATATGCATTTATATGTCCAGTGATACAGGTATAATATAATATAATATAATCACCAGAACCCCTGTCATCAGTCACATCACCCCTGTCCTACGCCAACTACACTGGCTTCCCATTAAATACAGCATAGACTACAAGATCCTCCTCCATACATTCAAGGCCATCCACAACCTCGCCCCTCCATACCTGTCCGACCTCCTCCACATCAACATTCCCACCCGGTCCCTCAGGTCTGCCTCCTCCATCAACCTGACCGTCCCCCCAGCCCATCTGTCCACCATGGGGTCAAGAGCCTTCAGCCTTTTAATTGTTGTACGGCGACCTTGAGTGTCTTGAAAGGCGCCTTATAAATAAAATGCATTATTATTATTATTATAAAGACACTATGGTCAGGCACTCTACTACTGGCCCCTGAGCAGCTAACACTGGAGCGGTTAAAGCTGAGGTGCCTTGCTCAAGGGCACAGCTAGCAGGCACGTGCACACATAGAGCCCAACGGGTGCACAAGCACCTGCCCTTTTGTGCCTCATAAAAAAGTGCCCTTTTTATGCCAATTATTTTTACCATATTTTCTTTTTCACCTCCATATAGAGAGAGTGATCTGCAATCTGCTTGGGTTGGGGGTGCAATTCCTAACAGGCTCAACCATATGGATAAAAGTTCCCATATTATGTAAAAACTAAAAACAGATATTACATTACATTACACAAACTAAAAACAGATATTACATTACATTACACAAACTAAAAACAGATATTACATTACATTACACAAACTAAAAACAGATATTACATTACATTACACAAACTAAAAACAGATATTGTCTGAATTACTAGAAGAAAGAAATGCACCACCTTTGGCTGATAGTTCAGTTCAGTTATTTTTTATTTCGGGCTTTGGACACATAACAACGGTCATTCCATAAATCACCACACTTTTACCAGCTGCTATTGCAGCATTGTCCAATTGTCCGAAAAGGGCTAGGGAGAAGCACTAGGCTTGTCGGGCCCTACCCCTGAAGACTTACGTTTCATTTTTTTATTTAAATTTTTTTATAATTTTTTTACATACATACATAGTAGATACATAGTACACATTTCAGTGCACACATATAGTACACATTACAGTACACATTACAGTATAGTATACCTGCAGTATATAATAGTATATATAATAGTATATAGTACATAATAGTGTATACAGCACATATATAATGTGATGTGAGATATATAGTACATGATATATACAATACAATATAGTACCATAATATAATAGTACATACTGCAAATATAGTTCAATATAATATACAAATGAATTATAATATGATTATATAATGTGATATGATATAGTGCACAATACAGTATCATACGTATTTATTATTATTTATATATTTTTTAATATGCCATTAAAGCTCTTCTTCCCTTCTGTACCTATCAAAAATTGATTTTTTTTCACAATATTTTTGTTCATCCTGTAGCCCATTCCACAGGGTGGCTCCGTAAGAGGAGATACACATTATTTTCAGGTTGGTTTTCATCACATGTTTTTTTGAAGTTCAATGGTCCTCTGAGGTTGTATCCCCCCTCTTTATCCAGAAATGTGCTTCTTACATTTACCGGTAATTGATTATTTCTTGCTTTTAGTTTTAAAGTTTACCATATCAATGAACCTCAAAATGTGTGACTGTAGAAACAGTGTGTGTGTGTGGTCCCGATATCCTGCATTGTTTATTACTCGTATTGCTCTTTTTTGTAGGATAGTCAATGTATTTATGGTTGTTTTGTATTGTGTTACCCCGTACCTCTGTGCAGTAATGCAGGTAAGGCAAGATCATTGCACAGTACAGAGTGTGCAATGAGTTGGGATTGAGTACATGTCTCACCTTACTAATAATTGAGATGCTCTTTGCCATCTTAGCCCTCACATATTCTATATGGGGTTTCCAGCAGAGTTTATTGTCTAAAATCACTCCCAGGAATTTATTTTCATATATTATTTCTATTATAGTATTATCTATTATGGCTGATAGTAATTTATTAATTTCTTAGGATTTATTTTGGTCTAATAAATGTTTAAGGTTCTTAGATGGATCCCCTGCTGCCTCTTCCTCCTCTTCCTCCTCCTTCTCATCCTCATCTTCCTCATCCTACTCTTCCTCATCTCCCTCTTCCTCCTCCTCCTAATCCTCATCTTCCTCCTCCTCCTCCTCCTGCTCCTAATCCTCCTAATCCTCCTCTTCCTAATCCTCCTCTTCCTCCTCCTCCTCCTCATCCTCCTCCTCATCCTCCTAATCCTCATCTTCCTCATCCTCCTCATCCTGCTCCTAATCCTCCTCATCCTCCTCCTCCTCTTCCTCATGCTCCTCCTCATCTTCCTCCTCCTCTTCCTCATCCTGCTCCTCCTCCTCCTCCTCCTCCTCCTCCTCCTCCTCCTCCTCCTCCTCCTCCTCCTCCTCCTGCTCCTGCTCCTGCTCCTCCTTCTCCTCCTCCTCCTGCTCCTGCTCCTGCTCCTGCTCCTCCTCCTCCTCCTCCTCCTCCTCCTCCTCCTCCTGCTCATACTGCTCCTCCTCCTCCTCCTCCTCCTCTTCCTCTTCCTCCTGCTCCTCCTCCTCCTCCTCCTCCTCCTCCTCCTCCTCCTCCTCCTCCTCCTCCTCCTCATCCTCCCCCTCCTCCTCCACGGGGAGCAGCGTACTGGCTCATGTAAAATGGCAGGCCATGCATTATGCAGCAGCTTAGGGCACCCCGCCGGGTCTTCATGTCCTCGGCTACAGTCCACGTGTCGCTGCTCTGGTCGTAGCGCTCCACATTGGAGATGGTGGTGTCGCCTCCGACCACGAAGAGCAGGTCGTCCAGCACCGCGATGCCAAAGAAGCTGCGGGGGGTGAGCATGTCGGGCAGGGCGCTCCAGGAGTCAGTCAAGGGGCTGTAGGCCTCCGCGCTACGCAGGTCGTTACCATCCCGCCCTCCCACCTGAGGACAGGACACATGAGAGGAATGTTTTAGTGTGTGGTTAAGGCAGGCAGACACTGTATTAATCCATTTAGGGAAATGAGGGCATCACAGAAGCATTGCAAGTCAAATTATATATCTATAAAAATATCTAGTATAAAGCATTTGTCTCTGTGTGCACCTACCGCATAGACATGTCCTCTGTATGCAGCGACTCCCAGTCCCAAACGCCTGCTGCTCATGGGGGCAATCAGAGTCCACTGGTCGGTGTCTGGGCTGTAGCACTCAGCTGTGAGCAGACACCCCGTCCTGTTGAAGCCACCACAGATGTAAACCTGTAATAAGAAAGAATATTCTAATTTAGTTTATAATTATATATTCCATTTGATTTCATTCTACTTTAATTGTCTGTTAATGTTGATGCACCAAAGGACCCAGACACATCTTTTGTATGTGCAAGCTTACTTGGCAATAAAGACATTTATGATTTCTGATCTAACGTTCCTTGTGTTCATCTAGCACCCTGTGTCCCTCAGTTCCACCCACCTTGCCCTGGAGGGCTGCTGCCCCGGCGCGGCTCCTGTGCTCCAGCATGGGTGAGATCACTGTCCACTGGTTGGTTTCAGGCTCGTAGCGCTCAGCGGTGTTCAGGTACTCGTCTGCGTCATACCCTCCCATGGCGTAGATACAGCCGTCCAACACGACCACGCTGAGCCCACTGCGGCGTGAGTGCATGGGAGCCGCCTGCAGCCAGCTGCGAGTGACGGGGTTGAACATGCTCACACTATTGAGAGGCTGTATGCTATCCCGGCCACCGACGCAGTAGACCAGACCGTGGAGATAAACGGTGCCGTGGCACCACCGGGGACTCCCCCTCTCAACGCTCACGTCCATCCATCCACCGGCTCGGATATCGTAAGCCTCCGATGGCCAATAGGACCTCCTGGGGCCGGCGTGGGCGGGTCAGGGGGTTTGGGAGCCTGTCGGAGCCAGGGGGGTTCAGGACGCTGAGGATGAGGGGCCTGCAGTCGTGGCTGTCCCTCACCACAGGGTTGTTCTGGACGTTGCTCCTGAAGTAGTCAGGCCTCATCAAGCCCATGCGAACCTGTGAAGAGACAAGCAGACAGCGGGTACAACTTAGACATCGGTTGTAGACGGTTTCTGTTGCTAGGGAACAGTTTGGACCCAAATGTTTGACAACCACTGTACTAGGGAACCTAGTGTTGTTTTAATGTAATGCACAGTAATACAATTATTTATTTTTATTTTTTATAAATGTTTTTATTTAATTGTCATACATAAAACAGAACATAACAGTACAATAATAATAATAATAATAATAATAATAATAATAATAATAATAATAATAATAATAATAATAATAATAATAATAATAATAATAATAATAATAATAATAATAATAATAATAATAATAATAATAATAATAACAACAATGACAACAGCGACGACAACAATAATAACAGTAACATGAATCATAATGACCTTGGCAAGAGACAGACAAACAAGGAAAAGTAAAATAATAAAAAAATAAATAAAATAAATGTGGCTCAGGCAATAGCAACCATGTTTGCGTATCCATAATACAATTAGTTACCTTGGGCAGCAGCAAAGGGATGTGTGTTTTACGCTCCTCACGGGAGTGGTCGATCCAACGGAGGACGGCCTCGAACACCGTCTCCTCGCTCTTCACGTTCAGTTCATCCCTCTCGATGATGTCCACCAGTTGCTGCGGGGACAGCTCCACAAACTCCTGTGAGACGTGCAACATCTCCTCAAAGTGGCACACGATGCAGAGATGGGCCTTGCGCCTCAGGTCAGGGCAGCAGTAGATGTCCGTGAACCTCCAGATGCCGACACAGTTTTCCAGAGACAGCTGGCCCTCTAGGAAGTCAGAGCACGCTCCTATTATGCCAGTGACGCGAAGCTGGTCTGCAGCCACCAGAAGCTCTTCCACGTTCTCTGCTGTCACCAGCACAAAGCGTGTGTAGGAGTACTCTATGATGAGCTGCATCATATCCGGGGACACCCCAGGGATAGTGTGGACTGCTTTCTCTGAGTCGCTCCAGCGAGTGAAGAGGGCTCTGTGGGACGCAGAGTATAGAGATATCTGATGAGTAAACAGTAAGCAACATTCTGTCCTGTGTAGTAATATATTTTCACTGTAGAAGTATAGGGTCTTAGCACAGTAGAAGTATAGTATCTTTTTAGAGTAGAAGTACAGTATAGTATCTGTTTACAGTAGAAGTACAGTATCATATATGTTCACAGTAGAAGTGCAGTATAGTATATGTTACAGTATAAGTACAGTATATTATCTGTTTACAGTATAAGTACAGTATAGTATATGTGTACAGTAGAAGCACAGTATGGTATATGTTTACAGTATAAGTACAGTATAGTATATTTTTTACAGTAGAAGTACAGTATATGATATGTTTACAGTATAAGTACAGTATAGTATCTGTTTACAGTAAAAGTACAGTATGGCATCTGTTTAGGGCAATTCCATGCAAATGTCAACCTCACCATGAAAAAATTAAAATAACATGATCATAACCAAACCAATTTCAAATGTATCATCAAGGTCTATATTTTGAAGTACAAAATAGATTTGATCATGTTTATTTATGAGAATGCATGTTTTTTTCACACTACAGAAGGAGACACAATGATGTAAACATTTATTTTTTGATTAACCTAATTGTATGACTTTCTGAATGGCCAGAATGGCAAAAAAAAAGAATCAACAGATATTTTTCTAACCTCACCTTTGGTCATGAAGGGCTGTTGTATCAATATGTGAATCAATTATGTACTTTGTGTCTTTCCATTGGCAGGTGAAGCATGCTGTTATAATGCCCCTTTATGGGACAGCGAATGTAACATCCATAACGTTTTCCAGGAAAAGTTGTCATAAAACATGCATCTGGAATGCAATGTCAACCAAACTTCCTAAGCAACTTTTATAAAGATGACATATTAGCAACAATTAGTCATTCTGGTCTTATTTTTTGTATTCTTTACAAGTGTTATGGATGTTACCGTTATGGATGTTACATTGCAAGTGACGGATGTTACATTGCGAATGTGTGTTGTTAAGTCCGATTATGACCCCTTTGTTTGAAGTATAATTTACACATTTTAGTTACACTTATTGAGATAAAGATGAGCCTGAAATAAGAAATGTTTTGACCTTTTGGATTTTGAGATAGGTGACAAAATACACAGCGTTATGGATGTTACGGAAATTGACAAGCTTTTCGGACACACTGAACACATGATGAAAACTCTGTGAATATCTTTTTCAAAGAATAACATGTTTACTATCACTTTGTAGGGAAGGGTTTGAGGTACCCAAAAAAACCTGGCATTTCCTCTCAAGGAATGAATCACAAAATGTTTGCGTTATGGATGTTACACGTCTGAACTAGACAAAAAACACTATCAAAAATGTGTGTTGTTAAGTCCGATTATGACCCCTTTGTTTGATTTAAATCAGAAGTATTTTATGACTCCTTGTTAAAATCCAACATATTTCCAGACACAACTTTTTCACACATTGTTGGTCTATCTAGGCAGAGCAGTGTCCACGTTAGCCTACTGCTAATCGGCTGCTGTCGGCCATCTCCCCCTCGCGTCTGCTCAGCCTACATGTGTATTTGTTATTGTTTTGCCGAGTATCGTGACAAGAAACCCACCCCAAAAAACACAGAAACCCCAAATGAAACCAAACATAAAGTAAATTAGTATTATTCCAGGGACGACATTTCAAGACAGGCCCCAGGAATGAAGGATGCAGTGACCATAAGAGAAGGAGTCAAGCAGAGGGTTCAGAAACGCCACATGTCCATGTCCCTTATGGAGGCTTACCGCTGCACTTCCACCCAAAGAGGACAAGTCCTGGGTCAGTTTTGATCAGATTCGTGAACACCTCAATCCTCACATGGATAACATAGGGAGATACCATTTCTCTGAACCAGTCCAGGCAGAGTGAATTGGACTTGATTTTTTATAACTTTCTTTTCATGGTGAGGTTGACATTTTCATGGAATTGCTCCAAAACTCATCTTCTGATTTAACTGATATTCATATTGCTGTTCTCTGTATAGAAAACACTTTTTTATGTTAATCAAATAAAGAGCAATTTTCCAAAAACTTTTTGTAATTTATTTTCAGAAGTGACTGATATTGTATGATGTTCTATAATAGAACATTCTAGAACATTTGTGATGTCACAGTATGATGTCATAATCGACATTCTAGAACATTTGTGTTCTATATATATTCAATCATTCTCTCAGCATTTCCTGGCATTTTGTCAGACTACAACATGAATCCAGACTGGTTTGAGCCTCAAAATGGTCCACCGAAGTCAAACACATGTGGGTAAAGCCCTATTTAACATCCATAACGCAAAAATGTAACATCCATAACGCCACTTTTTTGTGATTCATTCCTTGAGAGGAAATGCCAGGTTTTCCTGAATGTGCTTTTTTGGTACCTCAAAGCCTTCCCTACAAAGTGATAGTAAACATGTTATTCTTTGAAAAATATATTCACAGAGTTTTCATCATGTGTTCAGTGAGTCCGAAAAGCTTGGGCAATTCCAGCGTTATGGATGTTACATTCAGAGAGAACATTAGAAACTTTTAACATTGACAAGGCATCGATTTGAATTGGAAGTATAATTTACACATTTTAGTTACACTTATTGAGATAAAGAGCCTGCAGTAAGAAATGTTTTTACCTTTTGGATTTTGAGACAAAATACACAGCGTTATGGATGTTACGGAAATTGACAAATACTAACCAAGCTAACCTGAACCAAACTAACCTGAACCAAGCTAACCTGAACCAAGCTAACCTGAACCAAGCTAACCTGAACCAAGCTAAACTTACCTGAAATAGTCACTGCAGTCACACAGGAGGGCCTTGTGGGCATTCAACTCAGTGCTGTTGACTATAATAACCACATCACAGAGCCTTCCATCCAGACGCAGCTCATTAAGGATTGTACAGGACATTGTTTCCTTTTCCATGTGGGGATTTAAAAATGGTATCTACAGAATATATTCAAACGTACAGACAAGTAGCCGGAAACAACAAGTGATATCTTCACTTGGTCTTCTGAGATCTGAGATCATCTTCTTCTTCTTCTTCTTATTTGAATTTCCGGCAGTGTAGACGCATCGTGGCGTATTACTGCCCTCCACAATTCTTGCCTCGCCCACACTTGAGAAAGTTTACACTCCTCTTCTTCTTCTTCTCATCTTCAAAACACATTTCTCATCTGAGATCATCTTCTTCTTCTTCTTCTTCTTATTTGAATTTCCGGCAGTGTAGACGCATCGTGGCGTATTACTGCCCTCCGCAATTCTTGCTTCGTCCACACTTCTTCTTCTTCTTCTTCTTCTTCTTTTGAATTTCCGGCAGAGTAGACGCATCGTGGCGTATTACTGCCCTCCACACTTCTTTTGATGATCTCTTCTTCTTCTTCTTCTTCTTCTTCTTCTTTCTTGGCGTATTTCTTCCCTCCTCATTTCTTATACTACACTAGTGGTGTTCCATCTTTAGGCCTTTTCAACTCACACTTTCTCCTTCTTCTCTGCTCCTCTTGCCTGTCCAATACTAATACATACCCTAACGCTATATCCTCTGGTACAACTCTGAAGCATGCAGAAATGTCAGCACTGCCTCTGTGATCAACTGGTGGTTCTCATTATCCATGCCAAAGAATGATTTAAGAGAGAAGGAAGAGACTCCCAGCTCTTCCAGACTTTTATAAAAGATTTCCCTCTCTTTCCTATACCTTTCACATTTTAGGAAGACATGCCCGACAGTTTCAGTCTCTCCACATTCACACACCCCATCTGGATGTTTGCCCACAATGCACAAGCTACTGTTCAACCCACAGTGCCCCAGCCTCAGTCTACACATCTTCACCCTATCACTCCTTGACCCATATCCCTCCACCTTGATCTTGACCCGAGGCTGCAGAGAGAAATAGTGCCTTCCCTTGGTCCCCCTTTCCCACTCATCCTGCCACTCAGCCTCAACTCCTTTCTTTATCTTATCTCTGAGTTCTACTCTTCCCATTGAAATGCCTATCTCTTCCTCCCTTCCCAGGCTCTGTTTGGCAAGGGAGTCAGCCATCTCATTCCCCGCAATACCAGCGTGCCCCGGGACCCAACAAAACTCCACTGACCAGCCTGCCTTCGCAATCCTATATAAAACCAACATTATTTCCTGAATGAGATCAGGGCGAGCTTTAGACCCACCTGCACTCAGAGCCATCAGTGCAGCAGCCGAGTCAGAGCATATAATCACCTGGCTTGGTCCCACTTCCTCCACCCACCACAATGCCCAGAGGATGGCAAGCAACTCTGTCACAAATACTGAGCTGCCATCGGATATTCTTTGTCCCTTACCGATCCCTAACCGAGGCACCCACCACCCAAATCCTGCCCTCCCACTTTCAGGATCCACAGAGCCATCAGTGTACACCTCCAGAGCCCCTGATTCCAGAAGGAACCTCTCTATTTCCTCCACAATCTCGCCCTTATCCTCCTCCTTCTAGAACCTAAGTTCAATGACTCGATCAGGCACTAGCCAAAATGGCACTGATAGCCACCGAGTGTGCTCCGCCACTCCCCCCTGATGCAATCTCAACTTCCTGGCCCACTGATCAATACTGGCCAAAAAAGGTTTTGTTGAATATATACTGTACACACATTTTCTAGAATGTTCTATTATGACATCATACTGTGACATCACAAATGTTCTAGAATGTTCTATTATGACATCATACTGTTTGTTTGTTTGTTTGTTTATTTACACATATAAAACAATTACATATATAATACAATATAATCCACAAGGGATGTGTAGGAGAATTGCCTAAAAAACCTCTAGGGGCTTGCATGTGGCATTCACCAGGAAGCTAAATTACATTATATCAAGATAAAACTCTTCCAATCTTAATAACGCTGTTACCGTTACTGCCAAAAAATGTGGCACGTTACTATGATTGAAGCTGTTTTTTTCATCAGACAGAACTCTCCCCCGAGAAGCAATACTCTTTTTCCTTGGTTAGTGGGCAGTGCGCGATTGCCTGAGGTTGAGTAAAATGTCATGGTAAGCCAATCAGAGGTAGAGGTGGGCGGGTGTTAGAAAGAATCCAGAGACTAACACACAGCGACAACACAAGCGACTCAGTCAACGACAGACCGCGGTTCCGTGTACGTTTTGATAGTTGGCGAGCCCAAATAATCCAAAACTAATCCAACGAACAACACAAGCGAGCAGTCAACGACAGACCGCGGGTCCATGAGCGTTTTTTTTTCACTCTTGTGTTAGTTGTGTTGCAGCGCATGGCACTACAGTAGTGGAGGCTACAGCGTTATCAACAGTGCTGCACTTCCTGGTTTAATAGCACAGTCTTCAGGTGCTCAGAGATATATATATATATATACGTGCACACTTAGTTATCAATTCTGATTGATTTATCAGATCTAATAATAATGATAATAATAACTTCATTTTATATAGCGCCTTTCAGAAGACCCAAGGTCGCTTTACATAGGGGGAATTTTTTTTTCAAAAGTAGCAAACATAGTGGACAGACACAACATACAAAGTGAGAAATTAGGGGTTAAAAACCAAGTTGAAGAGGTGTTTTTTTTTAATGAGACCAGAGTTGGGGCGTTGCGGAGTTAGTCAAATATCTGATTTATTTTGTTTGGCTGTTCACATTCTTTTTTAAATGTGGCCCAATATCAGATTCCAGTGTGAACTAGGCATGCTCCCGAACTGACATGCGCAAATGAACAAGAAAGAAGACAGCGTAATTTTTGTGTTATGGAAAATCGCTATATAAATAAAATGAATTATTATTATTATTGATTTGTGTGGACCCCAGTAATAGTATCCTATATGCCTGTGGCAATGGCTAATGGGGATCCGAATAAACTAAACTAAACTAAACTCCTGCCAGGACTTTAAACCTGGGCTGGAATGGTGTCAGGGTCGTTCTCATGTGTAGGTGCTCATTAATGAGCCTGGATTGATATTTGATTTTATTGTCCATAGTGGAGAAAGCTGCCTCGCCGCATATTGATTAAAATGTCTATACTTTTCTCTTTTCTCAGAGCACGGCATGTGGAATTACTTTCCTCTGACTGTTTCTCAGACCGTTGTCTGTCTCGTCTCTCGCCCCCGACTGCCTGTGTATCTCACTCACATACTGACTGGAGTCACAGCGCTGGTGGGAAGGCACAGATCTGATTGGCTGAGTAGCGTCACCTGACAGCGTACCGTAAAGACTGGAGAAGCTGCGCCGCTTAAAATAGAAACGCTCAGTCAAAATGTATTAATTATTATGCTCCTATAGTCTGCATCTGATAATGTGGATTATGCTCCTATAGTCTGAGTCTGTTAATGTGGATTATGCTCCTATAGTCTGCGTCTGTTCATGTGGATTATGCTCCTTCAACATGGACATGCTAAAGGAATGGACAATGAGTTCTGAAAAACCTACATAATTTGTTTTCCCGTCTGCAAATACTGGGGGAGTAAAACAAATAATTCCCATCTGTAAACTTTGTAATAAGACTCGAGTTGTGCATTTTTTGGGCGGCAAGAATGACGTTGATATTTATCCCTATTTGCTGGTTAGGAGGTGTAACGTTAGCCTGCTGTTGCTGTGCGTGTGTGTGTGTGTGTGTGTGTGTGTGTGTGTGTGTGTGTGTGTGTGTGTGTGTGTGTGTGTGTGTGTGTGTGTGTGTGTGCGTGCGTGCGTTATTTTTATTTTTTTTACCGTTACGCATATAGACTGCCCTTCCAACTGAAACATTTCAGGATAGAATAAAAATATTAGGTAAAGAGAGAGAGATGCCCCATATTCCATTGCAGTTTGCACGGCCTCCTCAGCGTGCCTATATATTTTATGCATAGCGTGGGTGGTGATGATAATAATAATAATAACTTTATTTGTATAGCACTTTTCATACAGAGGTTGCAGTTCAAAGTGCTTCACAACAGTAAAAAATACAGGCATAAGCGAGCATAAAAAGATAGACAGGTAGAATCACATGATCACATGATGATAGAAACCGCTGTGGCGCATACAGTTGAATGCTGTTATTACACTCATTGAGGGACACGAAGAAGTCAAGTCCGATGGGATTTGGGAATCTCAAATACAAATCGGGATTGGAATTAAAAATGCATTTATATTAAACAATACAGAATATACAGCACTTATTGGGGTCTGTAGGGTAAGCACTTATTCCCTCCCCCCTGAACATTTATGAAGATGTATGGGCCTTTTAAGTCAGTGATAAAAGTGTCTTTCAAGGATAAGTGAGCTCCTGCACTGATTATTATAGTTCAATATTCAATATTTGATCACCAAAACCCCCCAAAAAGCATAAAAAGGGGGCCCCCTGCCGAAAAGGGCCCTTAAAGATCGTGCTTGCGCGCCACGTGCGGTCTGTTAATATATACACACAAGTGTAGTGCCCTTTTCAGCCTTTGAGCACCTGCCCCTCTAAAGTCCTGTGCACGTCCCTGCTGGGCCGCATCATTATTCCACAAAAAAAGGGTTTCAAGTATTCCAAAAAAAAGTACAACTGATCCAATCTCCTCAATCTTTAGTAACAACATTTCAGAACATGAACAGTTCTTCAGACCCCCCAGGGCTGTGTTCTGAGCCCCCTGCTGTACTCACTCTACACACACGATTGTGTGGCCAAGTTCAGCTCCAACTCCATAGTGAAGTTTGCGGACAACACAGTGGTGGTGGGGCTGATCTCGGACAACGACGAGAAGGCCTACTGGGAGGAGGTTGAGGTACTGGAACGCTGGTGCCAGGACAACAGCCTGCTCCTGAA
Source organism: Notolepis coatsorum (assembly GCF_963971535.1). Lineage (NCBI taxonomy): Eukaryota > Metazoa > Chordata > Actinopteri > Aulopiformes > Paralepididae > Notolepis > Notolepis coatsorum. The sequence goes on along the minus strand of NC_140173.1, from coordinate 145,903,235 downwards.
CATTGGTAAAACCAAGGAGCTGATCGTGGATTATAGGAGAGGACAGCAGGAGACACACACACCACTGATGATAAACGGGGCTACCATGGACAGGGTGAGCAGCTTTAGGTACCTGGGGGTCCACATCTCAAAGGATCTGACATGGTCAACACACATAGATACAGTCGTAAAAAAGGCGAAGCAGCGCCTCTACCACCTGAGACAGTTAAGGAAGTTCAGAGTATCGGGAAAGATACTCCAGTCCTTCTACTCCGGAGCTGTAGAGAGCATCTTGACTGGAAACATCACTGCCTGGTATGGAAACAGCACGGCACAGGACAAGAAGGCCCTACAGAGAGTGGTGCGCTCAGCCGAGCGTATACCACGGGTATTGCACTACCTCCCCTGCAGGTTCTATACAACAAGAGGTGCAAATCCAGAGCCTGCAGAATAATGAAAGACCCCCACCACACACTAAAAACAGATTGGTCAAATTTGACCCAATTTGGGTTATTTTTGACCCAATTCACTGGTCAAAAAGGGCCCGACCAGTGTGTGGGTTAATTTGACCCAATATTATTGGTTATTTCATTTGACCCATAACTTGGGTCAAATAAACGAATACTAACGACCCATTTTAAGGGTCAAAATAACCCAACCTCCAAGTTGATTTGACCCCATATTGGGTTATACCAACGACCCATTTTAAGGGTCAAAATAACCCAACCTCCAAGTTGATTTGACCCCATATTGGGTTATACCAACGACCCATTTTAAGGGTCAAAATAACCCAACTTCCAAGTTGATTTGACCCCATATTGGGTTATACCAACGACCCATTTTAAGGGTCAAATTAACCCAACTTCCAAGTTGATTTGACCCCATATTGGGTTATACCAATGACCCATTTTAAGGGTCAAAATAACCCAATTTTCAAGTTGATTTGACCCCATATTGGGTTACACAAACGACCCATTTTAAGGGTAAAAATAACCCAACCTCCTAGTTGATTTGACCCCGTATTGGGTTATACAAACGACCCATTTTAAGGGTCAAAATAGTTGCTTTGACTGAATCTTGGGTTACATCAAAAGGGTCAAATAGACCCTATTCACAGCAGCCATCTTGTGAGCCAGATTGACAACGATTGACCAACAGATGGACACAGCAACATGATTAGTTACACATCTGTCAGTCTGGTTCACAGGATGTAGGTTTACCCTGCTGTGTCAAGATGGCTGCTGTGAAAAGGGCCTATTAACACAACTGCTATAGTTAGTACACTACATTAGGTTGGCACAGATACTGAATTGAAAGGTATAACAGTCTAAATGTGCTGAAATCAATGAAAAGAACAGACCAAGGCATAGAATACATTTAACTTCAAAATGTATTACACTTGTTGCATATACATGTCACGGCGTGTGGACATCAAAAAGTGCTTTCATGTCAAACTGATTTCCTGTTTAAATAATAAATAATAAATAATACATATCGGTATCTGGTTTTGTACTGCTTTACTGCCCTGTTGGAACACTCCCCCAGATATTTATAGATAAAAACACATATATACTAAGGCTGTCAAAGTTAACGCGGTATTAACACGTTATCGCCCGATTCTATTAACGCCACTATTTTTTTTAACTCACGATTAACTTTTAAGATTTTTTTTTAAATATCAGGTGTATTATTGATGCTCTCATTGATACTATGTTTGTTTCTGAAGTGTGTGTGTGTGTGTGTGTGTGTGTGTGTGTGTGTGTGTGTGTGTGTGTGTGTGTGTGTGTGTGTGTGTGTGTGTGTGTGTGTGTGTGTGTGTGTGTGTGTGTGTGTGTGTGTGTGTGTGTGTGTGTGTGTGTGTGTGTGTGTGTGTGTGTGTGTGTGTGTGTGTGTGTGTGTGTGTGTGTGTGAGATATAGAGAGAGAGAGGGGGGTGAGAGAGAAGGGAAGGGGCAAGAGAGAAAGAGAGCTGGGAGAGTGTGTGTGAGAGAGAGAGGGGGGGGTGTGTGCGATTACTCAGCCCTTGTGTGGGTGAATGTAACAAGTTCCTAACATTTTCTTTCCCCTATTATTTCATGTACACTTTATTCATTGTTTTAATGAATTTTCTTTCTTTTAAGTTATTTTGTGCATCACTCTGTTTTATATTTGATGCAAATTTGCAATGCATGAGGGTCATCCTTTTGTGTTAAATGACTGCATAACGAAAGCATTTGTTGACTCGCATGTTGATAAGAGAGTATTAAAACTTGGAACTTGAAAAAGATCCGTTTAAGGTAGAACATTTTTATTAATTTGTGATTAATCGCGAGTTAACTATGGACAATCATGCGATTAATCGTGTTAAATATTTTAATCGATTGACAGCACTAATATATACATATAGAAATACGGGATTTAGCGTCTACCCATCTCCCTCCTCCTCCATCTCTTCCCCCACCTTCCCTCCTGCTACTTCACCTATTCCACCTCCTCCTCATTTGTACGTTTTGCGTTACGTACGGCTGTCCTTAAGAATGCTATGCTTGGACTCTGGTCCCTCAATATTATATATAACGTGCTGGAGAAACTCCGATGCATGAACACACTGCCTGGGGTACTTTATGTCAAATACATAAAATGCTTTAAAACACGTATCAACTGCCCCGAGTATTGTGCTTTCAGGGTGTGCCCGACCTGCATAGATCACGAATGCCTGAGCACAACATGTGTGTGCGATTACTCAGCCCTTGTGTGGGTGAATGTAACAAGTTCCTAACGTTTTCTTTCCCCTATTATTTCATGTACACTTTATTCATTGTTTTAATGAATTTTCTTTCTTTTAAGTTATTTTGTGCATCACTCTGTTTTGAATTTGATGCAAATTTGCAATGCATGAGGGTCATCCTTTTGTGTTAAATTACTGCATAACGAAAGCATTTGTTGACTCGCATGTTGATAAGAGAGTATTAAAACTTGGAACTTGAAAAAGATCCGTTTAAGGTAGAACATTTTTATTAATTTGTGATTAATCGCGAGTTAACTATGGACAATCATGCGATTAATCGTGTTAAATATTTTAATCGATTGACAGCACTAATATATACATATAGAAATACGGGATTTAGCGTCTACCCATCTCCCTCCTCCTCCATCTCTTCCCCCACCTTCCCTCCTGCTACTTCACCTATTCCACCTCCTCCTCATTTGTACGTTTTGCGTTACGTACGGCTGTCCTTAAGAATGCTACATGCTTGGACTCTGGTCCCTCAATATTATATATAACGTGCTGGAGAAACTCCCATGCATGAACACACTGCCTGGGGTACTTTATGTCAAATACATAAAATGCTTTAAAACACGTATCAACTGCCCCGAGCATTGTGCTTTCAGGGTGTGCCCGACCTGCATAGATCACGAATGCCTGAGCACAACATGTGTGTGGTTCTCCCAGCACCAAAACCGAGGGAGAGGGTCTTGCCTGCTGGAGGTACTCCACCATATTTGTCCCAACCTAAAATAAGCAAAGAAAGAATGTTAAATACAGGTGAATCTTGGGTTGACAGTAGCCCCTTTCGTGACTGCAGTTTGCAAGCCTGGGGCTTTTGTGACCGCAGTCACTTGCTGGTGTGCCGCGACGAGTTTAAAAAAGAACTACCAAGCGTGATCGGGGGGCTGGGGGTCGGTCAAAAATATATCAGATATGAATTTCAATACCCAGCGTACAATATGGGTTTAACACAGCTTTACAGTGGGGTCTGGAAGCTCGGAGTTGCTAATAAACAGTTTAAAACATTGTTCGAAAGCGAGTGGTACTTACAGAGCGAGCCGTGTATTTCTGCCATTGGTGTCACCGCGCATGCGCACCAGCATTTCACCAGGCATTTGGCTGCCTGGTGCGCATGCGCGGTGACACCAATGCGCGGTGACACCAATTTCCTAAGCAACTCCAAGCTTCCAGACCCCACTGTAAAGCTGTGTTAAACCCATATTGTACGCTGGGTATCTTTGAAGTTCATATCTGATATATTTTTGACCGACCCCCAGCCCCCCGATCACGCTTGGTAGTTCTTTTTTAAACTCGTCGCGGCACACCAGCAAGTGACTGCGGTCACAAAAGCCCCAGGCTTGCAAACCGCAGTCACGAAAGGGGCTAGGTTGACAGCAAATCATAAGCAAGATAACAGGTTTATACCAACTATACAAGGGAGCCAAATTAAATCAAGTTCGTTTTTTTTCTCATGCCAATGGAACGTGCAATGACATTTTGGAGGGCTCAAAACAGTGGTTTTAACTCGTCTTTGTAAATGAGGGAAACCTCAATGCCTTTCGAGTTTAAATAGAGGTTATGGGGGCCATAGCCCGATCAGGCTACAGATGTCTTCGTCAACCTTATAGCCTGACAACTTTGGTGCACCAACATCCTTCTTAGGCTACATAGCAACATTTCCCCAATTCATAACATGAAATTGTACTTACAGGCTTGAGGTCAACGAAGGCTGACCGGGCCTCTTCGCTGGAGTGCCGCCTACATTTTTTGTTGAGCCTATATACCGTCTGTGGGAACATGTCGGGTAGCAGCCTGAGGGCCAGTTCCCCTTTGACATCTGTAGGTGAACAACAGAAAGTGTCAGAATGTTGTGGCCGGCACTCAATTGGTAATAATTTAAGACCTTTTCAAACAAACAAACAAATAAAACGACTGGAAAAAAAAATAACCAGAGTATTATTATCACAATTCATCAACTGAAATTGGCAAAAGCTACAACAAATGCAGATCTACAACCTGGAAGAGAAGCCATTTCCTATTTCGCAACTCAAGAGAAGGAATCGCTATAACTTACCCAGTGTCATGTCATCGACAGGAAGGGGGAGTTTCCCATCTTGTCTCGCCAGCTGCAGGACTTTCTCTGCATATTCCGTCACCCATGTCTCAAACAACTTTGGTGCAGCCTCGCGATGCAGCACCAAGAAGTCCTGCGATATCTAAAAAAGTTTTAGTTTGAAAGAAATTAGTGCTGTCAGGCGATTAAAAAAAATCTAATTAATTACAGGATTTGTAATTAATTAATCTAATTAACGCGATAAACTGACAGCCCTAAAAGAAATGTTATGTGACAGCTGATATTTTAAAGGCTAGTTCAACTCATTTAGATAAGTAGATGGGGAAATTAGGGTCAGGTTAAAAACTACCATTATGAATTATCATTGTAGATGCAATATGTTACAGTAGATCCATACCATGCCTGGGCTGGTGAGGCGAGGGTACTCCGTAATGACCTCTTCTATGTCCTTGGAGTGATTTCCCCGAATCCACTTGGCTCTGTAGAGGACGGTGTCCTTCATGTACTCCTGAACTTGAGTGAAGGGCTCCAGGTTATGTTTCAGCCACTCCCTTTGCTGCTGGGCCCTTTCTTCTGGCAGGGTTGATTCTATAGAAACATATATACAACACATTGTAAATTAACTATCTAAAAATTATCTCCGATTTCGTAACCCATTTTCACCAGTAGGACTTAGCACATTATTACAATCAGATCCTTTCCCTCCAGTCAGGCGCCCCGGCTGACCAGAGGGAGGTGCTATTGCCCAGCATTGTTGCATGTTTTGGTGAGGGGTTCAACAAGGTATATTAAACAAGGTAAAGTCAGAAATCAGCCATTTTTGCTCCATGGAGCCCCCCTTGAGGATTCATGTGCAGTAAGCTCCCCCTGGTGAAGAATATAGTTACCCCCTGGGGACACAGGAAAACATGGCCCTTTTTGCCGACCCCAGGTATTACCTGGTATGTATGCCCTGGGTGGCTCGTTGGCTTCAGGCATTCGCTGTCTGGACCCAGAACCCCGCCTCTTTCGGACATTCCGAAGCCTTTCTTCAATGAATCCAGTAGCTGGATAGTAGAAAGGTTTGCCATTCTTCATTCCCTTCCGGCCTTTGATGCACCATATGTCCTGGAAACGATAAGACAAGATAGAACTCTGTCACCCTTTGCAATGTTATGCTTAAATTATGGAAAACGTCCTGTACCTGAAACAAAGAGCAGGGAGGGGGGGGGGGGGGGGGGGGATAAAATGCATCAACCCTGTACCTGGAGTACAATCAAATTGGATCTGATTGATTTTCGTGCAGGAATGGAAAGTTTTGTATTGTAAAATGCCATACATTTTTTACAGCTATTTACAAACACAACACAAAATACTGGTCTCTTTTGAAAGATTACATTCTGAAGTTTCTGATACATTAAAGAAAACTCACTTTTAGTGCTACTGAAATAGAGCAACATAGGTCTGAACTTGAGTTGTAGAAAAACTTGTTACTCAACGGGTTAACATTGGGTGTCCTGTATGTGATGCGAGAGAAAAATGACTCCTTATTTTCTACTAATATTCAAATGTTCCATTTCTCTATGAACTAGGCTGGAGGAAGAAAACGTACATAGCCACAGTCTGATCCATTGTTTAATGATGGGAATGTCCGCACCAAGGATTCTGCCAGGGCCTCTTTTATGTCCATGGTTGGCCTGTAAACATAGATCGAAACATTTCACCAGTCCTGGTATAACATAAAGCACAAATATAATGACTTGCTATAGATCAGAATGATAGGATAAAAAAAAATATATATATATATATATATATATATATATATATATATAATAATAATAATAATAATAATAATAATAATAATAATAATAATAATAATAATAATAATAATAATAATAATAATAATAATAATAATAATAATAATAATAATAATAATAATAATAATAATAATAATAATAATAATAATAATAATAATAATAATAATACATAATATTAATAATACATAATAATACATAATAATACATAATAATAATACATAAAATCAATATTAATTAATAAAACAATTTAGTAATAATAATAATTATTAAATAAATAATTAAATACATATGATTTATTATTTATTATTATATTATAAATAATTAAATAAATATTATTTATTATTTATTATTATATTATAAATAAATAAAATAAATAAAAATAAAAAAAAGCTATAGGCCTACAAGCCAAATTACATTATGAAACTCTCATTTGGGGGTCATTTTTAGCGGACGCTTTAGCTCTAAATGAGTCAAGTTATGCCTCCTAATCAACTCTAGACTTGACGTACCTCTCTCCAAACTTTTGGATCAGCAAATCCACCAGTATTTTGACCATGGCAATTCTTTTCTTTCCGAAGATGGAATCACCTTTATCCAGGCTCTCCAGAATTTGCCCGCCATTGGGAGCGGCAGAAAGAGCCGCTACGATATCCTGCAGAGACATGACAGAAACATGACAGCTGTTAAGGATGTGCTGTAGTACCATCAACCAATTTAACTCTGGCAGCATACAGATTTCTTCCTTGTGATGTACTAGCGGCATGTCTATGCGGTGTAGCCTACACATCTGAAGTTGTTGCCTCACGCCAAAAACACAGGGGATAGGCGGGAGCCTAGGCTGAGAACCCGTTCAAGGACTTCAGATTTCGGACGTGTCACAAATCAAGGGTCAACATTTGATATTTAAAAACATTACCCTAGTCAAATATTAGCTAAATAAAATACTGACAAGAGTATAGATGAGTTAGTTTAAGTATTGAAGTTCTGAGATATGTACTGGCTCCAAGTGCTTCCAGATCCATCCATGCTTCTTGAACAACTTACAAATAGTGGAACCGGTCGTAGAATCACAATCTGGTCTGCTGCCCTCGATTCCTCTACGGTGGAGACCTCCTGGCTTGATCCAGAAGCTGCAGATTCCTCCATGGGGGATATGGTAGCAACAAGGCTTGTTGCAGGTGGCTCAGCATTCGAAGCCTTTTGCAGCAAAGAAAGGTTATCAGCTTAGAGGCATTTTAGGTTAAAGTGAGTTGTTGTGTACAGATACAAAATATATTTGCAGTCAGCAGTGTCGTTTTCCATTTAACCGATTGACACCCAAGATGGCCAATAGCCTACACACATGGAAACATTTAAATACTGGTGAAGATTTATTTTGTCATAGGGTTTAAAGTGGTTAGTGTTTAGTTGTAGAACCATTTTAATTAAACACATTCTTACTTACAACAATTAATGTCATCTCAGTAGTCCAAGGAGTTTCCCCATCCCAGCAGTCCAACAATGTATCTCAGTCATCGAAGAGTTGTAGCAGAGTAAGGCAGTCCACAGCATGAAACTAAAGACTAACTATTCAAAATATGTTCGGAATATATACTGTAGGCTATCACTGTGTTTCTAGTAATTCAAGGCAGTGTTTCTTTCCTGATTTTTTTCCTCACTATTTACAAGTGGCAGTGGCCATTCAGATGGCCATTCACAGTCTAAAAACGTCTATAGCGCAGAGAGATGAATACAGTGTCAACATCTCTGTATGACTGGACTGCATGTAGTGGGTGATGATCAAGCAGCTCTTTCACATCGATAGCCAACAAATCTTTGGTTTGGATCACACTGTAAGCAAAGAAATGCTTCTCAAACCCCATTGTCTCCCACCTCTGAACAACTAGCTTTACAGATGGCTCTAAAAACCAAAATGGCTTTAATAAGCCCAAACTGAGGCTCTCCATCTTGGTCATAGGACATAAACACTGTCATGCCTGGTCTGTATGTTGTACCCTTAACAGTGACCCTGGCCGGTACATACAATTCAGCGAAAAGGGGGATTCCTGTGAGACCACTTTGAATTTCATTATAGCCTTCAAAATGAGCCAGAAAGGTAGTATACCCTGGACCAATTTCTGTGTTGTGGCTTAACACAGACCCACACATGAAACTGTAGCATTGCATTATCTGATGTCGATAAGCCATGGTTTTGCTAATGTTGCGGAAGTTGCAAGTGACATGACTGACTTGTTTGAAGAATCCATGTCTTGCCTCAAAGCGCATTACCCACAAATGGATCAATGGTCCAAGTGTTCGAATTGCTTTTGGATAATGAAGCATGAAATGGTGTTTTGGGCGCAAATGCAGAGCAAATAGATCCAGGAAAAGAGAGTGATGCTCTTCAATGATTTTACTCAGGTACTGTGTTGCTGCATGAGTAACAGATGGAGAGAAGATGATCTCCATGCACATTAATAGGAGTAGGAGAAGTTCCCATTCCTTATTGTCTGTAGGGATAAGGTCACCGATCATTACTGGAAGTAACCTTAGTAGACACCACATCTGAGCTGCAGACTGATGCAGAGGGCTTCCAAGGTTCTTTAAATCATTCTTACTTATTACAGAGGGCTTGTTTCCCACATCACAAAATCCATAATCAAAGCTGGTGATACGATAGTTTAGCTTATCTAGTGAGATAAGCTTTTGTTCTATGAGTGCATTTAACACAAGTTTAAATTCGTATGGCCCTACCCCTTCGAGGATGTCATGCATTATGTCCAGTGCCATATTGTCCGTAACATGATAAAAAGACAGACTGTTGAGGACACTGTCTCTTTTAAGGCCTGTCTGAGAGGGGTTGTCTGTCCGTAAATCCTCTGCGTGAGTATTCACATCTCGGGACAGCGTATCGTCTACCTGTGTCTGTACTTTCAAGACATCTCTGTGTATTTTGCATAAACGGCACACATGGTTCCCCGAAAAACTCTCTATGTAACCAAGTATTGCGTTCAATCCTAAATTGTCTCCCACTACCTGAACAACGGCGAATTTGACAACGCCTTGGAAGCTAGGCGTGTTAACAGTTATGCCATCCCTCTCAAGACACTTTAGTTCTTCCACAATAGGGCGCAACACTGCATCAATGCCATAGGTTTTTGCATCATCTGATTTATAGACTGCCAACAAGAAGTGTGACTGCAAATTGGATAGGATGTCTGGTGGCAAACTCTTCAAGATAAAATATATAAATCCTAACTTGTGAACCCCAGTCTTTGACCCGAGGGGGTTCACAGTTTCACAATCATCATTGTATAACAGCAATGGGATTGACACCTCTTTCAAAAAGAGTGGATGATTTTTACAGAAATCTCCATCAAATATATCCTGAAGAGCATCACTCTCTCTCTGTTGCCATTCCATCATGGCCTGTAAAACACCAGGAAGCTCCAGTATCTTGACCAGAAGACGCTTTAGTGGAATACGCTGAAAGGTATCAGTCAGAGCAACTTGTCGAACGGTGCCAGTGGCAGAGTCTCTCCGCTGTACAAAGGTTTGGTTATCGGAGAAACACTCCTCAATTGGCTGGATGAAGTTCCCAGAGTTAGTAAAATACCTAATCTGTTTATAGTCTGTCTCCAGACCCTCGAAAGGGTTAGCTGCATCTAAAAAGTCCTGCCTGAGCTCCTCTACCTGTGGGTTTTGATCATGCCCAAACTGACTGAAAAGCGACATGGTCTTTGTTTGTAGTCTGCTCACTAAATCTCCAATTAAACTTGAGGTTTGCTAAACCACAACATTTATATTTGTAAAGGTCTGGGAAGATTTTGATCTAAGATGAGCTATAAAATGGGCTACTCTCTCTGTGATTCCCTCTTGCTCTAGTTCGTCCCATTCATCATCATTATCTTCATCTTCCGCCATTTGTTCACCCTCAACTTGCCGTACTAGCTCTTCAGCATTGAAAGTATTAGCAGCCTGATTTGGTACGTTAGGTGGCTGGGCCAGGGCCTGGTTATCGTTATGTTCTCCTTGCAAGTGCTTTCTGTAAGACCGAATGAAAGAAAATGTTCTGCTACAAACTCCCTCACAACATTGGAAATAAGTGGATGAAGCGTTTATATTGTGTGCTACTCGTAAATGTGAAAAGAGAGACTTGGCATCACCAGGAATTAGCCTTTTGCATTTAAAGCATGTATACGCCATCTGCCTTGATGTTAGAACACTTAGTGATCACTTACAAATTCTCTGTAAAGTTTTGAAAACTTGAGCCTGGGGCCTATTTTGGGGATGAGGTTCCGGATTGTTTCGCCATCTAAAAGGTGAAACGCCTCCTCATCGATATCTTGATCTGAAAGACAAAGACAGAAAACAAAAATACTTTTACAGTAATTTCAGTGCCATCCAGTGGCAGCTAACTCCAACACAGGACCAGGCTGGCAGGACCAGATAACCAAGATGAAGAACAGAATAATGTGTGTGTGCCTGCATGTGTGTTGAAACCCTATACAATACTGCTTTGTCATGGAAACATTTTCATGGTCAAGAAAGTAAAAATTCTCACCTTTAAAACTGTCTGTGAGCTCTGGCAATTGCCACTCAATAAGCTTTTCTGCGACAAAGCTGTCCATCAAGACTGGCCTGAAACAAAAGAGAAAGCAATGTGGAAATGAACACATCTGCAATTAATTAATGCCTCATGCGTGCCCAAGTACTCAGCCACGTGTGAACGATAGGCCAAGTATACTTGCTGACATAGCAGCCTAGAATATTTAGCACTGATTTCAGGTGTAAAAAGCCTCACCACATGTCTGGCTTCCGCAGTCTACTGCTTAATTTAGTATATGATGTTGTAAATTGATGCCCGAATCGCGGGACATTAGAGAGATGATGGAAATGTAGACCTCAAAATGGCGCAAAATGGCGCTAAATCTCAGTATGTAGCTAGCTAGCGAACCAGCTATGTCACCGCATTGAGAGGACAACAGCTTTATTACACACATATGGTTAATAAAGATATCAATCATATAACGTTACACAGCTATAGATAGTCTCCAGTTAATCTGGTATCATTACAACCCAAAACACGGTAAAATTAGCAATAACAGTAACGTTACTAGTACTGGTTAACTAGGCCTAGCTACTAGCCAGAACCTTTGTAATACTCATAGACGTGGTCACTTTCGGTAGCATGCTTGAACGGTAATGATTTATGTGTCGTGTCGTGTGGCTTATTTATTAATAGAGGTTACCACATATTTTTACAAGGTTAGAGATGAACCGATTATAGAAATGAGTAGCTAAGTTGCAACTTGCGGTGGATAGCTAGCTAGCTAGCTAGCTGATGACGCGACAGATAGCTGTGAAGAGCTAGCTAATTTAGTTCCACGTTCACAGTGCATGGTTAACACGACGCAATATGTACAATGGATGGGTTGAGATATAAAAACTGTGCTAACGAAACGAGATCTTACCTTGAGTCAGTGAAGTATTTTCCGTGATCGTGAAGAGGGTTTGTTGGATAGTGTTGACTGTGAACGTGGGACCGTGTTGACTGTGAACATGACCGTCTGACTGACTGGAACATATAGTTCCCAGTGGGGGAGGGGTGTAGCTTTGCAGATCCCGGCGGAAACACCCAGCTCTCTGACCCAACACATGGGTTATGTCTCAGAAAATTGACCCATAATTATTATAACTCACAAATTGGGTCAAAATTGGGTAAAAATTCAATCTCAATAACCCAAATAATGGTTATGCTCAGAGAATTAACCCATAATTTTAACCCAACACGATTAACCAAGAAATTGGGTTATAGAATTGACCCATCTGTTTTTAGTGTGCACCCCAATAACAGCCTGTTCCAGCTGCTGAGGTCAGGCAGATGCCTGCGAACCCCAGCTACTAGGACAGAGAGGCTTCGGCTCAGCTTCTTCCCCCAGGCCATCAGAGCCTTGAACAATGAACACTGAGTGCCACAGAACACTGAACTTCTCACACACAAGCACACATGAGCACACACACGACACGCACGCTGTGCACGCTCACACACTAGCAGCCACTTTAACATGAGAAGGCACACACTCATGCCGCACACGCCCACACTTATGGCCAAAAAGGAAAGGTCACTTTAGAAATAGTATAACAACAGTAACAGTGTATTGCACTACCAAAGGAACCAGCATGTCCTATATGCTCTGTAAATAACTATGTACAGATACCGAGATGTCCCACCATGTTACCTGTTACCTGTTTATTGCACAATGTTGTTTTTTTATTGGATTATATTATATGTTGTACCACTGTATTGCACATCGTTGCGGGCAAGACCACCCGCATTTCATTGTATACTTGTATGCCGTGACAAATAAAACTCTTGACTTGACTTGACTTGAACAGGTCTTCAGAACATGGGCTTCTCTTACCTACTCCTTGCTGCCAGAGACCTGGCAGCGCTTCCTCTTATGTCTTCCCCCCTTGTGTGTCCACTGAGGTTTGTCAGGCGCAATATATCTTCAACAAACTACCCCTTTGCTTCATCATAAAACCTCACAAACACCAGCAACTGAGCATTCTCAGTGGTGTCAGTGGACTCATCCACAGCTAAGGAAATTCACTGTGCATTTTCTTATTATATCACATAGCTGTTTAATCAAATCACCAGCCAGTATTTCAGTTATTCTGGTTGCTGTGCTATCTGAGGGGGATTTGCTTTTGTTTGCCTTCAAACATGGTCTCCATCACTTCAGTCATACATTATTTTATTATTTATGCATCAGAGAATGGCTTCTTGTGTTTAGCCAACACCCATGCCACTGAGTGAGGACTCGTTGCTTTTTCTCGTTGTGAGAATCAAGAATTAAGAATCAAGAGGTTTATTTGTCACATACATACCAGGGCATACAGTGAAATGCGGATGGTCATGCCTGCATTGATTGTGCAAAATACAACAATAAAATAGATAAGACACAAGATATGCATGGTAAAAAAAGACATGCTAGGTTCCTGTGAAACTGGTTCTTATATACACTACTATGCAATATACATATATTATGTATATGTGTATATATATTGTGAGATAGATTTAACAATAATTATGCTTGCAGCTTGATATGATGATTTCATTCCATTTATTTTTGTGGTTCTTAGCGCAGAATTTCTAGGAAAGGTTAAAAAAAATAACTGTTTTGTTTCGTAGTGGTGTTTCAAATTGCCACTCTTCACAAGAGCTACTGTTTCTTGGCATATTAGGCACATTGGTTTGGTGCTGGGAGGATGAACGCATATTTTTCAGTCCATTCACATTTGAATTGCCGATTCTCACCGTCGACTTTTCTTTTAGGCTACTGGCCATCTTTGAACATGCCATATTTTTCTACTAGCTGCCTGCTGGCGAAACTAGTCTAGCCCGCGCATTTGAGACCCCTGCTCTAGCGCCACCATATAGATTTATAGCCTGGGTCTGTTGAGACAGGCACTAGCAGCGACTCTTGTTTTTGTCACCTACCATGTAAAATGAATGTGAAAGTAATGGAAAGCCACAGACCCACTCCTATCTGCCTCAGACCCACTCCTATCCTCATCAGACCCACTCCTATCTGCCTCAGACCCACTCATATCCACGTCAGACCCACTCCTATCCACCTCAGACCCACTCCTATCCACCTCAGACCCACTCTTATCCACCTCAGACCCACTCCTATCTGCCTCAGACCCACTCCCATCCACGTCAGACCCACTCCTATCCACCTCAGACCCACTCCTATCCACCTCAGACCCACTCTTATCCACCTCAGACCCACTCCTATCAGACCTCAGACCCACTCCTATCCTCCTCAGACCCACTCTTATCCACCTCAGACCCACTCCTATCTGCCTCAGACCCACTCCTATCCTCCTCAGACCCACTCCTATCCTCCTCAGACCCACTCTTATCCACCTCAGACCCACTCTTATCCTCCTCAGACCCACTCCTATCCGCTTGAGACCCACTCCTAAAAACACACCTCTTCAATCAATATCTGAAATAAAACAAAATAAATAAAAAATATATATACATTTACATTTAGTCATTTAGCTGAACGCTTTTTATCCAAAGCAACTTACAAGTTCTGTACGACAAGTCATCAGGAAGGGCACAACTCTATCAGCTGAGTAACAATGTTCATCAAAGTGTTGAAACTTGAGTGCTGCAGTGTTGAGTGCATAGTAGTAGAGACATATTAGTATATTAGGATAGTTCTCACTGTCACAAATGAACACAACAACAAATATAGTTATCACTGGCTGTACTATTATGTACCTTACTACTATGCTACTATACTTATACTACTACCTATCATGTTAATACTGTATGTCTATACTACTATGCACTCAAGAGTGTAACATTCAAGTTTGACACTACCAGTCGACTATCGGCACATTTTGGCCAATCAAAGTTCACTATACAAATTCTTAGTCGGGACAGGCATACTCTTCTAGACGAGCAACCGGGGGTTAATAACAAGTGCATCTGGAAACTGAACGTGGAAAGTACAGATTTGAATGGCTTGTAGGGGAGAATTACAGCAACGTCAAGCTAGATGACTCAAATGTAAAATGATGTAAATGTTGTTTAATTTTGGAGCTATCCATTTGTGTGTGTTGGGATTGTGGATTGGGCCTTTAATACATGTGTAACGGATGGTACCGTGAAGCGCTGTCACGATGGACTTCAGATGTTGTGAAGTGACTGGGGCGAGTAGCGGTGCTATGGGTTAAACTCACTCTCACCCTTAAGAAAAGACACGTTACAAAGCAGTGAATACACTTTTTGGTATAGCGGTCTGTGCTGTTGCCCGCGGTGTGGGAGACCACAGGTTCGAAACTCCCTCGGGGCATCGAAGTTTAAGGTGACGAATCACGATGTCACAACCGTTACATTGGTGCCGAAGGACCCGGATGCCTTGGGTGGAGTGGAGTGAGTTTAAGGGGGGTGAGTGTAACGGATGGTACCGTGAAGCGCTGTCACGATGGACTTCAGATGTTGTGAAGTGACTGGAGCGAGTAGCGGTACTATGGGTTAAACTCACTCTCACCCTTAAAAAAAGACACATAGAGGGTGGCTGGGTGGCGCAGCGGACATTGTGCTCGTCACCAACGCAAGAGACACCGGGTTCAAATCCGGCTGTCGGCGTGGCCTCACCCGCTGGCAGAGTCAGCGGGTGGAAGTTGATGGGTGGGGATTGGGCGTTGTGGACAGCGACTCCTACAGGTCGGTTGGGGGACGCCTGCACAGCAGAGACAGGAAGTAGCGGGGGTAGTGTGAGCCTCCCACACGTTACACCTCGCCAATGAGAGTCCGCGCTGGCAGGTGAAAAGATGCGACAGGCTGCCTCCTCGTGTACCGGAGGGGACACGTGATGCAAGGCTTCTATCCTCCCTACGACCGACCTGTGGGGGGCATATGCGAGCAACGTTCAAGACAGGGGGAGGGGAGAATTGGAAACAGCGAAATTGGGATGGGAGAAAAATAGAAAAATAAGGAGAAAAAGTGGATAAAAAACAAAGACACATAGACACGTTACAAAGCAGTGGGTTCATTTCTTGGTATAGCGGTCTGTGCTGTTGCCCGTGGCGTGGGATACCACGGGTTCGAAACTCCCTCGGGGCATCGACGTTTAAGGTGACAATGTCACAACCGTTACACATGTCTACTAGGATGTCCTCTAAGTGAAACAGAGTGGGAGCCCTCGTTTTAGAGTGTCTGCTCATATAGGAGCTTTGAGGGTTGGTCCCAGGCCAAGTGTCTGCTCATACAGGAGGTCTGAGGGTTGGTCCCAGGCCAAGTGTCTGCTCATACAGGAGGTCTGAGGGTTGGTCCCAGGCCAAGTGTCTGCTCATATAGGAGCTTTGAGGGTTGGTCCCAGGCCAAGTGTCTGCTCATACAGGAGGTCTGAGGGTTGGTCCCAGGCCAAGTGTCTGCTCATACAGGAGGTCTGAGGGTTGGTCCCAGGCCAAGTGTCTGCTCATACAGGAGGTCTGAGGGTTGGTCCCAGGCCAAGTGTCTGCTCATAGAGGAGGTCTGAGGGTTGGTCCCAGGCCAAGTGTCTGCTCATACAGGAGCTTTGAGGGTTGGTCCCAGGCCAAGTGTCTGCTCATACAGGAGCTCTGAGGGTTGGTCCCAGGCCAAGTGTCTGCTCATACAGGAGGTCTGAGGGTTGGTCCCAGGCCAAGTGTCTGCTCATACAGGAGGTCTGAGGGTTGATCCCAGGCCAAGTGTCTGCTCATACAGGAGGTCTGAGGGTTGGTCCCAGGCCAAGTGTCTGCTCATACAGGAGGTCTGAGGGTTGATCCCAGGCCAAGTGTCTGCTCATATAGGAGCTTTGGATGTTGATCCCAGGCCAAGTACCCAAGAAATGTCACCCGATGCCTCTGGCACTTGGCACTCAGTGTTAAAAGAGATGGATTGGGGGGGGGGGGGGGGGGGGGTAAGCGTCTGTGATAAATCGCTGTTCTGTCCAGAGTGCACTTGTATCCTAAGGCTGTTTCACACCTCGGTAGCAGGAGATTAGCTGCTGACCAACAAGCTTTGGTTCAAGCTAGGCAAGTGTATTTATTTATTTATTTATTTATTTATTTATTTATTTATTTATTTATTTATTTATTTATTTATTTATTTATTTATTTATTTATTTATTTATTTATTTATTTATTTATTTATTTATTTATTTATTTATTTATTTATTTATTTATTTATTTATTTATTTATTTATTTATTTATTTATTTATTTATTTATTTATTTATTTATTTATTTATTTATTTATTTATTTATTTATTTATTTATTTATTTATTTATTTATTTATTTATTTATTTATTTATTTATTTATTTATTTATTTATTTATTTATTTATTTATTTATTTATTTATTTATTTATTTATTTATTTATTTATTTATTTATTTATTTATTTATTTATTTATTTATTTATTTATTTATTTATTTATTTATTTATTTATTTATTTATTTATTTATTTATTTATTTATTTATTTATTTATTTATTTATTTATTTATTTATTTATTTATTTATTTATTTATTTATTTATTTATTTATTTATTTATTTATTTATTTATTTATTTATTTATTTATTTATTTATTTATTTATTTATTTGTTTATTTATTTATTTGTTTATTTATTTATTTATTTATTTATTTATTTATTTATTTATTTATTTATTTATTTATTTATTTATTTATTTATTTATTTATTTATTTATTTATTTGTTTATTTATTTATTTATTTATTTATTTATTTATTTATTTATTTATTTATTTATTTATTTATTTATTTATTTATTTGTTTCTTTACTTACTGTACCTACATTTACATTTACATTTAATCATTTAGCTGACGCTTTTATCCAAGGCGACTTACGACACGAAGCTCTGTACGACAAGTCATCAGGAAGGGCACAACTGAGTAACAATGTTCCTACTTACTTACTGTATTCCCTTACTTACTTCATTCACTTACTTAAGTCCAACTGAAATGATATTTAGAAAACCACGATTCTTCTTTTAGAACATGTTCATATTAGCAACACAAGAATATTTATGTCAAAGTGTTTTTACAGGTAATTTCCCCTGCTTTGTTTTCAGTTGAACTTAGGTGGGCAAATATGTTATGTCTCTGAGTCTTTGTCCCTAGAAACAGCTGATTTATTCAGGAATGCACCATAATCACGTTTTATGTTCATCATAAAGACATAATGAACTATAAAATTAGGTAAGAATAGAAAACAGAAGAGAAGCAAAACACTCTTTGGGATTGTTATAAACTTTGGACCTGTACTGTAGATAAGACTTCAGGCTATGGAACTGTTATCTTTTCCAGCTCCTATAGCTCTCAACTGGAACTCAAAAACAGGCATCTGGCAACAAGTAAACAAAACGTGAGTCACATTTATTTTTATTTCAGTGTATTCAAACCTCTAACTCTATTACATTAGCACTCAGAGTGATTCTTCTCCTGTTGTGGAAGCAAGTTCAGAATGTTTCCTTTCAAAAGAGACCAGACTCATGCTTGTGCTATATAAGTGGTTCAAGTAATAAATCGCAAATCACTTTGGGTATGCAATCGTCAGGCGTTTTATACTAAATGTGGCCTCAGCATAAGGGGTTAAATAGTGTCCAGAGTTCCAGTCTAGCATCGTGACCTGAAGCATGAACCAATCATCTGAGGTTTGACAGGGTCCAGAGTTCCACTCTAGCATTGTTGCAATAAGGTACTGTACTGTGATCACATGACTTACTCCTGTAACAAAGTACTGTAAGGCATTACTGCTCCAATGCCAGTCGTCCCATTGCAGGTACTGGGCTACTGTATCTAACGATTGTTATCATTCACTTTTTTTATTATTATTATTAGTAGTAGTATATATTATTATTATTATTATTATTATTATTATTATTATTATTATTATTATTATTATTATTATTATTATTATTATTATTATTATCAGTAGTAGTAATAGTACTAGTAGTATATATTATTATTATTATTATTATTATGAAGTCAAATATTTTAAGTAACATGGGCCTATACAAAAATATCCTCTAATCTACCCTTGTTTTCATCTCCTCATCAGGTCATGTACTACATAAGGCTTCAGGCTATGGCTCCGTCTGGATTGGTAAACCATACCAATTTCTGGGGAAATACTACCTCTGGATTAATAACTACTACAGAAAGACTTGAGTAACAAGTTTTTCTACAACTCAAGTTCAGACCTATGTTACTCTATTACGTTAGCACTAAAAGTGAATTCTTTTTCTGGAATCAGAAACTTCAGAATGTCATCTTTCAAAAGAGACCAGGCTCACGCATGTGCTATAAGTATAAAGTATGTTGTTTTGGTTTGCAAGAAAAGTATGCAGTCCTCAAAAACGAAAACTAAAATGGCCAATTGTGGGCACGCTTGCTAAGAGGTTAACAAAAATAAATAAGCAATGTGTAAAACATTGTTTTATTTTGTAATGACACGGCACATTTCCACTCTCTTGTACTGTTTACTTTAATAAATAAATACTCTACTCTTTTGTTAAACTTAACGGTTGTTTGTGTCCAATCATGTTGCTTCCCCCAGAGGGTCGTAAGAACATCGAAACATCCACAAGGCAGCAAATCAGCTGAACTCATATGTTACCAAGTATGAGTCATTCTGGGTGGGAGCGGAGGGTTTGTATAGTATATATACTGTATGACCCAAAGTGGGGTCGTGGGTAGGTGACAGTGGGGGCGCGCATTGGCTATTATTTATTTCTTATGTTCTGGCAACATATTTTGGCTAAATATGCCTCGTTTTATAAATGTGTATTGATAACATAGTGCTGTAATAAAATGTGCTAATAAATATGCATGATCAAGTTCAACAACGTGTGCATTTATTTTGATATTCCTTAATTCCATGTTGAAATTACGCGATGCATTAAGTGTGGGGTCGCCAAAGAAATTCCTAAATAAAATGGGGTTGTGGTATAAAAAAGTTTGAGAACCCCTGCCATACAGTATTTAAGCCTGGTAGATATTATTAGATATTACCAGACATGTATATATATCACATATCCCTGCATCCCTGCTTACATTTTTTTGTTGACCTTAAAAACTAAAAAAAATAGGACACCCGAAACATTTAATTCAGTGAATCATGGAGTTCACAGAGGGTCCCAGAGAGACTGGAAGATTTAAAGGTTTGCTTTGTGCCACATGGTTGTAATCTTGTGTTACTAGAACATTTCCATCGCTAACTCCAATTAGGTTTCCTGCTGAGCCAGAGCGCAACCAAACCCGGAGGGGGGAGGGGGGGGGGGGGGGGGGGGGGGGGGGGGCTTGATGGAGGGAGGGGGGGGGGGGTATTTCAGTGATTAAATTAGTCAGTGGGAATCCACTGATATCTGACCACAACCTTTTAATGGTGTTAATAATAATAATAACTAATGTAGGGGAAAACAACACATGGAAGGGGGGGGGTGTTACTTAATGTTGTACTGATTAATTATTCTAATCGCACGCTCAGGCGAAAGACAAACAAGGGCCTGAAAATTGTAAATGGTCCATTTATACATCTCTTTTATCCAAAGCGCTTTACAACTTGTTCCTCACATTCACCCATTCACTCACACACACAGACGGTGGAGGCGACCATGCAAGGTGCCAACCTGCTCATCGTTGCTCAAGGACACGACAACGCTGCCCCCCCCCGGGAATCGAACCGGGAACCTCCGGATTACCAGATGACTGCTCTACCTCCCGAGCCACTGTCAAAAATACTCGTTACCCACTGAAATATTGACGGATTTACAAACGGTTTGGTTTATTACAAACGTTATTAATGTGGCTATATGATTCTTGCTTGGAAGAATAATTTTTTTTTGAATTTTCATATGAAAGTCAATTATAAGTATGCAGTATAATAACTACATCTCTGACGTTTTTAACAAACCAAACGGTTGAAGATTTAGCAAGCTATGGTTATTTCAATAGTACATGCACTATATACATTCATGTTATGAGTGGGTGTGCTCATAGATATCTATATAGAACACTAGATAGCTTAAGGTGGAGTCACCAGCGTCACTGAACCGCCGCCATCTTGCCAGGGGCAGCCTTGCGTGAGAGTGAGTGAGCTGCACAGACAAAAATACTCATAACTCGCTGAAATATTGACGGATTTACAAACGGGTTGGTTTGCTATAAACATCAAATATGTAGTTACGATACTGCATACTTATAAAAAAAACATTTAAAGATGTTTTTTTTTACAAACCGCTTGAATCATAGCCACGTTAATAATGCTTGTAATAAACCAAACCGTTTGTAAATCCGTCAATATTTCAGCGAGTTATGAGTATTTTTGTCTGTGCAGCTCACTCACTCTCCCTCAAGGCTGCCCCTGGCAAGATGGCGGCGGTTCAGTGACGTCGCTCTCAGTTGGCCGGCAGCGCGGGCAAGCTATCTAGTGTTCTATATATATATCTATGGGTGTGCTGCCCTGTAGCAAGATGGCCGCCATGTGGCAACGTCGGTCTCCGTTGGCCAGCAGCGTGGGTGAGGCATCTATAGTCTTTATATTAGTGGTGTCAATCGATTAAAATATTTAATCTGATTAATCGCATGATTGTCCATAGTTAACTCGCGATTAATCACAAATGAATCACATAAAAAAGAAAATTGTATCTACCATAAACGGATCTTTTTCAAGTTCCAAGTTTTAATACTCTTATCAACATACTCTTATCAACTCCTATACGATTGAACCGAATGGGGCTTAAACAAGACTCAAGTTTCAAGTTTCAAGTTTCAAGTTTCAAGTTTCTTTAATAGTTGTCATACAGAAGTACAGAATACTTTCATACAAAATGCTTCTTACTGTTACGCTCCAGAGACTGTGCTAGACAAGATAGTATCAAATAACATAGTATAGCATGTAATTTAGAAGTAGAAAATGAGGTCACAGTGTTCAGTATAGACATATGTACAATGTTCGATGCAGAATAGACGTAACTGAGTTACCATATAATATACAATACTATGCAGTGTACTAATGTACAGTACTATATAGTGCAAAGCAGAAATGGGATGAGGTACAATTTAGGTACAATTTACAGTAAGGTGTACGAGTTGTAGTGCAATCCTTCATCCATAAATATAAAGTGTGGGGAGTGGGTGCTACAGTGTGTTTGTTTAAAGTGAGTGTGTGCTATAAAGTGTGTGGAGTGGGTGCTACAGTGTGTTTGTTTAAAGTGAGTGTGTGCGTGTGGATGTGTGTGCTATGTGCGTTTGATGGTTGTTGTTGTGTAGTGTTCATTGTTCGTTTAGCAGCCTGATGGCCTGGGGATAGAAGCTTCTTCTGAGTCTTTCTGTGCTCGCCTTGAGACTCCGGTATCGCTTGCCTGACCGCAGCAGTTCAAAGAGGCAGTTGTTCGGGTGACTGGAGTCTTTAATGATTCTCTTAGCCTTGCCCCTGCAACGCTTGTTGTAAATGTTCTGGAGGGTGGGGAGCCCCCCTCCAATTGTGCGTTCGGCTGAACGTGTCACTCTTTGTAGTCTGCTTCGGTCTTGTGCGGTGCTATTCCCAAACCAGGAGGTGATGTTGCCAGTCAGGATGCTCTCTATTGCAGTGGTTCTCAACTGGTCTAGCCTCGGGACCCAACATTTTCCTTAGTCATTAAGTCGCGACCCAAAATTTTTAACCACTATGATTTATGTAAAAAAATATATATTTGCAGTAATACGCAATCTTTCAAAACATGAAATAAACACAAAAAAGTGCAACAAAAGTGCTAAAAAACTATTGCTAAAAACCCAATGAAATAAAAGAATAATAAATAATATATGCTTCTTAGCAGATTTCTTAGCTTAACATAACAGACCTAAATTTGGGGGAACTAATGGGATAACTGAGTTTGCAACAAAAGTGCAACTTGGGCTAAAACCCAATGAAATAAAATAATAATAAATAATTCAAGTTTCGAGTTTCTTTAATAGTTGTCATACAGAAGTACAGAATACTTTCATACAAAATGCTTCATACTGTTACGCTCCAGAGACTGTGCTAGACCTAAGTTTGGGGGAACTAATGGGATAACTGGGGTTGCAACAAAAGTGCAACTAGGGCTAAAAACCCAATGAAATTAAATAATAATAATAATAATAATAATAATAATAATAATAATAATAATAATAATAATAATAATAATAATAATAATAATAATAATAATAATAATAATAATAATAATAATAATAATAATAATAATAATAATAATAATAATAATAATAATAATAATAATAATAATAATAATAAATAATATATCCTTCTTAGCAGACTTCTTAGCTTAACATGCAGGGAACTATTGGGATAACTGGGGATGATGTTTGCTCCTGACAAGAGTCTCAAAGTCTGGGGTGATGGTAGACAAAGCAACTCTGAGGTCATGCTCAATGTCCAATCTGTTCCTCCGCTTTGTCTTCAGCTGGACCAGAGCTGAGAAGCCACTTTCACAAAGATAGGTAGTGAAATTTTTTTTTTTTTTTTTTTTTTTTTTTTACACACACATCCGCAACCCACTCAAAATGGCCCCGCGACCCACTTTTGGGTCGCAACCCACCAGTTGAGAAACACTGCTCTATTGTACATGAGTAGAAGTTCTTAAGGATCTTCTGACTGACTTGGAACTTCCTTAGGCGCCTGAGGAAGTAGAGGCGTTGTCGTGCCTTCTTCACAACACTGTCAATGTGTGTGGTCCATGTCAAGTCCTCGGATATGTAGGCTCCGAGGTACTTAAAGCTGTTGACTCTCTCAACCGGTGCCCCGTCGATGCTGAGGGGGCTGTAGTCCTTGACCCCCGATCTCCTGAAGTCCACAATCATCTCCTTTGTTTTGCTGACGTTCAGGGAGAGGCTGTTTTCCTGGCACCATCCCGCCAGGACCTTGACCTCTTCCAGGTAGGCCCTCTCGTCGTTGGCAGAGATCAGGCCCACCACCACTGTGTCGTCAGCAAATTTGATGATTGTATTGCTACTCCGCTGAGCCACACAGTCGTGTGTGTACAGGGAGTAGAGGAGGGGACTCAGAACACAGCCCTGGGGGGCCCCTATGTTGAGGGTGATGGATGAGGAGGTGCAGTTGCCTGCTCTCACCACCTGGGGTCTGCCCGTCAGGAAGTCCAAGACCCACTGGCAGAGGTCATAGTTCAAGCCCAGGTCCCTGAGCTTGGCTATGAGTATGGAGGGGACTATGGTATTGAATGCCGAGCTGT
This sequence comes from Notolepis coatsorum, assembly GCF_963971535.1. Taxonomy (NCBI): domain Eukaryota; kingdom Metazoa; phylum Chordata; class Actinopteri; order Aulopiformes; family Paralepididae; genus Notolepis; species Notolepis coatsorum. The sequence goes on along the minus strand of NC_140173.1, from coordinate 145,878,860 downwards.
AGTCGATGAACAGCATTCTCACATAGTTCCCCTGCCTCTTGTCCAGGTGTGATGCTGCTGTGTGCAGCACATGGGCTATGGCGTCCTCCGTGGACCTGTTGGGGCGATATGCAAATTGCAGGGGGTCCATGTTAATGGGGAGGGAGGAGCAGATGTAGCCCTTTACTAGCTTCTCAAAGCACTTCATGGCTATGGAGGTGAGAGCTACAGGGCGGTAGTCGTTGAGGCAAGCAGGCTTGGATTTTTTGGGTACAGGGATAATAGTGGACTTCTTCAGGCAGGTGGGGATGACAGCCTGTTCTAAGGACAGGTTAAATATGTCAGTGAATACCGGGGCCAGTTGGTCGGCACAGACTTTTAGGACGCGGCCGGGGATGCCGTCCGGACCTGCTGCCTTCTTGATATTCACTTTTTTAAAGGTCCGCCTCACCTCATGCTCTGTTACCCTGAACACTGAGTCTCCATCAGCAGCAGACCCCCCCCCCCCCCCCCATTGCCGGTTCCTAATTGGCCGATGCCTGGAACCGTGTGGCTCCTGTGACTTTCGATTCCCTTATCACTGCCTACAGTTGCGCAATAACGTTACGTTAGCATGTAGCCATGGCAGACTCTATTTGATTCCTTAAGGGCTCGAAATTGCCTGGGTTTTGGTAATATGCTCCCGAAATGCTCCCGCTGTTTGGCTACTTCTATGTGCAGTGAAAACTACTTGAATGCTTTAGAACATAGTCATTGATTTAGATCAGGGTGAGCTAAAATTAGCCGCGGAGCTAACGTGAGCTAACGCTATTTAATCAAGCTCACAAAGAGAGATAAACAGCTGACAGCGGATAGTACAGGTACAAATACAATAAAACAGCAGGTGGGGGCTGTTGTGTAAACCTTGTACTCTTTAGTTCACATATAATGAGAGACGTGAGTGCTTGTTTACAAGTCTGTAAGCCAGGAAGTACAGTGGTGCAACATACAAATGTGTCCGTGTAGCAACACAAGCCAATACCTCTCTCTCTCTCTGTGTGTGTGTGTGTGTGTGTGTGTGAGAGAGTGTGAGTGAGAGACAGAAGTCAGAGGAATAACAACCTGTTATTCAATAGATTAAATTAGTTTAAGAATAAAAAAATAAATACATTTTAAGAGAATCTCAAATACATTATTTTATTTAAGTGTAGGCTATAGTTAATGTTTTATTTTTTACAGTTTTTGTATTTTTCTGACATGGGGGCTCAACAATAAATGACAATCAGAAATGTCAAGTTGCATGTTGTTATTCTAACCAGCTTAGACCCCAACGCTCTGCATCTTCTGGCCCCCTCAGACCTACTCCTATCCAAGCTCCGGGAGGGTCATCAAAGAGAAGTCGCCTATTCTCAGTCCTTGCCCCACAATGGTGGAATGAACTACCCACCCCAGTTAGGACAGCCGAATCACGTCCAATCTTTCGCCGTCGACTAAAGACGCACTTCTTCAACCATTATCTGAATAAAAAAAAATATATCTAACCCTAACTAACCGTACTGTCATGCACTTGTCCTAATAAACTAACCTACACTGTAGCACTCAACACTTTGATGAACATTGTTGCTCAGCTGATAGAGTTGTGCCCTTCCTGATGGCTTGTCGTACAGAACTTGTAAGTCGCTTTGGATAAAAGCGTCAGCTAAATGACTAAATGTAGTTCTGTTGCATTTCCAATTTATTTATTTAAATTATAAATTGATCAGGTATCGATAAGGGAATCGATAAAGAATCGAATCGATAAGCAGAATCGATAATGGAATCGTATCGATAAAATCCTATCAATTCCCATCCCTAGTTATTACCAGCATCAAACCTCGCATAGAAGGTATTGAGGTCATTTGCTAAGGAGATGTCACTGTTCAGTTTGAGGGAGGCGCCTTTGTAGTCTGTCATCGTTTTGAGCCCCTGCCACTAGGGATGCACGATAATTATATTTATCAGCAATTATGACGTCATCCCGATAAACTCGATAACGTTATTGATAGCTCCGATAACATATAATAATTTTTTTGGTTAAAAGAAATCCGGTGTGGGTGGATTTGGATGAAGGGCGCTTGTTTTTATTATAGCCTCCTCCCGTTTTGCCAGTACTGTGGTAAAACTGATAGCGTGTGGTTTAGGAACAGGGAGTTTTTCACAAATCGAGCGCTCCCTTTCTTGGCTGTGACGTAGTCACGTTACATTCGGAGACAGACAGTCGATCTGCCAATTACGTCCCACGGCTTGCACCCACCTCTTCTTCTTACCACCAATCAGAAGCTCTCGTTCGTTTATTTACCTCCGGATTGTCAGCCATTACTCTACTCGGAGCTAACGTTATCTCCCCGCCAGCCACATTGACAAGTACCAGCGATTATACATTACTGGCAAATGTCTTGTTGCACGTGTGGCAACGAGCGTCGTCAGCATCGACTTTAGTAAAATAGACCCAGACTTTTGAACATTTCGTTCTCTCCGCTATTATGAGAGCAGAGCTGTCTGTACTGAGTCGGCAGCGCAGCACCCGTGTGAGTGAGTGTGTGTGTGTGTGTGTGTGTGTGTGTGTGTGTGAGTGAGTGTGTGTGTGTGTGTGGGAGGGAGCCCGCTCGCAGGCAGAGACAGAGGCAGGAGAGATAATAGACAACGGCCAACAAGATTAGTTTGCGACGTTTAAATTCCTCAAAAAAAAACTCCATAATTTCTCGAGTACCGATAGCAGTACCGATGACGTCGGAGCTTATAAATACTAAAAAAAAAAAAATTGATAAAAAAAAATATATATATATATGTATATATATATATACAGTTAAAAAAAATATTATAATACAATAAATATCGGTTATCGGTATCGGTATCGGCTTGAGGAGCATAAAAATATCGGCATCGGTGTCAAAAAATCAATATCGTGCATCCCTACCTGCCACATAGCTCTAGAGTCAGCCTGTTCAAACTGGAGTTCAATTTTATCCTTGTAGCGCCGTTTGGCCTCTGTCACTGTCCTCCTTACGTTGTATCGCGCCACCTTGTGGTCATTCATGTTGCCTGCCACTAGGCCGTCGTTGTATGCTTTGGTGCGCGCTCTCAGAGCTTCACGGACGGATTTGTCTACCCAGGGTTTTTGATTTGGGTAAACTCTCATTGTGGTAGTGGGGATTGTTTCTTCCACCAAAGTACGAACATAGTCCAGCACTGTCTCCGTGTAGACATGAATGTTATCTGTGTCGCGGAACACGCTCCAGTCTGTGCAGTCAAACGCAGCCTGTAGCGTCTCCTCTGACGTCACGTCAAATCCCATTTCTGCACCTCTCGCGAGACTACAGGAGTGCTTTTGATTCTCTGTTTGTACTTTGGAGAAAGCAATATGGCCGCGTGATCAGACTTACCAAAGCCACTAGCAGAATGAGCCTTGTAGCCACCCTTGAATTGCGTGTAACAGTGATCTAGGATGTTACCGCCTCTGGTGTTACAAGTCACATGCTGATAGAAGTCAGGTAAGACCTTTCTCAGACTTTCGATGCTCCTTATGTCTAAAGGGTGATATCGGTACATGTATGCATATGTATTGGGAATGCCCCCCTGTTAAGATATTCTGGGAAGAAGTAACCACGCAATTATCAGAATCTTTATTTCTGACCATACCTGTACTTCCTTCGGTATTGTTGCTGAATAATGTCTCTCAGTTATCACACTCTGTACATGTAAAGAGGCTAATCTTGTCCGGTCTTACAGCTGCCAAAAAGCTAATAGCATCACGTTGGATTTAACCGGATAAAATGTGCCTGAAGGTATGGATTCTTACCTATCTTGATGTGATTTATCTAGAGATATCTACTGCACGAATCCTAGGTGTTAATGAAGCCAGCATAGCAATTTGGTCAGATGTGGTGGAGAAGATAAAGCATAGCATATGAATTTGTAATCCTTGGTTTTAAACGAAATAATGGTTGGATTGTCCAAGGGGGGTCCTGAGGGGGGGGGGGGGGGGGGGTAAGAAGAGCGAGCAAGAGCATTATGTATGTATTGTATTGTATTGTAATTATTATGTATATATCTACATTTATATTGATTCAAGTACTGTCATAGTCCTGTGATTTATTGTGGATTTGTACTGTTAATGTTTGTGTGTCTAGTTTTATGTTATGTCAAAAATTGAAAATAAAAAAATGTGTAAAAAAAAAATACTCTTATCAACATGAGAGTCAACAAATGCTTGCTTTATGCAGCCATTTAACACAAAAGGATGACCCATTGCAAATGTGCATACAGTTCTAAACAGAGTGATGCACAAAATAACTTAAAAGAAAATAATAATTTAAAACAATGAATAAAGTGTGCATGAAATAATAGGGGAAAGAAAACGTTAGGAACTTGTTACATTCACCCACACAAGGGCTGAGGACTCACAGCCCCGCCCCCCCCCCCCTCTCTCTCACACACACACACACTCTCCCAGATTTCTTTCTCTCTTGCCCCTTCCTCATCTCTCTCACCTCTCTCTCTCTCTCTCTCTCTCTCTCTCTCTCTCTCTCTCTCTCTCTCTCTCTCTCTCTCTCTCTCTCTCTCTCTTTCTCTCACACACACACACACACACACACACACACACACACACACACACACACACACACACACACACACACAACACACGCACACACACACTTTGAGTCAGAAACAAACGTAGTATCAATGAGAGTATCAATAATACACCTGAGCTGACCCCCTGTAGTGGCGATGACCCCCTGGGGGCTGTTTGTCCCCTCAGCTCCACACCTCAAGCCCTGTAGTGGTGCCGACCCCCTGGGGACTGTAGGCACTTATCAAAGCCAGCCATGCGGCTATGCGAGGTAAACACCGGGGGGGGGGGAGGCGAGAATCCTTTTAACCCCTGGAGGTCGTACGGTCTGGCGTACCAGGGATAGACGTTTGAGAAGGGAACGTCCTCATGGTCAAGTAACAAGGGGCTACGTGTCGTCAAAAGGATCATGGAGCTCTACAGATCAGATTCTCTGAACGTCGAGTCAAAGGCTACTGCGAGCCTTAGGCCCCATCCACACGAGCGCTGGTTTTAATATAACCATGATTGTATGTGCGCAGTTGCACTGTTCGGCCACACACAACCGGGGATTTGCTACACTGCAACCGCGGTCTTTGAAACCGGTGCCCAGGGTGAAGTTTTGTGGTTTTGCAGTTGCGTGTGGGCATAGCAACCGAGGTTATTCCCAGTGTTTACAGCAGAGCTGTCGCAATTATTTCCCATGTTCACGGCAGACCGCGGGGTAGAGAGATTAGAGCAGAGCCAGCTACACCAGTGTTTACAGCAGAGCTGTCCCAAGTAGCGTTATATGAAAATGATTGTAACAAACTTTTGTTCAAAACGTATCGTCTGTGTTGAAGAGTGTTGTGATCGTCTGATGTCTGATGTCTGTTGACGCTCAGAGAAAACATGTAGCTGCAGCTCATGTGTTGTCAAGTTATTATTATAAGGAACCCAGTCCAGACTGCATCCCCTTAACAATTGTTTGTATTGAGCCGTATTGTATTGTACCCATTCTGCAATGTGTTAAATAACGTTTGCATCCATTTCATATCGGTAACGTTACCACATTACGTTAGCATTTAAGCTATATACTATACATGGATATAGCCATTCACATTAGCATGTAGCTAACAACACCGGCGGTCTTTTGTGAGACTAAACTATCCGCTCTTGGTGGTAAATTGTGTTGCTGATGGTTTTGTTTCATCAACAAAATGAGAGGCAGAACACACAGTGAATGTATCCGTTTGTTTATTGCAGTTTCTTTCTTTGCTGAAAATATATGTTCCGTTGGCAAAATGATCAATAGGGTCCAGCTGTGTTTCTAAACAGGAAGTTTAGTGAGCGTTCAGCCTTTTCTGATTGGTTGAAATGGCCTTCATGTCTGAACAACATCGCCGCCTACTGTTTTGGCATTGTACTACATGTAACGGTTGCTGGTGCCGTGGGTACGCAGTTATACACGGTTGTTCACCTGTGTTCACCTGTGTGGACGGAGTTAATTTTTTTCAAACTTCGGTTATATTAAATCCAAACGCTCGTGTGGACAGGGCCTGAGTGCTCAATTCTGATTTATTGCTCAGATCAGATCAGATAATTTCTTTTTTGGCTGTTCACATATATATAATATAATTATTATTATTATTTTTTTTTATCAATTATTTTTTTCTTTCTTTTCTTTTACATGAAACATAAAACATGACAACACACACTATAATAATGATAATAATAAGCAGGACTTCACAGGACATAATAATAATAACAATAACAATAATTGCAATAGAATGACAATAGAAAATAGAATAACAAAAATATTAAATACAGAACCTACCAATTAAAACAAATTATATATAAAAGATATGTCCTCCCCCACACTGTTCACATATTTTTAATATAATAATAATATCAGATTCCAGGGTGAAACGGCCGCTGCTCCTGAACTGACACATGAACTGCGCACATGAACAATAAGGAGATGGACGTAAAAGATTGCGACAAATGTCAATCTAGAGTTTTGCAAAGAAATCAGACCTGTATCTGATTTAGGACCACATTCTGAAAGTGGCCCAAATCAGAATTTAAAAGACACTGTCGTGAAAGAATCAGATCTGAGTCACATAAATCAAAATAAAATGTATTTGTGAGGCCCGACAACACACGTTAATGTCCCCATGGGCCGGACACGTCTTCTTTAAACAAGTCAAGAAGAAACATAACAATAAATCAAGAACAAAACAAAAACACCATGAAGTCCTTTTTTTTTTAATAAATGCAACACTCCCAGACATACCCCACGCGATGGTAAGGAAAAATCACTAAAACCTAGCAATAGGAAAAAATGCACCACAGGCAATGTGGAGGAGAGAAAGCTTAGAAGGGCCGTTCAAGGGAGGGATCTCCCTTCTTAGATCATGTCGGTGATAGTAGTGTTGCAATAAAACAGGCGAAACAGTTGGTAAGCATGTACATATACGTGTAATGAAACACAGATAAGTGCATGCAATAGCAACTGAACCTTTTGAAAGATTGAAAAATAGAGCTGATGGCGGATCTATTTGAGGCATGGGGGTGGCGCAGAGAGGATCGCATCCTCGCGGTCATCATCACATATACGCTATTAAAGGAGCTCCCGTCTTATACGGAGCTACTGAGAAATGTTATCCCGTAGATAGATGGACCTGGCTGACGCACCGTTATATATTTGTTTGGTCCAAAACCGTCAGTTCGCTGTGTGTCAGTGTTCCAATGATACGATCGGATGCAGGCTGCTCTTCTTGGAAAACGATATATTTATTTTGCTTCACTGTGCAAACATGATATATTGGGCTCCATAAACAGATAATTAATAATAATTAATACAATAACTAACTTGCCTACAAACAGTTTGCCCTGTGGCGTGTTCAAACAGCCGTAACCTGCGACCTGTGACCTACGACCTGCGATAACCTGCGGTCAAAAACCTTAAATACGCTATGTTCACACTGGGCCACGTGCGCCTGCAGTGTGAACAAAGCCAAAGTGCCAAATCAGAGTGGCAGAACGTGAGGTGCATGACATTTTATATAAATTAAAATAAAAAGCCAGTATAATTCCTCAGATATATCCTGGACAGACTGGAGATTGATTGATTGATTGAAAACTTTATTAACAGATTGCAGAATGGGTACAATACAGTACAGCTCAATACACACAATTGTTAAGGGGATGCAGACCAGAGAAAGACTTTCGTCTTGTTTACATCAGGGTCCCCCATTTTCAATTCATCAGGACATATATGACATACATGACATACAGATAGTCAGTACTGCTACATCTATACATTTATGACATACCAGATTTGCAAATACAGTACTGTTTGTGATACAGAAGGAGTCAGGAAAAGGGAGTATATACATTTGACGTAGAAACTGTACATTGGAGGAGGTTTGGTGGGGGGGGGTTGGGTACACTGGGATATTGACAACCATACTGGGTAATCTACATTGGAGGTGGTTGGGGGGGGGGGGGGGGCACGCTGTATAAACAAGCAAAACTGTACATTGAGGGGGGGGGGGAGACACTGTACAAACAAACAAAATTGTACATTGGACTATTGACAAAACCATACTAGGTAAATGACTGTACATTGGAGGGGGTTGGGTTAGGATATTTACAGGGGCCAGTGTTGAATTGCAGTCTCCCGTAGGTGTCCCTTGAGAGAGGTTTTGAAAGTGGGTAGTGATCCACATTGATGTGGCATAATTGCGAAACGTGTTTAGTCCCTTATTTGAGCCGAATCTGGGTTTAACATGATTTGTGGAGCTCCCTCTGGTGTTGTGATCGTGGTATTCACTGACCTTTGGGAAGTATTTTGACATGTACATGGGTACCTTGGTCGTGTAGTGTATCTTGTAGACCAGGCCCATTGCAAGTTGCTGTACTCTGTCGTCTACTCTAAGCCATCCTAGGTTGTCAAAGTGGGCAGGGGTGAGGTGGGTTCTAGGAGTAAGGTCAAGCAGTAGTCTGACCAGTTTGTTTTGAGATGTTTGTAATTTTGTTTTTAGCGCCTTTGAGGTGCTTTGGTACCATGAGGTGCAAGCATAGTCGTAGTACCCCTGAATGAGTGCTCCTGCCAGAGTCTTCAGGGTATTCTTGTTTACCAGAGAGGAGATCCGGTACAAGAATCGAGTTCGTTGGTTGACTTTTCTTATTACATTGGATGCCATTTTGTCACAGGAGAGATTAGCTTCTAGGATGGAACCCAGGTAGGTAATTTCATCTTTCCTTGTGACAATATTGTCACCCACTGTAACTGAGAAGCCGTCGGTCTTGCTGAGTTTGTTATTTGAACCGAAGAGAATGGACTCTGTTTTGCCCATGTGTAATGATAGTTTGTTATCAGCGAGCCATATGCAGATTCTGCCTAGTTCCGAGCTGAGGGTTTTTTCAACCTGTAACTTGTTCTTGTCAGAGACCAGCAGGGCTGAGTCGTCCGCAAACAGGAACAAGTTGCAGTCACAAGCTGACGACATGTCATTTACATAAATTAGGAGAGCTTGTGAAACACACAGACAACAGGAAAAGGCCCACAATATATATTATACACACCTTCACCCGAAGGCTGTGCACAGAAACACTATAACTCTACGTGGCATTTGATTGATTGATTGATTGATTGATTGAAGTTTATTTCAATTATGAAACATAACAAACAAACATCAAGTACATAATATAGCCTTAAGCCGTTCAAATAATAAATGTATACAAAAATATATATATATATATTTAAAAATAACAAAAAACAAACAAAAAAGTCTAACACGATAATTATTTTTTTAGTTTTACATGTTTTACATCATTTACATATTTGAAAAGGAGTGGGACGAAGCATACACTTATTTAATCCCACCCCTATTTACTCATCAGAACATACTATATTTTATTTACTAATTCATACATTACTAGACTTATATTGAAAACATTTACTTAGTTAACAATACATTTTTTAATAATACCTTTTTAATATTTGCCAAAACTGTATGTTACCCTGTATAGTTCCTCTAGCCATTTTTCTACATATATACAACTATATACCTACATATACATTTATATATACATACTGTACACATACATACTGCCAGTTATCAAACCCCTTCTTCATGTCTGTACCTCTGGAAAACCATTTGACTGTATTTTATTTTAAACTGTTTTATGTTTTGACATTGCTTTAACTCCACCATCAGACCGTTCCATAATTTTACTCCGCAAATGTAAATACAAAGACAAAAGTCCCCATACGGTACAGTATGTACTCCGCTCACATATATATATATATATATATATTTTTTTTAATACTTTTTTTTCTTTCTTTTTCTTATTACTATTATTATCATTTCTTTCTGAAACAGTTTTTGTTTGTCTGTCTGTCACTTTGTTTTGATGTCTGTTGTCCTTTGTATTCCGTTTTGTGTTTCTAATAGAAAACTTTCAAGCACATATAATTTGTAAAAGTTGGTTGCACTGAAAAAACTCAATAAACAGATATATATCAAATTAAAAATAAATTAAATTAAAAAATGTCAGTCCCCATGCGGTACAGTAATGAGCCGCAGGAAGCAAACTTAAAGGACACATATGTTTGATGCCATCTTCCAGTTTCCTGTTTTAACTTCCGTGGTCTATTTGGAAACAGTCAGTCAAACAAGGCTTTCTAGACAGAAAGGCTGAACTACAAACCAGGCATTTAATTGTATAAGATGGCGACAGTGGCCGAGGAGGTAGAGCGGTCGTCTGGTAATCTGACGGTTCCCGGTTCGATTCCGCCTCCTCCCGGGGCAGCGTGTCGAAGTGTGCTCGAGCGAGACACTTAACGCTCAAACCGCTCGCGATGAGCAGGTTGGCAACCTCGCACGGTCGCCTCCGTCCGTCGCTGTGAGAACACGTGAGGGGTCCTACTAATCACCACAAAGTACCACAAAATACCTCAAAGTATACCCCGAAATACCCAAAATATACCCCAAAATACCCCAAATTACCCCAAAATACCCCAAAGTACCACAAAATACCCCAAAGTATACCCCAAAATACCCCAAAGTACCCCAAAATACCCCAAAGTATACCCCAAAATACCCCAAAGTACGACAAAATACCCCAAAGTATACCCCAAAATACCCCAAAGTACCACAAAATACCCCAAAATACCCCAAAGTACCACAAAATACCCCAAAGTATACCCCAAAATACCCCAAAGTACGACAAAATACCCCAAAGTATACCCCAAAATACCCCAAAGTACCACAAAATACCCCAAAAGTGAACCCGAGGCATATGTCGTGAAGCACTTTGGATAAAAGCCGCTATATAAATGCAGCGCCGTGTCGTTCCAGGAAGCAGAGAGAGAGAGAGACCGCCGGGGGTGTGCGAGCAGTGCGGTCGCACAGGGCCGCGCGGGAAGGGGGGCCTCGCACAAAAAAATTAAAAAATAATTTAAAAAAAAATATTTTGTATTTTTTTTTTCTTTTATTTTTTTTTTGCGAGGCCCCCCTTCCCGCGAGGCCCTTTTTCATCACAGACCTAAAATCTAGTTTTGCTTATATGCTTATATATTTCACATTAGACACGTTTGTAGAATGTGTCTGACTTGTTCCTGGCTCTGAGGCTCTGCAGATACACTATTGGAGGCAGCTCTGAGGCTCTGCAGGCAGCAGAATTGGTTTCAATGAGGGGAGGGGTTACAGGTAAGGTAGCGTCTGACTATTTCGCGCGTGCAGCATTGGAGGTTATGCCAGCCAAGATGAAGAGGACATCGTTCGGCAGATGGACTGAAGATGAAAGTTGTTGCATGTTAGACAGTTCAGTCAGGCTAGCCATCCCGGCTAAAGACAGGGACAGCTAGTTAGCTTTAGCTACGTTATAATATTGAGTGCTATTGATTGATTGAATTGATTGATTGATTGATTGATTGATTGATTGATTGATTGATTGATTGATTGATTGATTGAAAAGTTTATTAACAGATTGCAGAATGGGTACAGTACAGTACAGCTCAATACATACAATTGTTAAGGGGATGCAGACCAGAGAAAGACTTTCGTCTTGTTTACATCAGGGTCCCCCATTTTCAATTCATCATAACATATATGACATACATGACATACAGATAGACAGTACTGCTACATCTATACATTTATGACATATCAGATTTGCAAATACAGTACTGTTTGTGATACAAAAGTGTCCAGAAAAGGAGTGTATATACATTTGGCGTAGAAACTGTACATTGGAGGAGGTTGGTTGGGTGGGGTGGGGTTGGGTGAGGGCTGTACATTGGAGGTGGGGGGGGGGGGGGGGGGTTGGGTAGGGGACACACACACATTTTACACTGTACATTGGAATATTGACAAAGCCTTACTTGGTCATTTACTGTACAACTAGGTTAGGACATTTGTAGGGGCCAGTTTCGAATTGCAGTCTCACGTAGGTGTTTTTTGAGAGTGTTTTTGAAAGTGGGTAGTGATTCACATTCCTTTACAGCTTTAGGCAGGGCGTTCCACATTGATGTGGCATAATTGCGAAACGTGTTTAGTCCCTTGTTTGAGCCGAATCTGGGTTTTACATGATTTGTGGAGCTCCCTCTGGTGTTGTGATCATGGTATTCACTGACCTTTGGGAAGTATTTTGACATGTACATGGGTACCTTGGTCGCGTAGTGTATCTTGTAGACCAGGCCCATTGCAAGTTGCTGTACTCTGTCGTCTACTCTAAGCCATCCTAGGTTGTCAAAGTGGGCAGGGGTGAGGTGGGTTCTAGGAGTCAGGTCAAGTAGTAGTCTGACTAGCTTGTTTTGAGATGTTTGTAATTTGTTTTTTAGTGCCTTTGAGGTGCTTTGGTACCATGAGGTGCAAGCATAGTCGTAGTACCCTTGAATGAGGGCTCCTGCTAGAGTCTTCAGGGTATTCTTGTTTACCAGAGAGGAGATCCGGTACAAGAATCGCGTTCGTTGGTTGACTTTTTTTATTACATTGGATGCCATTTTGTCACAGGAAAGATTAGCCTCTAGGATGGAACCCAGGTAGGTAATTTCATCTTTCCTTGTGATAATATTGTCACCCACTGTAACCGAGAAGCCGTCGGTCTTGCTGAGTTTGTTATTTGAACCGAAGAGAATGGACTCTGTTTTGCCCATGTGTAATGATAGTTTGTTGTCGGCGAGCCATATGCATTTTTTGCCTAGTTCCGAGCTGAGGGCTTTTTCAACCTGTAACTTGTTCTTGTCAGAGACCAGCAGGGCTGAGTCGTCCGCAAACAGGAACAAGTTGCAGTCACAAGCTGACGACATGTCATTTGCATAAATTAGGAATAGTAGCGGTCCTAGTATGCTTCCTTGTGGAACACCACAGCTCACTGTGAGGGGGGGGGATAGGGTACCGTTTACTTCCACCATCTGTTCCCTCCCCTCCAGGTAGGATTGTATCCAGCTCACTGATAAACTATCAAAACCAATTGCTTTTAGCTTGTCAATCAGAATGGTGTGATTGACAGTGTCGAAGGCCTTTTGTAGGTCCAGCATGACCATGCCGCAGTATTTGCCCGCGTCCACCTCTTGTTTGATGTGGTTGTTCAAGTAGAGAAGGCATGTGTCAGTGGAGTGGGATGTTCTGAAGCCAGATTGGAATTCGTATATTAGATTTTTTTCCGCTAGGTACTTTTCGATCTGTTCGTATACTATTTTTTCCATGACTTTCGAGATGGATGTAAGGATAGAAACAGGGCGGTAGTTACCCGGGTCTAATTTGCTGCCCTTTTTGTGCAGGGGTGTTACTCTCGCAATTTTGAAGTCCTTGGGGACGTGTCCCTGTTTTATGGAGAGGTTTATTATGTGTGTGATGACTGGGGTGATGGCTGCTGCTGAGTCTCTGAGGAATTTGGAGGGGATGTTTTCATGGCCAGTGGCCTTGTTTGGTTGGAGGGCGCTCAGTTTTTTGAGTACCTCATCTGTAGTTACCATTTCCAGTTTGAAGTCGTATTTGTGGACGCCTAGGTTCTTGTAGTATGCTACTATGTGTTCTACCCCATACTGCCCTGAGTGGGAGGGTAGTTTGTTTACCAGTGTTGTGGCTATGTTTGTGAAGAAAGTGTTTAAGTAATTGGCTACATCCAGCTTGTCTGTGATGAGCGTGTTGTCCGTCTTTATGTTTATGTTTGAGAACCTGGTTTTGAGTTTTTTACTGCAGCCTAGTTGATTGTTGAGTAATTTCCAAAGTTCACGTGGTTTATTTTTGTTTTCCTCGGTTTTGTCATTGATGAAATTTTTTTTAGCAGTTTTGATCATGGAGTTTACGTCATTTCTTAGTCTGTTTCTTTCTAGTTTGAGTTCAGTCACGTGGTCTTGGAGTTCACTGCTCGTGCTTTTGGTAAGCTTTGACTGACTTTTACGAAACTCAGAGCATTTTTTGTCTCTGGCTTTCATAGCGGTCAGTATTTCAGTGTGCATCCATGGCTCAGCGCGATTTTTTACCCTGGTGGTTCTTAGGGGGGCCATGTTGTTTAGTATTGATGAAAATTTGGTTTTGAAGCCAAGCCAAGTTTCTTCAACCAGTGTACCATTGAGTTCATCTGACCAGTCCAGACTCTCCAGTTCAAGGTTAAAGGCCTCGCTAGAGTAGGTTTTGAGGTCTCTAGATGTGACTGTTTTGTGACAGCCAGCCTTTAGTTTTAGCTTTTTGCGGGTACAGAATATCATATAATGATCACTTAACCCACATGCTATAACCCCTTTATTGGAGATCTTGGACTTGTCAGAGGTCAGTATGAGGTCAATGGTAGTCTGAGTTGATTCACATATCCTTGTGGGTTGGGTGATTAGTTGGCTGAGGCCGTGCAGATCACAAAACCTATTGAAGGATTTGAAGACGGGTGCATCTTTTTGTTGCATATCCGTGTTCCAATCCCCAATAAGAATTTTTTCCGCATCCTCAGCTCCAGCTAAGCACACATCCAGAGTATCATAAAAGCCAGTTTGATCTGGCGGTCTGTATATTGTGCCGACTAGAACAGATTTTGCCCTTTCAAATAAAATGTCCACCCATACGGTTTCAATTGTCTCATGATGAAGGTCAGTACGGGTAATGAATTTGGTGTCCTTATGTATGTACATACAAACACCACCTCCATACTGGTTTCTGTCATTACGGACTATAGTATAGTTCTCTATTTCTATTTCAGGGTCTGTTACAGATGGATCAAGTTTAGTTTCAGTAAAGCATATTAAGTCTACCTTACCGCTCATAAACAGGTTTCTTATTTTGTCCAGCTTATGCTTAATGCTGTTTACATTAAGGTGAAAGATGTGTAGTCCGTTTTTATTAGCTGTGTTATTGATGTCTTCAAGTTCCAGGTAATTGTCTTCTGGTGCTGCTGTGGGGGAGGGAGGGGGGAGGCTTTGTCCTGTGTCTTCTCTGGCGGCAACCCTTTGTTCTCCTGGGCTGGTAAACATAGCCAGCCTGGCTAGGTTGGCTAATTTATCAGGCGATTTGACCGTGGGGTTGCCGGTTGGGGGGGCTTTGTTGTCGTGGGTGGGAAGGGGGGAGGGGGGGGTCGGGACCCGCGCTGTGCTGGTACAACAAAGGACTCGGTCCAGAGTCCTTTGTTCCTGGATGTTTTCGCCGTTAGCTCCGCTGGCTAGCCGGCTATCGGGCGTTGAGATGTTTAAATCCCGCGTCGGGATGGTCGTCATGGTTTCGACCCTCGGTTCACCTCCTCTCGTCTCTGCCTCACGTGTGCTCGTCTGCTGCGGCGTCATTTGGGAAGAGTTGCCGTCCGCGCAGTGGATGTAGCCACAGGTTGAGTTGTTGATGTTGGTCGCGATGGTAACCTCCCTCGCTTCTTGCGCTGCCAGACCACGTCTTCTCGCCTGAGTTCTGGTCAAGACCGGGCCTGGGTTTAGATGAATGTCTCCCGAGAGTAGCAGGATAAGGGACAAAAAGGTCTTTCGGTCCATTCTGCCATTCGGGGGTCTGTTCTTTCTTTCAGGATTGGCCGTTAATGTTGCGTGAACGGTCGCTGTCCCCACGGCCAGGTGCTTATGCTCCGTGCCGTTTTGGAAATAAAAGTCGCTGTGTACCTCCTTTTCTATTTTTGCTCTTCTCTCCTCTTCTGTCTGGTTGTGCTTCATCGTTGAGTAGAGGTACAAATCCGTTATCCAAAACATAACGAGGAGAAAATGTGCGCAAAATCTCTTTTGCTTGCTGTATTGACGAGGGCTCCGGGAGCTCAGGAATTTGCGACCGCTCATGGCTGTGTCCTGGCTGTTTAACGTGTGGTTCAGTCGGGATATAGCCATGATGATGTCGGCTAGTAGCTAGCTTAGCTAAAGACTAACTAGCGTTAGCTAACCTAGAGACAGCGCGTGCAGCATTGTTATGCCAAGATGAAGAGGATGGTCGTTCGGCAGATGAACTTCGTCAACTCCACGCGGTTGTCTCCATCCTCTTGGACATTTGGTGAGTTTTTAATGCACTCTATTCTATTCCCGCCGTGGATCTCTCTCTCTCTCTCTCTCTCTCTCTCTCTCTCTCTCTCTCTCTCTCTCTCTCTCTCTCTCTCTCTCTCTCTCTCTCGGGAGCCAAACGGGCCGACTAGCTGTTGTAGTACTAGTAGCTAACGGTGTGTGGCCTGGTGTCAGCACCTGGTGCGAGGGAGGTGAGCTTGGTGTTTCATTATGAGAATATCTCCATGCTCAAGTCGGCTATAGTCCGTGAGGGACTTGTTGCCGGCACCGCTATGGTAAACACCACTCTGTAGTGGGACGTGTATTGCCTTCTTTTTCCCTTCTCTCTTCGTATGAGAAGAGGAAAACACAGCGGCTGTCTGAAGTGTTGGCCTGTATTGCTTTTCTCACGTTGTACAGTTTTTCAGTGGTAGCCGCATAGCTTTTCTCTTGTATAGACCCTCTTCTCTTTGGATTTAAGTGTTGATCTTTGTCCTTTTGGATCTATGTATATTCATGTTGCCTTTGTGAAGTTATCTTTTCCTTCTGTTTTGTTCTTCCATTAAAAGTTGAATATCCTTTAGGGGCTCATCTTTGCTTATCTCTCTCATACATGCTCTCTCTCTAACACACACACACACGACACACAGACATGCTCTCTCTCTCTAACACACAAACACAGATGATCTCTCTCTCTCTCTTTCTAACACACACAGTCTGCCTATGGCGGCCTTTCTCGATGGCTAGGCTGTGCTTGCTGAGTCTGTACCTAGTCAAGGATCTTCAGTCACAGTGCTCAGGTATTCTGCCACTGTGTACTCTCTGTTTAGGGCCAAATAGCATTTCAATTTCTTTCCAATGTGTGTCTCTCTCTCTCTCTCTCTCTCTCTCTCTCTCTCTCTCTCTCTCTCTCTCTCTCTCTCTCTCTCTCTCTCTCTCTCTGTACACTGTATATTTACTGTAGAACGGGAGCTCTCTCTCGCTCTCTCTCTTGCTATATGTTGACTGTATCATGCCCAGCCTCGGGCAGCGCTATTATTTAAGAATATGTTGACTGTATGAAAATCTTGTGCGTTTAAATCTCGCACAGGGCCTCGCATTTCTCCCAGGCAGCCCTGGCCGGGGGAGCAGATGTTCGGATGCCGTATAGCTCTGCAGATGCTCGACTACAACACGCACCTCCAGCTATAGAACACACTGCAGGTGAGGAGGAGGAGAATATAACAAGCAATAATATATGGCCTCTTTATGTCCACGAAGAGAGAAGAGATTTCCCCTCCGCCCTGCCGCGTCTGAATGGGGGCACACGAGGACCGGAGGCTCGCGGCGGCCAAACATGAATACCGCATTGATCTAAAGAGATCCCTCCACACAGGCGGAGGTCTGGCCCGCCGAGGGTGAATGATGACACTGTCGGTCACACAGGTGTGAGGGGGGATACAGGCGGGGGGTGGGTGGGTGGTGGGGAGAGGAGAGTAAATTACGTGCGGCGGATGAAAGGGGGTGGATATAATGAAAAGGAACCACAAAGCCACACTTGAATTGAGGCGGAGAAGAGCGGGGATGAAAGGTAATCACGGTTTGTTAGAAAAAGTGCTTTTGGAGCAGGACTCTCGACGAACCCGCAGGGGGTGAGATTAGATTTCAGGCGGGTCGGCGTGACCTGCCCTCTAAATGATTATTACAGTAGAGGGCTTTTTCTGTGGATGAGCGGCCAGCGCTGAGGACCGCGGCGGCGGGTGCGTTTCTGCGTTCACCTGCTGTTCCTTCTCCTATGGTACACTGACTCTGGTGCGGTGCGTTACTATACGGTTTGTACCAATGTACAGGTGCATCTCAATCAATTAGAATATTGAGGAAATATATTGGTATATATCAGCGTCTTCAAATATGATGCCTAAGGGCTTGTGTCCATAGCGGACGTTTTTTTCAAGGCGGACCGCTTTGAAAAAAAGGGGGGAAAAAAAGCTCAGAGCGTTTTCCTGGGTCTCGCGACTGCCGCGGCTCCGCCCCTTCCTCGATGTTGATTACCTTGATGAGCGGCGCTCCTTTCCAAAAGTTGAACTATAGTTTCAACTTTATGCGCTGGGAGCGCTCCGCCCCAAAAACGCTAGCCGCCGAGAGCTCATAAACGCGAGGCGCGGCGCTGGGAAGAGGAGCACGCCTGTCGCGGCTGTAGCATAGAAATGAATGACAGGAAGGAGCTGACGACTCATAAAACGTCCGCTATGGACACAAGCCCTAAAGGGTGATTTATTTAGCGCCCCAAGCAGAGTCATTGGTAAATGGCTGCTTTTTTTTATATATAGCGCTTTTATCTAAAGCGCTTTACAATTTGTTGCTCACATTTTACCCATTCACTCAGACATTCACACACCGACGGCGGAGGCGACCATGCAAGGTGCCAACCTGCTCATCGGGAGCAATTAGGGGTTAAGTGTCTTGCTCAAGGACACATCGACACGCTGCATGCCCGGGAGGAGCGGGAATCGAACCGGGAACCTCCGGACTGCTCTACCTCCCGACCACTGTCGCCCCATTGTTGTGTTAGGGGGGTGCGCGGACTGATGACAACAACAATGATGGACACAGGGACTCAAGAGACATATTGATAATAATCACAAGATACATTCAGACAGTGTTGGATCTAACTAAATGGATTTATGGACACATTTATGGAAAGTTCAAGCCCAGACCACAAAGCTTCTCGAAGGGTTAGCGTGACACGCGACGGCTCTTCCAATGCGTACGTGATGTTCTACCGGCAGCACATCTTTTTTTGTCTCAGCCAGTCTGCGTTATATTATTTATTATATGAAAATGTAATTGTACCGCCCCACCTAGAATAATTTTCACCAGCCGCCACTGGTTGCCTCCAGACCACGTTGCATTGATTCATGCAAAAGGAGCCCCGACCAAGTATTGAGTGCATATACTTTTCAGTAGGCCGGCATTTCGTAATATATTATGTAATATTCAAATGTTCTCAGATACTGAATTTTGGGTTTTCATTAGCTGTACGCCATAATCATCAACATTGAAAGAAATAAAGGCGTGATGCGGCTAAGTGGCGGAGTGGGCAAGGCGCTCGCCTCTAACGCAGGAGACGCTGGGTTCGAGCCCAGCTCTCGCCGTTGCTACCGGCTTGGCTGGTCGTTCATACTAACACAATTGGCAGTGTTAGGGGTGGGAAAGCCGGTTGGACGTTGTGGACAGCGACTCCTACAGGTCGGTTGGTGCGCCTGCGCAGCAGAATCAGGAAGTATCGGGGGCAGCGTGAGCCTCCCACGCGTTACTCCTCGCCACTGAGAGATCGCGCTGTGCAGGTGAAAAGATGCGACGGCTGCCTCCTCGTGAACCGGAGGGGACACGTGATGCAAGGCTTCTGTCCTCAGTACAGCCGACCAGTGGGAGGCATATAGCAACGTTCGAGACAGGGGAGGGGAGGTTTGAAGGGAGAATTGGCGAGGCGAAATTGGGATGGGAGAAACATTTAAAAATAAGGAGAAAAAGTGGATAAAAGAAATCAAAAAAATAAAGGCGTGACATATTTCACTCTCTGTGTAATGAATCTATATAATATATGATTTTCACTTTTTGAATTGAATTACTGAAATAAATAAACTTTTCCTCGATATTCTAATTTTGTTGTTGTTTCAGTTTATTTAAAAAAGGACAGCACTAATCAACATTTCTGTAAATGTGTCAGTTTTAGCCAGCTATTAGTCCTGTAGTTATTGAGATGCACCTGTATTTTGACAGTTACTGAGAATATTCAGTGACATTGAATCCCTGTGTTGTGTTAATTACAGCTCAATGAAATGATGAGGTAGCAGGTCCCTTATAAGACAGGATATTGCTATTGTTTCATCTACATCATTCCATGGAGCTGCAATTAACACAACACAAGGATTCAATGTCCCTGATGACATCACTGGTGGCCATATTCAAACACACTTACTCTCAATAACTAAATGAATGTGTGAAGTTTAGAGTGTTTTGATTTGGATGAGATTAGATTATTTTAGCATTTTCTTTATGAAAACTTTAAGGACATTCATGTGTCTCTCATGATAATTCCTGGCTTTATAAATATACAACCTACCACTCTGCTGTCCGGTTTGCCACCAGTGCCCCTTCCAACACTCACCACTGCACCCTTTACTTCTCTGTCAACTGGCCATCCCTGCACACCCGTCACAATATGCACTGGTTCACTTCATGCTCATTTACAAAACCCTCCTTGGGTTGTCCTCCCTCTTACCTATGTATGTCACTTGTTGCAAATGACATCTGCCACTGACAACACTCGTTCTGCTCAACACATTCTCCTAAAGATTCTGAAAACATACACTGCACTTGGTCAAACGTCATTCAGGGCTGCTGCTGCCAGGGACTGGAACAACCTACAGAAATATCTCAAACTGGTCACCTTTATGCCTAAGTCAACATTCAAGCACTCTCTGATGAACATTCTCACTGATTCCTGCAACTGTTTCTCAACCCAGTAACATCCCCAACCCCCTGTCTGTCATGGTGCCCCGCTCACTGCTATGTTGCTTGTTGTATGTATATTTGTATTCTAATAACATTATTGTATGTCGGAAATGTTCCCTTCAAGAAGCGTTGTCTCTTGCCAGGCCATCATTGTAAATACGAATTTGTTGATTTGCCTGGTTAAATAAAGAGGTAAAAGAATATATATATATATATTTTTTAAAGTAACAGTCAAGTCCAACACTATTAGATCACCTCACTCTGACTCCTCTGAGGAACAGTGTAGCAACTTTGCCACCTTCTTCAGGACCAAAGTTGACACCATCCGCTCCCTCCTCTCTAGCCCCTCTGCCCCTCCAGTCCAAACAGTTGAACCACAGCCGGCGACTACTCAACCTCTCTGCTGCTTTTCAATCATCACACAGCGAGAGGTTGAGGAAATCGTCAGGAAAATGAAGCCTTCCACTTGTATCCTGGACCCCTTTCCCTCAGTCCTGGTGAAAGACAATATTTTGTCGCTATGAGCCCTCTCATCACCAAGGTCATAAACCTCTCTCTCCAGGCTGGCCATGTCCCCTCTGCCCTTTAAACTCCAGTCATAAAGCCACTAATTAAAAAACCCTCCATAGACCCGGAAATCTTGGCCAACTACAGACCTATATCCAACCTCCCATTCCTGGGGGGGCAGGTGGCGCACGGAGATTACGTTCGTCACCAACACCGGGAGACACTGGATTCGCCTGTTCGAATCCAGCTCCCGGTGTTGCTATCAGCTTGGCTGGCCTCTCACACTGATACAATTGGCTGTATCAGAGGGTGGGAAAGCTGAAGGGTGGGTCCTGGGCGTTGTGGACAGTTACCCCTACAGTTCGGTCGGGGCGCCTGCTCAGCAAGGGTTGGAACTAAGGAGAGATAGTGTGGCCTCCCACACGCTACACTCTCCCTGGTGAGAACCTGCGCGGCCAGGTTGGCCTGCCGGCAGGCTGCACATGCGTCGGAGGAAAGCATGTGACAGTCTCCGGTCTCCCGGACCAACAGTAGGGGAAAGTACGCAACAACCAGGAAGGGTGGGATGGGAGAAAAATCGGGAAAAAGGAGGGGAAGAAAGATAATAATACAAAAAAAAACTCCCATTCCTGTCTAGTGTGCTGGAGAAGGTAGTTGCCGCTCAGCTTCAGGACCACCTAAACTCGAACCAACTTCTCGAGAAGTTCCAGTCAGGTTTCCGCTCTGGCCACAGCACAGAAACTGCCATGGTCAGGGTCACCAACGACCTACTGATGACGGATGATGCTGGCTCTCCTTCCCTCCTCATCCTCCTTGACCTCACAGCAGCTTTCGACACCGTCGATAATGACATCCTCCTTCACCGGCTCCAATCCACCATCAGACTTTCAGACTCTGTCCTTGATTGGTTCAGATCCTACCTCACCGGAAGAACAGAGTATGTCTCCTTGGGAGAGGCAAGGTCTGACACCCATCATGTCACCTGTGGTGTCCCACAAGGATCAGTCCTCGGCCCCACCCTATTCACCCTCTTGGCTCTGTCATCAGCCAGCATGGAATATCATTCCACTGCTACGCTGATGACACCCAACTCTACCTAAAAATAAACCCTACCCCATCCACAGTTCTGCCATCTTCCACTCTGACCACCTGCCTTGAGGAGACCAAGACGTGGATGAAGCACAACTTCTTACAGTTAAACAGTTCTAAAACTGAAGCCATTATTATTTGCACCCCACACCAGGTTCGCTCATCCGCCATCACCACCATCACCTTTTCCGGCCAAAACATCACCCTGTCACCAACAATCACCAACCTAGGGGTAAAAATGTACCCTCACCTGACCTTTGAGGCGCACATAAATCAACTATACAAAAACTCTTTCTACCACCTTAGGAACATCGCCAAACTTCGCCCCTCACTCACTCTGTCAGATGCCGAAAAGCTCATCCACGCCTTTGTTTCCTCCAGACTGGATTACTGCAACGCACTCCTCATCGGGATCCCTAGCAAGAACATCCAAAGTCTACAATGTATCCAAAACAGCGCTGCTAGGATCCTGATGAGAGTGCGGAAATACCACCACATCACTTCCATCCTCAAGTCCCTTCACTGGCTCCCTGTCTCACTCAGGATTGAGTTCAAAGTCTCCCTGCTCACCCACAAATGCCTCTACGGAAACCCCCCCCTAAAATTTTAAGGACATTCATGTGTCTCTCATGATAATTCCTGGCTTTATAAATATACAACCTACCACTCTGCTGTCCGGTTTGCCACCAGTGCCCCTTCCAACACTCACCACTGCACCCTTTACTTCTCTGTCAACTGGCCATCCCTGCACACCCGTCACAATATGCACTGGTTCACTTCATGCTCATTTACAAAACCCTCCTTGGGTTGTCCTCCCTCTTACCTATGTATGTCACTTGTTGCAAATGACATCTGCCACTGACAACACTCGTTCTGCTCAACACATTCTCCTAAAGATTCCGAAAACATACACTGCACTTGGTCAAACGTCATTCAGGGCTGCTGCTGCCAGGGACTGGAACAACCTACAAAAATATCTCAAACTGGTCACCTTTATGCCTAAGTCAACATTCAAGCACTCTCTGATGAACATTCTCACTGATTCCTGCAACTGTTTCTCAACCCAGTAACATCCCCAACCCCCTGTCTGTCATGGTGCCCCTCTCACTGCTATGTTGCTTGTTGTATGTATATTTGTATTCTAATAACATATATTGTATGTCGGAAATGTTCCCTTCAAGAAGCGTTGTCTCTTGCCAGGCCATCATTGTAAATACGAATTTGTTGATTTGCCTGGTTAAATAAAGAGGTAAAAGAATATATATATATATTTTTTTTTAAAGTAACAGTCAAGTCCAACACTATTAGATCACCTCACTCTGACTCTTCTGAGGAACAGTTGACACCATCCGCTCCCTCCTCTCTAGCCCCTCTGCCCCTCCAGTCCAAACAGTTGAACCACAGCCGGCGACTACTCAACCTCTCTGCTGCTTTTCAATCATCACACAGCGAGAGGTTGAGGAAATCATCAGGAAAATGAAGCCTTCCACTTGTATCCTGGACCCCTTTCCCTCAGTCCTGGTGAAAGACAATATTGTCGCTATGAGCCCTCTCATCACCAAGGTCATAAACCTCTCTCTCCAGGCTGGCCATGTCCCCTCTGCCCTTAAAACTGCAGTCATAAAGCCACTAATTAAAAAACCCTCCCTAGACCCGGAAATCTTGGCCAACTACAGACCTATATCCAACCTCCCATTCCTGTCTAAGGTGCTGGAGAATGTAGTTGCCGCTCAGCTTCAGGACCACCTAAACTCGAACCAACTTCTCGAGAAGTTCCAGTCAGGTTTCCGCTCTGGCCACAGCACAGAAACTGCCCTGGTCAAAGTCACCAACAACCTACTGATGACGGATGATGCTGGCTCTCCTTCCCTCCTCATCCTCCTTGACCTCACAGCAGCTTTCGACACCGTCGATCATGACATCCTCCTTCACCGGCTCCAATCCACCATCAGACTTTCAGACTCTGTCCTTGATTGGTTCAGATCCTACCTCACCGGAGGAACGGAGTATGTCTCCTTGGGAGAGGCAAGGTCTGACACCCATCATGTCACCTGTGGTGTCCCACAAGGATCAGTCCTCGGCTCCACCCTATTCACCCTCTACATGCTCCCCCTTGGCTCTGTCATCAGCCAGCATGGAATATCATTCCACTGCTACGCTGATGACACCCAACTCTACCTAAAAATAAACCCTACCCCATCCACAGTTCTGCCATCTTCCACTCTGACCACATGCCTGGAGGAGACCAAGACGTGGATGAAGCACAACTTCTTACAGTTAAACAGTTCTAAAACTGAAGCCATTATTATTGGCACCCCACACCAGGTTCGCTCATCCGCCATCACCACCATCACCTTTTCCGGCCTGTTACGAAGGATCAGATTAAACCGAATATATATATTTACTACTTGATATATATTGCATAATATTTGTATATCGTCTGATATCCCTTGTGTATTCTTTGAACATATACACGGAATATCCCTTTACCTAGTACAGACCATAATATTTCGTTCTCCTATTGGATAGCGATCCACTAGGCGCCACTGCCATACCCCCAAGGTCTAGTTCAAAGTCACCGCCAAGGCTTGTCTGAACATGCCCGGCTTTGCGCAGGAATACGAGACAGAAATAAGGCTGGTACTAGATTATTCACCGTACGTATAAATACGTCGCAGGTGGATACAGCAGCACTTAGCCTAAAGTCAAGTTAACCTAGAAACGTGTTACCCTCAAAACGTTAAAGCCTTCATCACGAGTCAACGACCAAGTGAAGTGAGCAACCGTGCATCTAAATAGAGCACTTATAACCGCGTGCGAATAGGATAGTAAAGTGTCAGAGCTTAGTGGAATAACGTCAAGTTCGACCTAGTTAATGTGAAGTACCGCGCACTGGAGAATCTACACCGGTGAATGCAGAGCCCTTCCCGGCTGGATTATTATATTGTTTTTGGTCCTGTGGCTGTTGGAGCGGAGGAGAATCGTCTACACCCACTACTGTGTGGGATCAACCCGTGAGGAACATCACTCGAGCCCGTCTCTAGGAGAGGCTGGCTGGCTTTCACCTATGCTGCAAGCATACTTGGATTACAGCTGCTGCTTTCGTCTGCCGATCAAGGGAGTAATGTACCGTCTCCCGTAGCTGGAGTTTATTGATTCCCCGGTGATCCAGACTTTGCATTCGAACATTTCCTCCCCCTGCTGGCTTACAACCGGTGGGAACCCTATTAGTATCTCCCGCTGCCCTACTAGTGTACCATAGATATAATTCCTAAGATACAGGTGGTATTCATTATCTCCTGCGTAATATGATAATGGACTTACGTTATTGATTTACTCACGCACATTCTTCGCCTTATAAGCGCGACTCTACGTAAAGTATTGTAATATACTATTATTGCTGCTAATAAATATTATTCTAACCAAGATTTGTGTGGAACCGTGTCATTGTGGAGGTGTTCATATCATATACCTGTGTACTGTATGGCCAGTAGTAATGTACATAAGACAGTAGTGGTTTAATGATACCATACTTATTTAATACAGTCAGGGAATTGTACCCCTCAGTTACACGGCCAAAACATCACCCTGTCACCAACAATCACCAACCTAGGGGTAAAAATGGACCCCCACCTGACCTTTGAGGCGCACATAAATCAACTATACAAAAAGTCTTTCTACCACCTTAGGAACATCGCCAAACTTCGCCCCTCACTCACTCTGTCAGATGCCGAAAAGCTCATCCACGCCTTTGTTTCCTCCAGGCTGGATTACTGCAACTCACTCCTCATCGGGATCCCTAGCAAGAACATCCAAAGGCTACAATGTATCCAAAACAGCGCTGCTAGGATCCTGATGAGAGTGCGGAAATACCACCACATCACTCCCATCCTCAAGTCCCTTCACTGGCTCCCTGTCTCACTCAGGATTGAGTTCAAAGTCTCCCTGCTCACCCACAAATGCCTCTACGGAAACCCCCCCCTATACCTCAAAGAACTCATCACCCCTCACTCCTCCTCCCGACATCTCCGCTCTGGCCAGGCAAACCTCCTCCAGCACACAAGGACAAATCTCTGCACTATGGGAGATCGGGCTTTTTGCTCTTCCGCTCCCAGTCTGTGGAATGCTCTCCCTGACTACCTGAGAGCACCACAGACTGTGGATGCTTTTAAGAAAGGCCTCAAAACTCACCTTTTTAGTAGAGCCTTCTGTTGACTTTTTATCAAATTTTTTGCTCCACACATTTTATGTTCTTTTACCAATTTCTTTTATCAGTTTTATTTATTCTATGTTTCTCTATGTTATTCTATGTTTTAGTCTTGCCTATTTTTATATTCTTTCTTTCCTTTATTCTTGCTAGTTTTTAAGTTATTTTAACTGTAGCGCTTTGAGATTTGCCCCGCAACTGTAAAGCGCATTACAAATAGAATCTATTAGACAAACAATACCACCATAGCCACTAGAGATGTACCCTTCCTGCTGAGTTGTTCACAATTTCTAAGTCGCTTTGGATAAAAGCGTTCAGCTATTAGGACTAAATGTAAATGTAAATTCTGCTGTTATTTTCACAAGTGAATAAAACAAACTGTCCTCAGAGGATAACTGAGGTTCTGAAACAATGTTTGAAGCTATCTAGGCTCTGTACACATGTAAACAAACCCCCCCCATTCCCAGAGAGCAGGGGGAGACAATGAATGAATGTGGATGAGAGCCTTGACATTAAGTGGTTGTATAGCTACGGCTGTGGGGGTGCTGGAGACATGATCCAATAGATAATTGCCTGAGTCTCCTGAACACGTTGCTTTTTCGCACCTACTCCCGAACTACGCATGCGCAGATTGATGAACCAAGACTCCTTGGGCTATCTGTGCATGCATAGTTCGGGAGTAGGTGCGGAAAAGTGACTATAGCTCGGCCGAGAAAGTGCAGATTGACATGGAATTGGTCTCTCCGTGTTCAGGAGACTCGGGCGTATAAACATCTATTGGATCATGTCTCCCGCACCCCCCACAGCCGTAGCAACAACCACTTAATGTCGAGGCTCTCATCCACATTCATTCATTTTCTCCCCCCCCGCTCTCTCTCTCCCATGATTTCAGAATCCCGGAAGTTTTGCGGTGGTCTAGTGCATATCTTAATAAAGTCAGCAAAATAAAAGACTTTAAAAAGCATTAAATAGTCCTCTGTTTGAGAAGGTCTTAAATATGTATTTATTTAATGCTATAAGCAGGGTCTAAAATGAATGGCAAGCGCCAAATGCCTGGAAAATAATATTTTGGCGAAATCGATAAGTAAAACCTTTATATCTCATTATCATGTTACAGTCTTTGGTGTTTGCTATTCATGTTCTCAGACGTTGACCTTTATCTCTGTCCACTCTCACATGATTGGCTGTCGTGTCTGCATTTGTATGGGTGGTATAGAGATAGCTAGTTAGCTAACCTGCAAACACCCTGGCTGATGGCTCTCTCCCTATGTGCTCATATAGCAATTTCTCCTGTTAATCGCCTGTATTTCAGACCAAGTCTCATTCATGATAGTTAACAAGTGCCGGACGTCCCGCGATGATGTCGGGGAGTTCGCGACCCTCTCTGCGCCGCCCCCTATCTCCCTGTCTCCGGCTGTCCCTGAGCAATGACCGGAGTGTTGAATGTCCCGTGATTAAGACGGGGAGGATGCGACCCTCTTTGCGCCGCCCCTGTGCCTCAAATAGATTCGCTATCAGCTCTATCTTCAATCTTTCAAAATGTTCAGTTGCTATCGCTATCAGCTCTATCTTTAATCTTTCAAAATGTTCAGTTGCTATTGCATGCACTCATCTGTGTTTCACTACAGTACTACACACTTGAGTGCATGCTTACCAACTGATAGTCTGCACCACTACTATCACCGACATCTAAGAAGGGAGATCCCCCCTTGAATGGCCCTTCTAAGGTTTCTCTCCTCCACACTGCCTGTGGAGCATTTTTCCCTATTGTTAGGTTTTAGTGAGTTTTTCCTTACCTTCGCGTGGGGTATGTCTGGGAGTGCTTGCATTCTTTCATTTATTTGCATTTATTATAAATTTGTTGGACCTTATGGTGTTCTTGTTCTGTTCTTGACTTATTGTTATGTTTTCTTCTTGACTTGTTTAAAGAAGACCTGTACGGCCCATGGGGACATTAACGTGTGTTGTCGGGTGTGGTAGTTTTCAGTCAAAGCAAACTGTGTATATATTATTTTGTACAACAACCAACGATTACAGAATGGCAACAAGGAGAGGTACTATACATTCACAAATTTCTCCCCCGCTCCCCTCTCTCTGTAACACAAGAGGCAAGACACACACCTCTCACTTGATACAGGCAGCTGCCTGTCTCAGATCTCCTCATGGGGGAAGATGAGATATGCAGGCGCTGATTAAGTGAGAGACAGTGGCTGTTTGATCTCCTGGGAAAGTCAACAAATGTGTGGTTTTACAGCTCTGAGATCAACCCAGTGCTCTAGAACCATCTGGTCAGACAGATTGAATATACAAAGATACTAAAGAAACGGCCTTATAAGGCGCCAGACAAGCCCCACTAAGAGGGGGGCTGCTGTCTCTTCTAAAACAAAGGACAGCAGATCAAAGAGGTACCGTTTGAATCCACTCTGTGACCTAATAGGGTATCTTGCACTGCTGGAAAAACGCCCAGTAATAAATTCAGTTCTAAACGTCACTGTAGTGACTTAGCCAATGGAGAGCTAAAACAAGTGTTCTCCAATAAGAAAGCTCGATGCGAGTTTTTGGAAACGCCCGCTTGTCGTAACATTAGAGGCGGAGCCTAGATTTGGATATGACAAACTCCTCGATAGGAGAGAGACACAGAACCCCCACGAGACCAGACCAGGAAGCAACAGCAGAATACACACTCTTTTTCTCCACTAGAGACCAAGCAGCAGAGAGACCGACGCAGCAAATCTACCATCTTGAAGAAGCCGAGACGCGAGAATGTTTATAGACAAGCTTTTTTATTGAGAATTTAGCCTGAATTCTACGATCCTCCGGCATATGGGATGCATCTCGTAGGTTCATTGCACATATTTCTTTTGTAACATCTGTTGAAATCCTTTTTCATTAAAAAAGATTTTTTTTTTCTTTCTTCACCTCGATCAACAAGAAAAACAACAGATCGTCTTCGCGTAACCGGAGAGTTACCAAAAGGTGAGTGTTATGATGTGTACGAGTGTTCAATTCGAACCAAGGAGGGGTTTGCTAAGTACTTAACCTCATGTAAACATGAAGTAATAGGTGATGAATTGAGTGTTCTGAATGGAAAGGGAGGTGCTGTGTAATGGGGTACAGGGAAGTTCCACTGGAGAACTGCTGTTCAGAGAATATGGGGAAGTGTACAGAACTCTGTTACTATTCAGAACATTCGAGTCAGATATGGTAAAGATGAGTGTGCACCGCCAAAACTGGTTCGCGAGACAGGTTATGAGCGTCGTATTGCGACTGACTACGGTTTTTCTGGCCAGGAAGCCACGGTAGTCCTTTGTGCGTGCGATAGAGTGCGCTTCTCGAGGGATTGCTAGAACCCTAGAAGGTAATACTCGAGATGGAGCGCGGTTAATAAGGAATGATTTGGGTGTTCTGAATGGAAGGAGCAGCTCTGTGTAAATTGGGTGCGGGGAATAGTTCTACAGTAGAGCTGAAGTACAGAGAATATGGGAAGAGGACAGAGCGCTGTTACCATTCAGAACATGCAAGTTAGGTAAGAGCATGAGGGGAACCTTCGGGACCGGGGAGTGGCGTGTGAGGTTACAGAGTACGGGGAATAGTTCTACGAGGGAACTGAAGTACACCCAGATACGTGGCTTTTTAATAAAAGCGGGTCTGGTTCGTGCTCAAAGTTAAACGAAGGTACGTGTGCGTGTTAGGACCGTGCCGGGCAGACTGCAAGGGTCTTGTTTGACTTTGAGCGCAGCAGGCGTGTTAAATTAACTGCGTTAGGCTGTAACAAAAAATAGTACTTAATGAAAAGTCGATTAAAAAGCTATAGGAAGCGATATGGTAAACTTAAACACTGTCTATAGTACGGAGGGTAAATATGCCTGATGTTGCATTTAGGAAATGGCGCGGTGGTTGTTGACGGGATGTGGGAATCTACCGCGGGCGTCAGGGACTATAATAGGTTGGCTATGAATAATGTTGCAGCTATGGTTAGACATTTGTTTGTGTATGATGTTTGTGTATGAGTGAAAGGACTTATGGTTATGTTGTACGTTGTGTGATATATATGGATTAAATCTGTAAATTGGCACTTAAAATATGAATGAGAACGGTTTTTTAATATTGGGTATGGTACATAGGGACGAGCGCCTCGTCCATTGAGCCACTCAACTGTTAGTAAAAGTGCAGCGCGTGCATGCTCGTCGGTGCTCGTGCTGGACAGAGCGCGTTCTCGTCGGGACTCGTGCGTGTCATGGCGCAGGGCTAAGCTAAAGCTACATGCTATGACCGGCTAGCACAAAGCTATGTGCTATGAACAAATAGCTCGTCGTGGCTCGCATGGGATGTTTAGTACTGTATGTTGTGGAAGCGGTGGGATTGCAGTATAACTGTATTGTCTTTTATGGGGAATGGGCTAATGTTTACAAAATATTGGCTGAAAGTTTAAACGGGTGCAGGATGCACGGTGAATGAGTGGGCCGCTTTAGAGAGTGCGCATGCGCACTTGTGTGAAAGGACATTGTGTGTGAGGCAGAGTGACTGAAATTAATTATGATGTGGTTGAAAGTGCACTAGGTGGCGCCAGAGTCAACCTGGGCAACGCGGCCGTTTTAAGTGATTGTGATGTGGTTGGAAGTGCACTAGGTGGCGTTAGAGTCAACCAGGGGCACGAGACCGGTTTTTGGAGGGGTGTGGAGGTGACCGTGGTGAGGGTATTGGTGCTACGCTAGGGGGCGGTAGAGGCATTTTTTGACTCCCGTCCTGGGGTAGTGTTGTGGTATATGGTTAGATGTACGTAATGTCCCTCCCTCCCTCTGTCTCTTCCTCCCTCTCTCTCTCTCTCTCCCTTTCTTCCCCTCTTCCTCTCTCTCTCTCTCCCCCTTTCTTCCCCTCTCTCTCTCTCTCTCCCTCTGTCTCTCTCTCCCCCTTTCTTCCCCTCTTCCTCTCTCTCTCTCTCCCCCTGTCTTCCCCTCTTCTTCTCTCTCTCTCTCCCCCTTTATTCCCCTCTCTCTCTCTCTCCCTCTCTCTCTCTCTCCCCCTTTCTTCCCCTCTTCCTCTCTCTCCCTTCTCTCCCCTCTTCCTCTCTCTCCCTTCTCTCCCCCTCTCCCGCTCTCACACACTGAGTTCTCACACACTGAGCTCTCCCTCTCTCTCCCCTCCCTCTCTCGCTCTTTCCCTCCCTCCCTCTCTCTCTCTCTCTTCCCCTCTTTCTTTGGCCCCCTCTCTCTCTCTCCCCCTTTCTTCCCCTCTTCCTCTCTCTCTCTCTCCCCCTTTTCTTCCCCTCTTCCTCTCTCTCTCCCCTTTTCTTCCCCTCTTCCTTTCTCTCTCTCTTCCTCTCTCTCTCCCCCTTTCTTCCCCTCTTCCTCTCTCTCTCTCTCCCCCTTTCTTCCCCTCTTCCTCTCTCTCTCCCCTTTTCTTCCCCTCTTCCTCTCTCTCTCTCTCCCCCTTTCCTCTCCCTCTTCCTCCCTCTCTCTCTCTCTCCCCCTTTCTTCCCCTCTTCCTCTCTCTCTCTCTACACACTGAGTTTTCCCTCTCTCTCCCCTCCCTCTCTCGCTCTTTCCCTCCCTCCCTCTCTCTCTCTCTTCCCCTCTTTCTTTGGCCCCCTCTCTCTCTCTCTCCCCCTTTCTTCCCCTCTTCCTCTCTCTCTCTCTCCCCCTTTTCTTCCCCTCTTCCTCTCTCTCTCCCCTTTTCTTCCCCTCTTCCTTTCTCTCTCTCTTCCTCTCTCTCTCCCCCTTTCTTCCCCTCTTCCTCTCTCTCTCTCTCCCCCTTTCTTCCCCTCTTCCTCTCTCTCTCCCCTTTTCTTCCCCTCTTCCTCTCTCTCTCTCCCCCTTTCCTCTCCCTCTTCCTCCCTCTCTCTATCTCTCCCCCTTTCTTCCCCTCTTCCTCTCTCTCTCTCTATACACTGAGTTTTCCCTCTCTCTCCCCTCCCTCTCTCTCTCTTTCCCTCCCTCCCTCTCTTCCTCTCTCTCTCTCTCCCCCTTTCTTCCTCTCCCCCTCTCTCTCTCTCTCCCCCTTTCTTCCCCTCTTCCTCTCTCTCTCCCCCTTTCTTCCCCTCTTCCTCTCTCTCTCTCCCCCTTTCTTCCTCTCTTCCTCTCTCTCTCTCTCCCCCTTTCTTCCCCTCTTCCTCTCTCCCCCTTTCTTCCCCTCTTCCTCTCTCGCTCTCTCCCCCTTTCTTCCCCTCTTCCTCTCTCTCTCCCCCTTTTCTTCCCCTCTCCCTCTCTCTCTTTCTCCCTCTCTCTCTCTTTCCCCCTTTCTTCCCCTCTTCCTCTCTCTCCCTTCTCTCCCCTCTTCCTCTCTCTCCCTTCTCTCCCCCTCTCCCGCTCTCACACACTGAGTTCTCACACACTGAGTTCTCCCTCTCTCTCCCCTCCCTCTCTCTCTCTTTCCCTCCCTCCCTCTCTCTCTCTCCCCCTTTCTTCCCCTCTTCCTCTCTCTCCCTTCTCTCCCCCTCTCCCTCTTCTTCCTCTCACACACTGAGTTTTCACACACTGAGCTCTCCCTCTCTCTCTCTCTTCCTCTCTCTCTCTCTCTCCCCCTTTCTTCCCCTCTTCCTCTCTCTCCCTTCTCTCCCCCTCTCCCGCTCTCTTCCTCTCACACACTGAGTTCTCACACACTGAGTTCTCCCTCTCTCCCCCCTCTCTCTCTCCCCCTTTCTCTTTTTATCTCTTCTCTAACTTTCTTTCTTTTCTCTCTCTCTCCCTCCTTCTCCATAGGAGGCGTTTGGGCAGTGCAGAGTATGGCATATTGTGTAATGTGTTTTATGGTTTGGAACAGGTCTGTTCGGGACTGCGTGCCCCCCCCCCCTCTCCTGGTTTTCCTTCAAACCCCCCCCCCCCTCCTTTTCTGCATGTTTTTCTCTCTCTCTCCCTTTTTCCCCCCTCTCTCCCGTTTCCCTTCTGCCCCCCCACTCCATCCTTTGCCCCACTCGCTGAGCCCTTCTCTCTCTACCCCCTCTTCCTTCTGAAGACCGGCATGGGGATACATGTTTTCCCTCTGGCCTGGTCCTCTCTTGGCCGGTTGGCGGTTTCGTTGCAGCCTTTTTTCTTGTCCTGGTATTGTGTTTAGGTTGGGGTCTTCATGTCAGTGGACTGTGGTATGTGTGGTTATAAAGTTGTGTTGTTGTTTGTGGGGATTGCAGGACATATTAGGATACGCGCCGGTGACAGAGGGAGGAAGAGGAGGACGGAACATACAACATGGTTCCTGGTTTGAGTGACAGTAGTAGGCGGGTGCTTCGGGGGTGTGCTGTGGTGATGGTTTGGTTGTGTGTGTTGATCGGTACGATAATGTATGATCCATATCTGCGACCTGAACAGCCAGAGGTGGTGATAGTGGGTAGGAGGTCGCAGCCAGACCATCGCGGAAATCTGTTTTTGGGGATGGCAAGGACGGTAGCTAAGGCAGCTAATAAATCGGATTGTTATGTGTGTGGCTTGGCCCCGCTAGCGGCCGACGCAGGTCTTCCTTTGATTGCGCACCCCTTAACGAAGTGTCATGCCAATGTGTTGAGGGACGTGCCTCTCCCCGGCCTATGCGACGGGGTGGGTCATGATAAGATGTTGAGGTATTTGGGCCGGGGGTTGGGGTCGAATAAGGCGATAGGTTTTGGAGGTCTAAAGGACAATAGCCCCATTCCAGTGGCGTTTAGGGCGGCTGGGTTTGAGATGTGCGTAGAGGGGAAGTCCGGTGGTAGGGACGTGGGATATTTGGACGGCTGCTTGGGTGAGAGTGGAGTATGGGGTAAGGATTCAGAGGCGCCAGCCCCTAGGGGGGCGTTTTGGATTTGTGGTGAGTATGCGTACGCAGCGTTACCTATTAAGTGGAGGGGTAGGTGTGCGTTGGGGTATTTAGTGCCGGCTATGAGAGTGTCAGATGTTTTGCCGACGATTCCCAAGTCAAGGAGGAGGAGGGATGCGGACCACTTTTT
Organism: Notolepis coatsorum; assembly: GCF_963971535.1. NCBI lineage: Eukaryota > Metazoa > Chordata > Actinopteri > Aulopiformes > Paralepididae > Notolepis > Notolepis coatsorum. The sequence goes on along the minus strand of NC_140173.1, from coordinate 145,844,650 downwards.
CAGGGTGGCGTTTCCCTGGTGGGGGACGTATGCAAACATGGGTGAACTGGACCATCTAGCTCGCGTGTTTGAAGATATGGCGGCTACGACCGCGAAAGGTATGACCCTGGAGGCTCAGGAGTTACGGTCCTTAAGACTGATGGAGCTGCAGTCAAGGACAGGTTTGGACTTCCTGTTGGCAAGTTCAGGAGGCACGTGTGCATTGATTGGTCAGGAATGCTGCACATTTATCCCAGAAAATGACATAGGTGGCATACAGGAGGTTATAGAGCATTTGAAGAATATTACTAGGGAGATGCAGCCCACGCGGGAGGACTCGTGGGAGGGCTGGGGTCAAAGTTGGATGGGCTATATAGGATGGACAATTGCTAAGTATTTGCTGTGTGCTGTGGTGATGTTTGCGGTTATAGTGGTTTGTGTGAATGTTATCAGGGTGTGTGTGACGTACGTGTTCAGGACTCTCGGCGCGGTTGGTTCTGCGTCTGGGGACCCACACCGCTCGGTTGCACCTGCGTATGCGATGATGATGATGAGGGATGGCGCGGAGGGTGGCAGGGTAGGTGTGGGCGTTCCAATAAAGCCGAGGTGCCCGGCGTCCGCGCTGGCAACTATTCTCTGATCTGGGTGGTGGACATTCAGGGTTGGGGAGTGGGAGGGCCGGGGCGTGCGTGTGGGTGTGAGGCGGGGGACGTTCCTGGACGACCGTGCGTTGCCGTTGGCGAGATAGGGTTGTGTATACAATTGTTTTTTTTTTCCATAGTAGGTACGTTTGGATTGACTGTATGATGTGGGGCAGTGTACCCGAGGTTCGGTGTTGGGTCTGGTCGGCTATGCATGGCCGTCCGGCAGGGCACTGGACTCTGGGGATACTGGCCTGAAGGACGGGAGAGGTTGCCGGGATGCTGACTGCTTTGTACCTGTGGTGAGGTGGGTTTAGACCACTGTGGAGGGGCTGTCAAGGTCTCTTCAGTAAACAGGGTTGACACCTCACGGCGTGCGTGGCGCGGCGTCCGTGGCATTCTTTAGATTACCTCTGGGGGACACGTGTCTGGGTGACAGGTGTCCCCTGGGGGGTGTGGTACTGAATAATGAAAAAGAATGTGAAAAATGAATGTAACTATATTAATCAAGATGTTTTTGTTTTCCGTATCAGAGTATCAGAATTGGAGCAGAATCAAGCGGAAGTAAAGGAGAGCGGAAATTCGACAAAATAGGAACCCAGTGTGTTGACAGAGATCGAACGAGAAGAAAAACAGGGAGTAGAAACGGGTGGTATCACACACATGTATCAATTACAATTGTCTCATGTTTAAAAGTGTATGAGGAAAGTAAAAAGATACTCATACAGTGAATGAAAGGAACCTCTCAGGAATTTGATTATAAAGACAGAGTAAAGTACAAGTCCGGTTGAGAAATTAACAAGAACTGTTGTCATTGTGTGCTCTGATCTCCAGCAGTTCGATTGGACACGCGGAACACCACAAATCAGGTAAGAATAGGAATTTCAACTGAACAAGGGACAGAAGAGAATAGGAAGGGCCCACAGTGCCACTATTGGCTGTCCGAGTAGGAGTTAGTCACAAGAAGCATAGACACCTACACTTAGATAGGGATTACACAAGCTATTGTTCTGCCTGTTGCCATTGTTACAAGATAAAAAAGACAAGAGAAAAAAATGGGGCGAAAAAGCGCATATAAGAAAATAAAAGACACAACCGACGCAGGTAAGTCGACCGTAATTGGGTGGATGGAAGAAAGTCCAGTACAAATTATTGCCAATGAACACGACACGACAAAAGGTAACGAATATTATTTGAAAAAAGCAATTTATATATCAAAAAGATGGAATAAAAGGTGGGAGCTTGAGAAACGTTGGCCAGCCGAGGGTTCTTTTGATTTGGAGTTAATAGCTATTATAGGAACACTAATTAAGGCATACAGATATCAAGGGGGCGAGGAGGAAAGAGCAAAGAAAAGGTTGCAAGAAACAAGCTTTTTAGCAGCTTATGCACGGGAAGCTGAGAGGAGAGAAAGTAAAAGGAAGGCCATTGCAAATGGCAATGATGCAGACAAACCAGTAGAGGGGGTAGTCCAGGTCACCATAACTCCCCAGGCCCCTGACACAACACCTGTCACCGCCCGAAGTGCAGTGCAGTTAGCCTCACCCACCCCAGCCTCCTATCTTATGGCCCAACAGGAAAGAATTGAGGGAGCTTTAGCACCCCCGCCATATGCCAGTAGGAATGGGGAGACAATATACCCCATCCTACCTGTATTAGAGATGATAAGCCCTTATGAGTTGACAGATGATCTGGGGAACAAAGAGAAGGGACAAGCAAAGACATCTATTCAGCTGACAGCTAGGCAACCAGGCAGGTCAGCCTGGGCTAGGTCAGAGAGAGAGTATGTGGCCGCCTCACGGTTACCAGACAGGTCAGCCCAGACTGGGTCAGTCAGAGAGTATGCGGCCACCTCACGACCAAGGGAAAGGATAGAAGAGACGTCAGAGCGAACTAGAGTGATACAAGCAGCTGAAAGAAAGGGAAAGGAAGGCTATGAGGCAATGTTAAAAGAGAAAGAGTGGGAAAGGGTGAAGGAGACCTACGGCCAGCCTCAGAGAGTTTATGACCACCAGAGAGAGTATGACCACCAGAGAGACCACCAGAGAGAGTATGACCACCAGAGAGAGTCTGTCCGCCAGCTGGAGTACCCCCAAAGCCCCCCAGCTCCTACGCCCCACTCTATATATCGAGATCTCATTCCCCCCCAGCATTTTGCTTCCCCCCAACCCCAGCCCCGCAGGGGGGTAGCCCCTGGCAGTCACAAGATTGGTCTCACGATACCACAGTGGGCGACTGTAGATGCAGTAGGTGAGAAGCCGGAGGCTATCGACCTCGCACTTGGGGGGCAGCTGACACGGATAAAAGAGGATCTGACGGAGATAGAACAGGCGCTCATGGATTTGGACAGGGACCACGTGGTCCTAGCAGGACAAATTCCCGACCATGCAAGCATGGAAGAGGAGGGAGAGGAATATCAGGAGTTCATGAGGGTGCGGGCTGGCATTGAGGGAAAGCAAATTGCCCTGCAAGACAAAAAAGGAGAGAAGCAAGAGGCCCTCCAGAAAGTACAAGAGGCTGTAAGGGAGAGAGCGCAGACCAGATCACAGACGAAAAACAAGCTAGCCCCTATCCGCATGGCTCCTATAATAATAAGAGGACAGGACCTGGAATATCACCCCCTGAAGGCGTCGGACATGACACAGGTGACTGAGAAATTGCCGCCCCTCCAGAATGGGGCCAACCCTTGGATTGCCCAACTGGATGAGTTGATGGTCGGCACAGAAATGGCAATGGGGGATGTCAAGAAAATATTGACAATCATGATGGGAAAAGACGGCATGGAAAGGATACTGGAGATGGCTCGCCTGCATGGCCATGTGGGGACTGGAGCGCATGATGCAGACCTGTTCACAGCGTACAGGGGAGTAATGTGGGCGGCCCTACGAGAAGCCTATCCAACGAGACTGCACGCAGACCAAATTCAGATTGGTACTTTGGAGACAACAGTGCACCCCAGGCTGTACGTACGACAAGCCTATGCCGCGTGGAAGAACACAACTGGTCAGGAGGCGGGACTTGACCCTATGCATGAAGCCTCGTTAAGAGCCAAGATTGAAAACGGCCTCCCCCTAGAGGTAAGACAGAGATTGGCCGAGGTGGTGTCATTGTCAAAGATGGCGCTGGACTTATATATTGATCAAGTAGAGCATTACGTTGAACTGTATCGGAAAAAAGAGCAAAGAGCAAAGGAGAAGGATACGGAGCAACAACATAAGATCATGTATCAACAGCCAACCGAGGCAGTGAAGGTAGTGGAATACCTTCAAGCCTTAGTCCAGGCCCCACAACCAAGAGGTGGGACAGGCTACGAAGGGGAACCACAGGGACAGAGACGGGCTCAAGTGGGAACACAAGGGGGTTATACGCCAGACCAACAACAGAGGTCGAGAGGAGCAATCGGGTGGCAACCACGAGGAAGAGGTGGAGGCAGAAACCGGAATCCGGATGGATTCCCGGTGCGGAAGGTGGTGTGTTGGCGTGTGGGGAGTCTGGTCATATCGCACGGGAATGTGGACAGGCTTGTCAACCCAGAGAGGGAGACCAGGAAAGAACTTGGCAAGGCCAAGGTCAACCCCGAGTCCAAGACCAGAATGCGAACAATGGCCCGGTAAATCCAGCAAGAGGGCCAGATGAACCACTATGAAGAGGCCCAGAGAGTCCAATGGGGAGGTGTCAGCTGTCAGTGTCGTCTTTAAGGGAGGAGCCTATTGTGTGCGTAACGGTGAATGACAAATCTGTCAAGATGATGGCAGACACCGGCGCGGCCTACACGGTAGTACAACCCCAAGACGCGACGCACCTAACCATGTCCGGTCGATATGTACGGACAATTGGATTTGAGGGAGTAAACCAGCTGACGGCTGTTACCGAACCTGTGACTCTGAGATATCAAGGCAGGGAAGCGACTCTCCCTGTGCTGGTCTCGGAAAGCACACCTATTAACTTACTCGGCCGAGATGGGCTGGGGTTACTGGGGATGGACATTAAATGTACTGCGGAGGGTTGCGTGATAGCCGAACGAGAAGACCAGTACTATCAGATGGTACAACGAATTGACAGTCAACCACCAGAGATCTATTGTTTAGGGGGACTGGACCAAGAGCTACTTGGCCCCGCCTTACAATGGGAGAAATTTATCACTGCCAATATGCCTGAAGCAAGGGATCCAAAGACCCCCTATCATTGCACTCTGCAGTATCATAGAGATGCAAACTCGTCACAGACTAAGGAGTGGCTGAGGATGCAACCTGACAAAGTACAGCTGAATGCTACCAATATCATATTGGGGCCACAGGGAGCAGCGTTACGTATTGCACGGAGCGACTATCTGCTTAAAGAACACGGCATTATGGATAGTGTTCCCCATGTGACTTTGAAGGTAATCAGCTCATGTGATCAACAACACATAGGCGAAATGATGAAAAAAGCTGAAGGGATAGAATTTGAACAGATGAAAGAAAACAAACGGATCTGGATAAGCCCTGATAAAAGGTTTATTAAGATCATGGTTTAAGGCACAGGGATGGGTCGTCCCCAAACTGTGCAATTATCCCAAGAGACACTGGGAGAACTCCCTAATCCTAATGCATCAAACCTCCAAGAGGACATGATGGAGGCGGTGCCTGAGACGCTGTGGGCAAAGAACAGCACTGACATTGGACTAATCAAGTCCGCTCAACCTGTGAAGGTGGAGCTTAGACCTGGGGCCACCCTGCCTTGGAAGAACCAGTATCCATTGAAGGAGAAAGCGGTGGCTGGAATCGAGCCACAAATTAAAGGACTTTTAGCTGCAGGAGTCTTACGGAAAACAACTGATCCCCGGAGCAACACGCCGTTGCTACCCGTGGAGAAGCCTGATACCTCTTACCGGCTGGTGCATGATCTAAGAGCTATCAATGAGGTGTTACTTGACTATCCATCAGATGTCCCCGACCCCCATGTGCTATTGACATTTATCCCGTCGAAAGCTAAATACTTTACGGTTATAGATTTGTGTAGTGCATATTTTAGTGTGCCCTTGAGCGAGGAGTGCCAGCATTTTTTTGGTTTTACTTATAAGGATGAATATTATGAGTATACTAGGATCCCGCAGGGACTAAAGCATTCGCCACACATATTCAACAAAATCCTAAGGGAGGATTTAGAGGGGTTGGATAAAGTCGTGACATCGAGGGTCATTCAGTACATGGATGATCTGATACTGTGCGCGGACGATCAGGAAACATGTCATCGTGATTCCGTGAAACTGTTGCAACTGTTGGCGGAAAACGGCCATAAAGTGTCGTTGAAAAAGTTGCAATATTGTAAACCTAAAGTGATCTATTTAGGACAAACAATTTCACAGGGCCATCGGGCTATTTCAGAAGAACATTTGGTGGCCATAAGGACGGCGCCCAAGCCTGTGACGGTACGACAGCTAATGGGATTTCTGGGTATAATGGGGTACAGCTCTCCTTGGGTCGAGAACTATACGGAAATAGTGAAACCATTGAGAGAGATGATGAAAGAAACGGGCGTTGATAAACTGAGCAGTAAAGTGGTATGGACCGAAGATGGCTCACGGGCATTAGAAACAATCAAGTCCCGACTGTTAGAGGCGCCGGCCCTGGCTTTGCCTAACTATACCAAGAAATTCATACTCTACGTCTCTTCTTCACCAGATCAGAAGCAGGCGTGTGCGGTGTTGGCCCAGAACACAGGGGTGGGGGCGCGACCGCAGCCGATGGCGTACTACTCAATTGCCTACTCGGAAGTAGAGATGGGGATGGCTCCATGCTACCGAGAAATGGCTGGAGTGTATACGATGTACGAAAAAGCCGCAAGTATTATGATGGGATATCCAGTGGATATCATGGTGAGGCATGACTTAAAGAGTCTGTTGGAGTCCGGTAAATATGCACTAACGATGCCTCGCATTAAACACTACTACAGACTTTTGGAACAGGAAGACGTGACGCTGGTCAGGTGTTCCATAACGAACCCGGCAGCTGACATCCCTACGCCTGAGGATGGAGAACCCCACGACTGTTTAGTCGAAGTCGAGAGGTACTCTAAACTCAGAGCAGACTTGCAGGCATTTCCATTTAGCAGTCCAGATCTGGAGTTATGGACTGACGGCTCTTGCTATCGTGTTGGCGAGGGACTAAAAGCAGGTTACTCCGTGGTAAGGTCACAGGGCGAAGGATTTGTGGTAGAAAAAGCCGAAGCATTATCACAACCTTGTTCGGCCCAATTAGCAGAGTTGGTCGCACTGACGGAAGCATGTAACATGGCAGAGGGCAGAACTGTAAATATTCATACCGATAGTGCTTATGCTCACGGTACCGCATTCTTACATGGTACAGTGTGGAAAGGGCGAGGTTTTAAGAAAGCTGACGGAAGCGCCATAAAACATTGTAGTCAGATTAAACGGTTGTTAGAAGCAATTATGAAACCAAAGCAGATTGCGATAATCAAGTGTGCTGCCCACCAGTCTGACGAGTCAAAGATAACTCGAGGAAACAAAAGAGCAGACGAAGCTGCCAAGGAAGTGACAGGTGCCGACAGAGCAGGTAAGGTATTGGTTATCACACACGGAGTTGAGTTAGAGGACAAGATAACCTACAAAGATGTTTTGACTTTCCAGGAAGAGGCTAGTCAGGTAGAACGGAACCTCTGGATAACCAGGGGAGCTTGTCAGGATGATTCAGGTTTGTGGCGCGACGTCAGTGGATTTGTGGTGGCTCCTGCTGGCCTGGTCGGACTGCTGATCCACACGGCGCACGACTTTTGCCATGCGCACAGAGGAGAGGTAAGGAGAAAAATCAGAGAATATGGCTTTTGGGCGCCAGATTTGAACAGTCAAATTGATCATGTGATACAGAGATGTGTAATATGTTTGAAAAACAATATACGTAAGGGGATTAGTGTGTCACCAGGACATATCCCCACGCCCAATGGCCCAATGCGAGACCTTGTAATTGATTACATTGACATGATTAAGCCCATTAATCAGAAGAGATATATTCTTGTCGTTGTCTGTCGTTTTTCAAGGTGGGTGGAGGCGTGCGCCACCCGGCACAAGGATGCAGCATCTGTGGCTAAGTTCCTATGCCAGGAGGTATGTCCCCGGTTTGGTTTAATGGACAGAATCAGCAGCGACAATGGAAAAGAGTTTGTCGACAAAACTGTACGTTTAATACTCCAACACTTAGGCATAAAACAGCGATTGGGGGCCGTTTATCATCCGCAGAGCCAGGGGATGGTGGAACGCATGAACGGGACGCTAAAAAACAAGCTGGTAAAGATCTGTCAACACACAGTGTTGAATTGGCTGAACGCTCTCCCGCTAGCACTGATGGCATGCCGGTCAAGCGAGGTTCGCGGACTGCGTCTGACACCGCACAAAATGATGTTAGGTTGCTGCATGGTAGTACCAGGTTTGCGCGCGACAGGCAAAGGTCCGAGTTTGGACATCCTGGACAACGACATGCGTGAGTACGTAAAATACATGTCAAAGATACACAAAAGTATTCTGGTTCATGTCTCCAGTAGACAGGAGCATGAAACCGGGGAGGAGGTGAATAGGCAGACTACACCTCAAATCATACCAGGCGACTACGTTTATGTTAAAGTATTTAGACGCAAGTGGTTTGGCGCGAGACGAGAAGGGCCATACAAAGTCGTTCGAGCCACCGAGAGGGCTTTACAAATTCAAGGATCGCCTATGTGGTTTCACGTTACTCATTGTGTAAAAGCAATCGATACGGACCAAGAATGGGAACCTGAACCACAAGACCTTGACGGTAAAACCGGGGCATCGCAACCGTTACATGAAGGCGAAGTGAAAGCGGCGGAAGATGAAATTGGGGTGGCGCTAACCCCAAACGATGGGGAAAACCCGGATGATTATGGCGAGCCAGACCGAGGGGGCCACGATTGGCCACTAGTAGAAGATGAAGGTTTTTTACAGGAACCAGACAGAGGAGAAGATTATGAATTGGAACATAATAATTTCTCCTCTGTGGATTTGGAGAAGGTACCAGAAGAACCGGAGGAACCAGTGCTTAGCACAAGCCCGGAACAAGATACTCGACCAAAAACGAGTCATCCAGAAGCCTAAACGGTATACATAGGCGAAAGAAGGGATAGTGTAACTGATAGGCCTTGGAGAGGGCGTGTATATATTAATTTTTCATTTTTCATTAGCTGAGCTCTCTCCTTTTTTAGAAATGTTTAGATAGTAAATGCAATGTAAGGTCTTTTCTTTCAGAGTGGATTGCACAAAACAGACACGTTTGGTTAAGAAAAACACATAAGTATAGTCTAAACCTGGTAATTGGTACGATCATCTTTTTGCATAAAGGGACGGACCTAGACTGAAGTGAAATTAATATAACTGATACATTGTGTATAACCTGCAAATGAGTGGAAATTGTTAAACGGTGTGAGTGAATAGAGAACTGTGTAAACATAAATGGATTCATAGTCGGTCAGTGGAAGAGGGAGCTAATGTGGGTGTTGAAAGCAATTGATACTAACAAATATGGAAAATGAGTCAGAAGGATTCTGGAAATGTTTGGTTCTTAGGTAATTAGGCTAAACAGTAAGGTTAAGGTAATTGTAAACAGTTTGATTGAGAAAATACTAACAAGTATATTGGGGATCATTAATCCCCAAACCGGGGAAACTGTGGTAGTTTTCAGTCAAAGCAAACTGTGTATATATTATTTTGTACAACAACCAACGATTACAGAATGCCAACAAGGAGAGGTACTATACATTCACAAATTTCTCCCCCGCTCCCCTCTCTCTGTAACACAAGAGGCAAGACACACACCTCTCACTTGATACAGGCAGCTGCCTGTCTCAGATCTCCTCATGGGGGAAGATGAGATATGCAGGCGCTGATTAAGTGAGAGACAGTGGCTGTTTGATCTCCTGGGAAAGTCAACAAATGTGTGGTTTTACAGCTCTGAGATCAACCCAGTGCTCTAGAACCATCTGGTCAGACAGATTGAATATACAAAGATACTAAAGAAACGGCCTTATAAGGCGCCAGACAAGCCCCACTAAGAGGGGGGCTGCTGTCTCTTCTAAAACAAAGGACAGCAGATCAAAGAGGGACCATTTGAATCCACTCTGTGACCTAATAGGGTATCTTGCACTGCTGGAAAAACGCCCAGTAATAAATTCAGTTCTAAACGTCACTGTAGTGACTTAGCCAATGGAGAGCTAAAACAAGTGTTCTCCAATAAGAAAGCTCGATGCGAGTTTTTGGAAACGCCCGCTTGTCGTAACATTAGAGGCGGAGCCTAGATTTGGATATGACAAACTCCTCGATAGGAGAGAGACACAGAACCCCCACGAGACCAGACCAGGAAGCAACAGCAGAATACACACTCTTTTTCTCCACTAGAGACCAAGCAGCAGAGAGACCGACGCAGCAAATCTACCATCTTGAAGAAGCCGAGACGCGAGAATGTTTATAGACAAGCTTTTTTATTGAGAATTTAGCCTGAATTCTACGATCCTCCGGCATATGGGATGCATCTCGTAGGTTCATTGCACATATTTCTTTTGTAACATCTGTTGAAATCCTTTTTCATTAAAAACGGATTCTCTTCAAACTGCTCGGAACTCGATTTCTTCAACGGCCGCGCCGTGTTCTCTGAAGGTGTACGAGCAGAAACCAGATCATACATGGTTATCTGCATTTGTAGCACAGTAGTACTTCAAAGAGCTTTGTAAGGTTTAAATCACAACGCAGAGTAGGAAGATTAAGCTAGGAAGTTACTACACGGGCCTTATAAATAAATTTGATTTTGATTTGATTTGATTTAAAAGCTGTCTGTGTCAATTGGTTCAAATGAGGAAAGCTACATATTTTACATGAAGCACCGCTGCCTGTTTCAACACTACATGATAAACAGCTAGTAGAGGAAAACACACAGGCTACTGAAGGTCAGAATGAAGAAACATTTAGAGATAGATCCTTAGAGATCTCGGGACAGGATACTCATTGTATTGACTAGCCCTTCCTGGTATCCTAAAACAACAACAAGAACAACAACAACAAAACACCACTTTTCAAGTGTCTTTCAGGAAGTCGACATAAAGTCATCTTGTATTTCTTCTTTACGGGAAACCCTTTTTAACGCCGCTGCTCCAGCAAGAAACGGCACATTAAAAAAAGAACATAATAAAAAAGGACTGTTAAGCGGTGGAGCCGAAAAGGACAGAAAGTAACTGTTTGACGCGGTGCTTAAATATTGATCATCAGGCTCAGTGGATTCTGCGCTGACGGCGGATTGTTTACGTATTCGACGAGACGCGGCCGGGAGGCGTGACGGACTGACTCTGGTCTGGGATCCTCCTTCTGGACTCTGGTCTGGGATCCTCCTTCAGGACTCTGGTCTGGGATCCTCCTTCAGGACTCTGGTCTGGGATCCTCCTTCTGGACTCTGGTCTGGGATCCTCCTTCTGGACTCTGGTCTGTGATCCTCCTTTTGGACTCTGGTCTGGGATCCTCCTTCTGGACTCTGGTCTGGGATCCTCCTTCTGGACTCTGGTCTGGGATCCTCCTTCTGGACTCTGGTCTGGGATCCTCCTTGGGATCCTCCTTCTGGACTCTGGTCTGGGATCCTCCTTCTGGACTCTGGTCTGGGATCCTCCTTCTGGACTCTGGTCTGGGATCCTCAGCTCCTTCAGGACTCTGGTCTGGGATCCTCCTTCAGGACTCTGGTCTGGGATCCTCCTTCTGGACTCTGGTCTGGGATCCTCCTTCAGGACTCTGGTCTGGGATCCTCCTTCTGGACTCTGGTCTGGGATCCTCAGCTCCTTCAGGACTCTGGTCTGGGATCCTCCTTCAGGACTCTGGTCTGGGATCCTCCTTCTGGACTCTGGTCTGGGATCCTCCTTCAGCACTCTGGTCTGGGATCCTCCTTCTGGACTCTGGTCTGGGATCCTCCTTCTGGACTCTGGTCTGGGATCCTCCTTCAGGACTCTGGTCTGGGATCCCCAGCTCTGTGGGGTGTCTGTGGACTGTGTGTCTGTGTACAGTGTGGCAACCGGGGTCACTGGGGGGGGGGAGGCGACAGTGTCTCAGGAAGGTAGAGCAGTCGTCTGGTAGTTGGAAGGTTCCCAGTTCGATTCCCGCTCCTCCTGGGCAGCGTGTCGAAGTGTCCTTGAGCAAGACACTTAACAACATATTTGCTCCCGAATGAGCAGGCATAGGCTCATAAAAGTAAATGGTAAATGGTGTATTTATATAGTGCTTGTATCCAAACCTCACATTCACCCATTCACTCACTCATGTTCACTCATGTTCAGTTATTCAAATTCAAATTTGATTTGATTTGATTTGTTCAGTTATTCGGTGCCCCTCCTACTTCAGTATTTACGGTATATGTTGCAGAGGTGGGACCATAAGTCATTGTTTTGCAAGTCTCAAGTCAGTCTCAAGTCTTGGTACTCAAGTCCCAAGTCAAGACAGGCAAGTCCCGAGTCAAGTCCCAAGTCAAGACTGACAAGTCCCAAGTCGAGTCCCAAGTCAAGACTGACAAGTCCCGAGTCAAGTCCCAAGTCAAGACTGACAAGTCCCAAGTCAAGTCCCAAGTCAAGTCCCAAGTCAAGACGGACAAGTCCCAAGTCAAGTCCCAAGTCCTAAACTTTGAGTTTTGAGTCTGAGTAATAAGGATCACCATGACACCATAATATCCATTTTAAAGGTAGGATAACAATAAGGCCTAAAAGAAAAAATGGTTTGTTTCCGGTTGCCGACCGACCCTGCCAATTTAGGTGTGACCCAATTTATTTTATGATTTTTGTTTTTTACAATACAGTTTCATAAAAATCTTAGTCAAACCTTTGGTATTATGGATATTAAACATGCTGGCAGAGTACATGCATCCATGTTGTTGTGAACATTTTAATTAAATAAAGAAATTCCCTATCCAAGTAGGGAATTTATTTTATTTTATTTTTTATTTTATTCTTTCCCACGGCGACTATGGATAGGGCATTTCTTTATTTAATTAAAATGTTCACAACAACATGGATGCATGTACTCTGCCAGCATGTTTAATATCCATAATACCAAAGGTTTGACTAAGATTTTTATGAAACTGTATTGTAAAAAAACTCATAAAATAAATTGGGTCGCACCTAAATTGGCAGGGTCGGTCGGCAACCGGAAACAAACCATTTTTTCTTTTAGGCCTTATTGTTATCCTACCTTTAAAATGGATATTATGGTGTCATGGTGATCCTTATTACTCAGACTCAAAACTCAAAGTTTAGGACTTGGGACTCGACTTGGCCTTAACTGACAACCAACAGGAAACAAACTATATATTTTTTTATGCCTAACCAACATTGGGCGGGATCCACAAAGAATGACCGTACACTCGTACACAGTATAGCAGAGCGTGACTGAAAAACAGCACAGTTCATTTTGAGAGCGATGCCTATCGCGACACCTTGCATGGTCGCCTCTGCCGTCGGTGTGTGAATGGTGTGAGTGAATGGGTGAATGTGAGGTTTGGATAAAAGCACTTGCACCGTTTACCATTTTACTTTCAAAACGTGATCCTGTACAGATGATCTACTGAAATTGTAACCGTGTAATGTAATCCACGTAGATTAGATTCAAATGTATTGTCATCTTCTTACTTTCATAGTACATGTACATGTTTTTAGTTTATCATTTTTAGTTTTATCATTGATATTGACTTTCATTACTTATCTCGTACGAAGTAACGATCCATTCCTATCCTTGCTTGATTTGTGTTTTGTTTTGTTTGTCCTGTTTATTTTGTGATCTTGTATGTTGGTTTACTTATTTTGTAATGTCATTTCTCAGTTGATTTTGTTGTCGTAGACTGTTTCGATGTCCAATGTTTTTTTTGTGTTTTTATTATTATTATTATTATTATTATAATTTTTTTCTGAAAATGTACATACGTTGTATTGTGTTAGGAGCCCCTCGAAAACGAGATGCTACATCTCAAGGGGTTATTCCGAATAAAGAATTTCAATATATCATGCAGCACAAATAAGTACAATGAAAATAAGTTTGGCATCCAACCAGAGTGCAAATGTAACAGTAAACTGCAATAGTAATATGCAATCCCATTATAGGAATATATTGCAATACAGGTGATTAAACTGGGTGTAAAATATATAAATAAGTAGCTACTGAGTAATAGGGCTAATCAGGTGTATGTACAGAGTTGTAGTATTAATATGTACAGTGATACAGGTATAAAGTCACCATGGTGGTATATAGAAAAGCCGTTGGGCGATCAGCTTTGATTACTTGTGTATTACTTTTCCTGCAAAACTATGAGATATAAAGTTAACACTAACAAACAGAACAAACACGTTAACAAACAGAATTGCTGCACTCCTTTCAGTCGCCACAGCTGTCTCTCAGACCGTCGTAAAAAATGCATAGAAATCGATGATAATCGAAACAACAACTAACAAGAACATCTATATGCTGCATGCTGTCTTTTCTTTGAAGAGAATTACTTAATTCAATCAATTTCAATACTTTGAATGTGCTATAGATAAAAAAAGGTTTAGTAAGCTGTTTTTATTTTTATTTTTTATAAATAATACATACAAATAAGACATATCTTCAGTGTTTTCTTTTTCTTTTTCTTTGTATCTGTAAGTGATTACAATTACCAATATTGTACAATCACTGTCATTTCTGTTTTTCTGTAATTCCCCAATTCTGGGAGTAACCAAATGCAGCTAAAATCCTTTCCAGATAAAGACGTGTCCATTGATCCAAAAACAGCCAGCATATATCAGTGCATCCAGTCAACTTGTCCATTGATTGTATCCTCAGCTCATCTTCACCTTTACAGAGCGTTTGAGTAAGAGTAAGCGATGAGACTGCATGATCGAGTGTTATATGAGGTGAGGCATTAGAAGGAGAGACCTGTCTCAAACCCTGCCCCTTTTCTTGATCCTCCAATCACAGCTGTCGCTTACCTCGGACTTTGTTTGTACGAGGAAGTCAGAGGTAAGCGACAGCTGTGATTGGAGGATCAAGAAAAGAGGGCAGGGTTTTGAGACAGGTCCAACCAGACACACAGACACTCCCAGTCTGGCATACACAGCACACTGTTAACACATTTTGTACGAGGAAGTCAGAGGTAAGCGACAGCTGTGATTGGAGGATCAAGAAATAGAGGGCAGGGTTTTGAGACAGGTCCATTCAACCAGACACACAGACACTCCCAGTCTGGCATACACAGCACACTGTTAACACATTTCATTCCCTACATCTTATTGTCATTGTCCGTCTTCAATATAGAGTCTGTACGAAGCCTAACTACTGTGATCTTATCGGATTGTTTACATAGTCAGTGATTGGTTGAATTAAGACTCGGTGAGAATGTGTGTGTTTCCCAGATCAGTGATTGAGTTGTTGGAGGAGTTGACCAAAGGCCTAAGACAAAATTATGATGATTCTTCAGGCCTAAAACAAAATTATGATGATTCAGGCCCAAGGCAGAATGATGATGATTGGGGTGACAGTGGCTCAGGAGGTAAAGCAGTCATCTGGTAATCCAGAGGTTCCCGGTTCGATTCCCACTCCTTCCGGGCAGTGTGTCGAAGTGTCCTTGAGCAAGACACTTAACCTCTAATTGCTCCCGATGAGCAGGTTGGCACCTCGCATGGTTGCCTCCGCTGTCGGTGTGTGAGTGAATGGGTAAAATGTGAGGAACAAATTGTAAAGCGCTTTGGATAAAAGCTGTTATATAAATGCACTAGTTACCCTTTACCATTCAGGCCCAAGGCAACATGATAATGATTCACCACTTGGCAAAATCAGACGCTGAGTTAGGTATTTTGTTACGTATGCTGATAAAACAGCTGTCTAGCCGAGCCCTTCTGACTGCTGAACAAAGATGCATTTTCATGCACTTTTAAACTTTTTGTAATCCTGTTACATGTAATCTATCAGTTCCCATAGCCAACCTTTTCCTTGCTTATATCCTCAACTCATCTTCACCTTTAAAGTAAGGCCTGAGTAAAAAAATAACTGGGATGTGAATGGATGATGAAGTGTTAAGTGAGGTGAGATGTGTACGTTGAAAATCCAACCTTATAATAGCAATAAATCCTGTTAAGTTGTTATTTAGTATTCACTTATACACCACTATTTACGGTATATGTTGTTTAATTGAATGTTCAGTTAAGTTATTTTGGTAACCCTCCTACTTCAGTATTTATGGTATATGTTGTTTAATTGAATGTTCAGTTAAGTTATTTGGTAACCCTGCTACTTCAGTATTTACGGTATATGTTTGTAACGTCTGGGCTTTCTCTCCCTATTCAGGATTGGAAGCTCTGCTGTCATCCTGGAATTCTCACTCTGTCTCTGTAATTATCTTGATTGTCGTCACCTGCTGTCTCTGTAATTACCCTGATTGTTGTCACCTGCCTGTGTTTTGTGTCACTGGTTCTAATTGGGTCTGCTGGCGGTATTGAGGCCTTTATAGTAATACCTTGCGGCTTGCCTCTCTCTTTCTGTCGGTTCTTCAGCAGTGTTACTGGGAACAGCCGTCCACGGGCAGAAGTCGGATATCTCGCCCGTTATCATGATTTAAAGTTATCTTTGCTTAAGGTCGAGAAGTGAGATCTCTCACCGCCCTTTTCTCTCTTTGCTTCTTTAAGTTGTTTATCTAAGTATCTTTCCTTGTATTACTATTACCTGCTTTACCTTGTAAAGTAATGTTATCGCTCAAAGTGGTTCTGATAATAAAATAATAATAACACGTATTCGAAAAGAGCAGCACCCTCTCCGTCTCCATTCTTTCGTGCCACATTTGAACTCAACATTCTTACCTGGATTCCTAACATATGTTGTTTAATTGAATGTTCAGTTCAGTTATTTGGTGCCGCTCCTACTTCAGTATTTACGGTATATGTTGCAGAGGTGGGACCAAGTCATTGTTTTGCAAGTCTCAAGTCAGTTTGATTGATTGAATAGTTTATTGGTTTAGAATGGAAAATCACACATATACATTGGATCACAATATGAAACAGGTATACATTTTCTCCATTTACCAATAGGAGAAAGTCTTGGTCTCAAGTCTTGGTACTCAAGTCAAGTCCCAAGTCAAGACTGACAAGTCCCAAGTCGAGTCACAAGTCCTAACCTTTGAGTTTCAAGTCCTAAACAATTCATAATGCTCGCTTCACCAAAAAACGTCATTATCAACTTGTTGGCAAAACATAATCTAATTTATAGAAATTTTATAATATTCAGAATCAGGGTTAGTCTTACAACTAGATACATTTGGGCGAGAGCTGCTTGAGAAAACCGGTTCAGGAGTATATTGGGGAAAAAAAATAATAAGGATCACCATATCCATTTTAAAGGTAGGATAACAATAACCAACATATTGTCTTCCCACTTGGACCAATCATTTATTTAACGTCTGCCTGCCCTGTATATATACAGTCTTGGTTTGCTGATGACCGTACAGTATAGCAGAGCGTGACTGAAAAAACAGCACGGTTCATTTTGAGAGCGCTGCCTATCTTTCCAGTATTTGTAATCCCATTACATTTAACAGGCTGCCCTCCTGCCAGGCCAACAGCCAACCTGATCCATCAATATACACTCACCTTGTGTGTCTTTGATGTACCGGGAGGAGTGTAGAACCGGTGAGAAGTAGACAGAATAAAGGATTAAAGCGAGGGTGCAAATCTGGGGGTGAAGAACTCCCTCTCTCTCTCTCTCTCTCTCTCTCTCTCTCTCTCTCTCTCTCTCTCTCTCTCTCTCTCTCTCTCTCTCTCTCTCTCTCTCTCTCTCTCTCTCTCTCTCTCTCTCTCTCTCTCTCTCTCTCTCTCTCTCTCTTCTCCAAGGGGAACTCTGCATTCTCCACAGACCCTCCCTCCCTCTCATCCTCCCCCAAACCGCTGCACTTCAACATGTGAGATCAATTCATTCAGTATGTAATTCTGCACTCAATTATTTATTTCCCATCAAGCTTCCTGCTAACATCCAGCACGGCTCATCCGTTTAGAGCATGTTTAAGAGGGAACCATCCGGATGTTTGGTGGCGTGAAACACGAGTGCTTGTCATGGCGCGTGGTGTGTAGTTCTCTGTGAGCTGAGGTACATTTATATTTAGTCATTTAGCTGACGCTTTTATCCAAAGCGACTTACAAGTTCTGTACGACAAGTCATCAGGAAGGGCACAACTCTATCATCAGCTGAGTAACAATGTTCATCAAAGTGTTGAGTGCTACAGTGTAGGTTAGTATATTAGGACAAGTGCATGACAGTAAGGTTAGTTAGGGTTAGATATTTTTTCATTTTCTTTATTTTATTATTTCAGATAATGGTTGAAGAAGCGCGTCTTTAGTCGACGGCGAAATATTGGATGGGTTTCGGCTGTCCTAACTGGGGTGGGTAGTTCATTCCACCATTGTGGGGCAAGGACTGAGAAAAGGCGGCTTCTCCTTGATGACCCTCCCGGAGCTCGGATAGGAGTAGGTCTGAGGCGGCCAGAAGATGCAGAGCGTAGGGGTCTTGAGGGTGTGTAGTTAGAGACCATTGACCGGAGGTAGGCGGGAGCGGTTCCCTTTGCCGCACGGTATGGCAGGTTGAGGGCCTTGAAGCGGATTCGTGCAGCGATGGGGAGCCAGTGCAGGTCTCTGAGAAGCAGGGGTGTAAAAAGTACCCAGAAATTATACTTAAGTGAAAGTATGGGTACCGTCTCAAAATCGTACTCAAGTGAAAGTCAGAGTATCTGGCTAAAAACACACTTGAGTAAAAGTACAAAAGTTTCTACTTTTAAATGTACTTAAGTACTAAAAAGTAAGAGTAAAAACGTCTTTCCTGACTGTCTATACTTCTGATAGCAGGTGTTTATACAAAGATCCCCGCTTTCTAGTCTTGCACAAGGACCAATCAGCATTGGGTATGGGCTGGTTAATTTTCCATTGATGGGGATTTGATTGGTTGTTTTTAAATAAAGTGCGGCCGCAGGATTAATAATAACGTTAACGTTAGTTTGGCCAGAGAAACAAATACAATAATTAAAATTGTCGGACCTGCAAGATTTGTACTTTGTAGGTCTGCATTTTAAATGTAAGGAGTAAAAAGTATGTTTTTTTTTTCTCTGAAATGCAATTGAGTAAAAGTACAAGTATGCAAACCTAATAATACTCGAGTAAAGTACAAATCCACCAAAACAGTACGTAAGTATTGTAACGAAGTACAATTACTCAAGTACTTTACACCCCTGCTGAGAAGTGGGGTACGAGACAAACCGCTCCGTCTTTCTGTCGTCTCACTGGAGGCGGGAAGCGGGAGGAGAAGGGGGGGGGGGGGGGGGGGTTCTATCAACATCTCATTAAATGATAATAATAATAATAATAATAATAATAATAATAATAATAATAATAATAATAATAATAATAATAATAATAATAATAATAATAATAATAATAATAATAATAATAATAATAATAATAATAATAATAATAATAATAATAATAATAATAATAATAATAATAATAATAATAATAATAATAATAATAATAATAATAATAATAATAATAATAATAATAATAATAAAGAATAAAAAAAATAAAAAAATCTCACTATTCAGATCACATTTGACTTTCATACTGACTAAATTCTTTTTTTTTATAATTATTTTTGAATTGACAATCACTATTACATCCCTTAAGCTCGCTATGGAGATAATTCCACAACTTTACACCAATAACTGAAGGACACATCTGTTTAGGTTCTTCAGGAATTAAACAAAAAAGCAATAAAAAGATTGACAACCGTGTATTTCTGGACTTCTGCACAGGGGTCATTTAGGGTCATGAAACTTATATACCAGTTTAACACCCAGTTTACATTGTATTTCTATTGCACTTTACTTTACATTGTCACTCTGGTTGGTGGCCAAACCTCTTTTCGTTGTACTGTACGTGAGCTGTATGATGCCACAATACATTTGAATCTAATCTAATCTAAAACTTGAACACTCTATAGACCTGTGTAAAAGGTGTTACTGAATAATTAAGCCAGAGATGAACCCTTTCACTGCCACACAACGTTGGTTGTGTGATAGTAAAGGGTTAACCTTCTGTCGTGTGGCAGTGAAAGGGTTAATTTGTTCTTGTTTAAACTGTGGATTGTTTGTTGCTTTGTATATGGTATAAATTATTATTTTGTGTAAATTAGGTTGTACACCGACCATCAAGTAATACTACTTAGTTTAGGAATAAGGGGCAGGTAACTATAAGAATTATTCTTCTTCCTGCTCCTTTTGCCCATGGTATGGTATTTATGATTTTGTATGAAAAACTATGATTGTATTGTTTCCATGTGGCAAATAAAACTCTGAATCTGAATCTGAAATCTTGAGATGCAACGTTTATCCTCCGACAAAAGCAACATCAGAACCAGTGTATTGGTAGGCTAATAAAAAAAGGATGAAACGTCCTTCAACCGGGCACCCATATACAGTAGCAGTCAAAGTCCCCAAAGCTTCTTTCAACCAGGCACCCAGATAGCAGTTGAGGTTCCTAAAGCTTCCTTCAACAGGGCAGACATATAGCAGTCAAATTCCCTAAAGCTTCTTTAAACCAGGCAACCAGATAGCAGTTGCTGAATAATCCATCTGAGCAAGACACTTTTAATTATATACAGCCTACTATTGCCGGGGGGTGGGCTTAACTTAATCTCAGTCAACATTCATTTCACCCGCTGTGATATAGTGTAGCATTGCCTTACGCATTACAGCCAGGGACTAGCAAAGAGCCAGACCTTTCCTCCACACAGTTTGTTCCAGTTTGTGTTAGAACTGTGTCAGAGCTGTGTCAGCGCGCTGGGAAAAGCCTGGCTGAAGTCGTTTGTCAAGCGGAGGGGGGAAAAAGGTGGGAGGAATGAATCCAGAAGCGTTTGCATTTCCCGAACCGTTCTCAATCAGAGTGACGCTCATAACTTAGGCCGGGAGTCGACCAGGCAGAGGTGACCTGCCACCTGTGCACTCTCCACCGGGAAGTGTGGTGTGGGCATAGGGTGGCAAGCTCGCACAGGCAGCGGTGGCCTAATGGTTAGAGAAGCGGGTTTGTGACCGGAAGGTCGCCGGTTCGATCCCCGGGGACCGGCAGGAAAAATCTGGGCTGGGGAAGTGAATTCATAACTCTCTCCCATCCCCCGAACACCAACCGCTGAAGTGCCCTTGAGCAAGGCACTTAACCCCCAACTGCTCCAGTGGAGTCACTCAGTGGCCAACGGTGTCAGACTGTGGTTGTACTGGGCAGCTCCCAGGTGTGAATGGAACTGTGTGAATGTGAAGCAGGGCATAGCTGAAAAAAGAGCATCAACTCAGTGAACCTACCCTGGGTAAATAAAGGTTAAACAAACACACAAATAGAAACCATTTTGGAAACAATTCCCCTTTCGGGATGATTTATTAACTAAATAAAAAATGTTTAACTGGGTGACTGTGAGAAGGGGAGGTGAAGGAGGTGTCCTGGGGCCCGATGGTGTCGTGCGGGAGGCGCAGAGGTGCGGAGGAAACGGTCCTGGGGTGCTCTATTTTTAATCTTTCAAAATGTTCAGTTGCTATTGCATGCACTTATCTTTGTTTCATTGCGCTTGTGAGTGCATGCTTTACCAACTGTTTTGCCTGTTTTATTGCAACACTACTATCACCGACATCTAAGAAGGGAGATCCCCCCTTGAACGGCCCTTCTAAGGTTTCTCTCCTCCACATTGCCTGTGGTGCATTCTTTCCTATTGCTAGGTTTTAGTGAGTTTTTCCTTACCTTTGCGTGGGGTATGTCTGGGAGTGTTGGATTCATTTATTTCATTTATTTAAAATGTTTTGGACTTTATGGTGTTTTTGTTTTGTTCTTGATTTATTGTGATGTTTCTTCTTGACTTGTTTAACACTAGCACAGCCATGGAGAAAATGTCACTAATTCCCGCCAGGAACGGGTCAGATCACCCGACAGCTTATATGAGAAATATGAGAAAGATAAACAGTGTAAACTATATAATTACCTCTGAATATAAAAATATGAGGTTTACCACAATGAAATGTAGGTTTGAGTGACATAAAAATAAAAAAATTAAATAAAAATTATAATACAAAAAAAAAGAAATGTGGATGGAAGAGCCACACATTGATGGGCAAAGAGCCACATGCGGCTCGCGAGCCACGGGTTGGCCATCCCTACACTAGACGCTCGCAAAGTGCTGTGACTTTCGTCTGTTCCAACGGCCCATAATGTGGAATAACGTTCTAATTACATTTTCCTGAAGTCCTGAAATTTCAGAAACCGTGCCAGATAAAACGGGTACTTTTAGGAAAAGTCATTGAGTGACAGAGCTGGAGCTCGACCGAGTGACGAGGATACATTTATTGAAAATGCCTCGGGGTCATGTGACCCCTTGTCGGCTGTGCTAGTGTTAAAGAAGACGTGTCCGGGCGGCGGCTGGGTGGCGCAGCGGACATTGCGCTCGTCACCAACGCAAGAGACACCGGTCTCGAATCCGGCTGTCGGCATTGCCTCCGGCTTGGGCCGGCCGTCATACTGACTCAATTGGCAGAGTCAGCAGGAGGGGAGTCGATGGGTGGTAGTCTGGTCGTTGTAAACAGCGACTCCTACAGGTCGGTCACGGCTCCTGCACAGCAAAGACAGGAAATGGCGGGGGCAGTGTGAGCCTCCCACGCGTTACACCTCGCCAATGAGAGTCCGCGCTGGCAGGTGAAAAGAAGTGACTGGCTGCCTCCACATGTATCGGAGGGGACATGTGATGCAGGGCTTCTATCCTCCCTACAACCGGCCAGTGGGGGGCACATGCGAGCAACGATCAGGACAGGGGAGGGAGAATTGGCACGAGAGGAAATTGGGATGGGAGAAAAATCACAGAAAAAGGAGAAGAAAAAGTAGGTAAAAAAAAAAGAAGACGTGTCCGGCCCATGGGGACATTAAAGTGTGTTGTCGGGCCTTACAAATACATTTGATTTGATTTGATTCGAGGTGGTGTCGTGCGGGAGGCGCGGACGAGTCGGTCCTGGGGTTCCAGGCGGTGTCGTGCGGGAGGCGCAGAGGGGCGAAGGAAACGGTCGTGGGGTTACAGGCTGGGTCGTGCGGGAGGCGCAGAGGGGCGGAGGAGATGGTCCTGGGGTTCCAGGTGGCCCTCATACACTGTAAAAACTGAGCGTCATCTGGTCACTTTTAAACTATCAGTATTAAAACTAAAACTGTGTAAAATGCCATTCATAAATGGTTCAAATTCATTGAATTCAATGGGCGGCTGGGTGGCATAGCGGAGATTGCGCTTGTCACCAATGCAAGAGACTCCGGTCTCGACTCCCCGAGTCAGCATTGCCTGCGGCTTGGACCAGCCGTCATACTATCTCAATTGGCAGAGGTAGCGGGTGGAAAGTCGATGGGTGGGGATTGGACGTTGTGGACAGCGACTCCTACAGGTCGGTTGGGTGACGCCTGTACAGCAGAGACAGGAAGTATCGGGGGCAGCGTGAGCCTCCCACGCGTTACTCCTCGCCACTGAGAGTCTGCGCTGTCTGGTGAAAAGATGCGACAGGCTGCCTCCTCGTATACCGGAGGGGACACGTGATGCAAGGCTTCTATCCTCACTACAGCCGACCAGTGGAGCTAGCAACGTTCAAGACAGGGGAGGGGAGAATTGGCAATACGAAATTGGGATGGGAGAAAAATTGAAAAATAAGGAGAAAAAGTGGATCCAAAAAAAGAATTAATTGAATTCAGCTCAATTCGATTTCAAACGGCACATCATCTTTTTCATTATGTATAGGTTACTAATACTTATTTAATAAATATGAATTAACCCAAATCCCAGTTTTTACAGTGTAGTCGTTCTCCGCAGTGTGTAGTCTAAGTCAAGACATCGCAGAGGGGGGAGGGGGGGGGGGGGCCTCATACGTCACACCCACGGATTATAATACAAGCTCCGTCTGAAAGAAATGAACAAATAGCTTGGACGTCGATAAAGTTAATTTGACTTGTGATGTCGAAAAAGTCAATTTGACTTGTGATGTCGATAAAGTCAATTTGTCTTGTCTCTCATGCTGCAATGCCCTCTCTGTACTAACACTAGCTCAAGCATGCCGGGTATGAACTAGAATTTAGAGGGTTTCACTGGAACTCTGTTGCTAGGGAACGGTTTGGATCCAAGTGTATTTCCTGTCAACTATTGCTATCAGCAAACACTGCCAACAGGAAGTAAACTATTGCAATCAGCAAACACTGCAACAGGAAGTAAACTATTACAATCAGCAAACACTGCCACAGGAAGTAAACTGCTATCAGCAAACACTGCAACAGGAAGTGGACATGGGTCCTTTTAGAATGTTAATGTTGTCACTTTGAAACAGTCTAGAAAAGCAGAAATTAATTGCGGCACGAGAGACGAGACACCATCACATCACCACGGATCGTCACGAAACAAGAAGAAGAAGATTATTATATCCCTCCTAGTTACATAACACACAGTCCTCATATCCCTCCTAGTTACACATACACACAGTCCTCATATCCCTCCTAGTTACACATGCACACAGTCCTCATATCCCTCCTAGTTACACATACACACAGTCCTCATATCCCTCCTAGTTACACATACACACAGTCCTCATATCCCTCCTAGTTACACATACACACAGTCCTCATATCCCTCCTAGTTACACATACACACAGTCCTCATATCCCTCCTAGTTACACATGCACACAGTCCTCATATCCCTCCTAGTTACACATACACACAGTCCTCATATCCCTCCTAGTTACACATGCACACAGTCCTCATATCCCTCCTAGTTACTCATACACACAGTCCTCATATCCCTCCTAGTTACACATGCACACAGTCCTCATATCCCTCCTAGTTACTCATACACACAGTCCTCATATCCCTCCTAGTTACACATACACACAGTCCTCATATCCCTCCTAGTTACACATGCACACAGTCCTCATATCCCTCCTAGTTACTCATACACACAGTCCTCATATCCCTCCTAGTTACACATACACACAGTCCTCATATCCCTCCTAGTTACACATGCACACAGTCCTCATATCCCTCCTAGTTACACATACACAGTCCTCATATCCCTCCTAGTTACTCATACACACAGTCCTCATATCCCTCCTAGTTACACACACACAGTCCTCATATGCCTCCTAGTTACACATACACACAGTCCTCATATCCCTCCTAGTTACACATGCACACAGTCCTCATATCCCTCCTAGTTACACATGCACACAGTCCTCATATCCCTCCTAGTTACACATACACACAGTCCTCATATCCCTCCTAGTTACACATGCACACAGTCCTCATATCCCTCCTAGTTACACATACACAGTCCTCATATCCCTCCTAGTGACACATACACACAGTCCTCATATCCCTCCTAGTTACACACACACACAGTCCTCATATGCCTCCTAGTTACACATACACACAGTCCTCATATCCCTCCTAGTTACACATGCACACAGTCCTCATATCCCTCCTAGTTACACATACATACAGTCCTCACATCCCTCCTAGTTACACATACACACAGTCCTCATATCCCTCCTAGTTACTCATACACACAGTCCTCATATCCTTCCTAGTTACACATACACACAGTCCTCATATCCCTCCTAGTTACACACAGTCCTCATATCCCTCCTAGTTACACATGCACACAGTCCTCATATCCCTCCTAGTTACACATACACACAGTCCTCATATCCCTCCTAGTTACACACAGTCCTCATATCCCTCCTAGTTACACACACACACAGTCCTCTATAGTTACACACAGTCCTCATACCCCTCCTACTGTAGTTACACATACACACAGTCCTCATATCCCTCCTAGAACCAGCAACTCTCTACATCTAGGCCATCCTGCCTGCCAAAATGTACTTTGTCGACAAACCATTTTCGCCTGCAAGCTATTTTGTTTATTCCTCAATGTGCCACTTTCAGACCCAGCGGAGAGAGGCAGCTTGTGTACGTTCCATGGGTCCTGACGTGTCAGCCTAGGCCACCACCGGGGGAGACGGGATGATGTGGTACTGCATCACCTCTCCACCACAAGCACATTTTTTATCATTTTCTGACAGCAAGTCACTCTCCATGGTCCTGAACTGGTCCACTTTGGTGCCTGTTGATGTCTGGGAGTAGAACAAAGCCCCCCTGACAAGCAGTCACTCTCCATGGTCCTGAACTGGTCCACTTTGGTGCCTGTTGATGCCTGAGAGTAGAACAAAGCCCTCCTGGCAGGGTGTGCTGTCTGTCACATAACTACACACCACTGTTTAATTTGATATATATATATATTAAAGGACCATACCGGTCTTTTTGATGGTTGGGTTCCAAGTAATTTTTTTTATCTTTGATCGTTGATCTTTATTTATCTTGAACACAACGTAGCCTACAGTAAAAACAAAATGTAAACATAAACAAATGAGTCCTTCTTCATCCATGGAAAAACATTCCCTGAGAGCAACTGTCTATATTCTTGCCATGATAAAAAAAAATCATCGTGCCCTTCATTTTTCAGAATCTTTTACCATCACTGGAAAATGTTGTTTTCTGACGATTCACCTCCAGGCTTTCATTGTATCTGAAGATCATACAATCAAATAAAATGTAACACGTTAATGTCCCCATGGGCCGGACACGTCTTCGTTAAACAAGTCAAGAAGAAACATCACAGTAAATCAAGAACAAAACAAAACACCATGAAATCCAAGATAAAGTGTAAAATAAATAAATGAATAAATGCTCCCACTCCCAGACATACCCCACACGAAGGTAAGGAAACACTCACTAAAAACCTAGCAATAGGAAAAAAAGCACCACAGGCAATGTGGAGGAGAGAAACCTTAGAAGGGCCGTTCAAGGGAGGGATCTCCCTTCTTAGATGTCGGTGATAGTAGTGTTGCAATAAAACAGGCAAAACAGTTGGTAAGCATGTACATATACGTGTAATGAAACACAGATGAGTGCATGCAATAGCAACTGGGGTACATAAGAACATTTTGAAAGATTGAAAATAGAGCTGATGACGGATCCATTTGAGGTATGGGGGCGGCGTAGAGACGATCATATCCTCCCGGCCATCATCACAGGACGTCCACCACTCCGGTCATCACCACGAGACATCCTGTGTCTTAAGATAAGATGTGTCTTAAACACCACATAAACCCATGAAGGTCACCTGTCGACAGTGCCACGCTAACATCTGAGATGCATTTATTTTCCCGAAAGGTTTTTCTTTATCCCCTCTATTGTGCCTTAATACAGTGTCTAAAAAGGAAGAAGATGAATTCCTCCTCAGATACTGTATTATATCACAATGGCAAAACATTTCAGAAAACAAGTGACACATAATGACTAGGGGTGGGACGATACATCGATCCAGATCGATACATCGATGTAATTATCAACAATCGAATCGGATCGATGCGATGTAATAAGATCGATTCATATCGATACTCTTATTTTGAAAATCCTGTGGCGAGTCTCATATCTGCCCAAGAACAACAGCAGTAGCTCCGTGTGTGTAGATGTTACAGCATAGCATTCTCCCTTTCTGTGTGTGTGTGTGTGTGCGCGCGTCTTTGGAAAGACAAGATGAGGTCAGAGGAGTTTGATGTTTAAATGTTATTTAAACATAAACAATATAATACATAATAAATGTAGGCCTATACATGATCATGCAACATCAACAAATTGTTGTAGGAACGGTTTGGGAGAGGGAGGTTGTGAGTTTTGAGTTCCAAAAAATGTAGCTTAAAGTTTAAAGCTCAATATATAAAAACGTGGCACTTTACAGTGAACAGGAGGTCTATTTGTATTAAAAACAATAGATTGATTTTCCTTTAAATGTCTGGAAGAGCTCAAAAATACAAATGTCAAATGATATTTTCATTACCTTTTTTTTGTTGATCTAAATGTTACCGATTGTGTTAAATGGGCATATGATATCATCTCATATCGATCGCAGGCACCTGAATCTAATCGTATCGTATTGTATCGTGAGAGACTTTGTGATATCGGCAAATATCGTATCGTTGTCCAAAGAATCGATATCATATCGTATCATGATGAAACTGGTGATTCCCACCCCTAATAATGACACATAAACAAGTCACAGGTTGACAGGGGGGTGGGGTGTTTTTTGTGCCTAATAAACTGTTGATTAACCTTTTCTCTCTAACGTGTTGGATTACTGTGTGGATTACTTTTTCTCCTGGCTGTGCTGAGTAGGACCCGAGACAATTGACAATATAATCAGCTAGTCATGCACAGCTGTGGGTTGATGTGAACGAATCATGGAGAGACCTCTAGTCATGCACAGCTGTGGGTTGATGTGAACTAATCATGGAGAGACCTGGGATGCCTGCCTTCCGCTGTGGATTGTCTACTCTGTCTTATTGTTATGACTATACATTTACATTTAGCTGACGCTTTTATCCAACCGCTAAAACCGAGGTCCTGACTGAATTCGGTCGTTAAAGAACCCAGGACGCCTATCGTAAAGAGTAAGGGGTTCCCCGACGTTCCTGGCCAAATTCCCAATCAGGTCTCTGACATCAAGGCCACCTAATCATCCCTTCCCCTTAATTGACTGATATCAATCCCTGTCTCCTGAGCCGTTCAGCCATTGTGTAGTGTGATGTGTGTCTGGTGCCAGTGTATGGCAGCCATTGAGCCTGCATAGCCCAAGGTTGGGTGCTACCAGTGGTGGGGAAGGAGACTATTTCCACCCTACATTGTAAAGCGCTTTGAGTGTCTAGAAAAGCGCTATATAAATGCAAGTAATTATTATTATTAAAGCGACTTAACGAATTGTGAACGATAAGACAGCATGAGGGGTTTATCTCTGGGCAGCTATAGTCGAGTGTACATACAGAAATAAGCAAATATAAAGCATGTAAAATCATAACAAAGAGAGAACAAGACGAGGCAAAGAGCAAGGATAACAAATCAATTAAAAAACAAACAACTTGATTGACAAGGATTGGAGATCAAGGTTGTATACTCTGCAACAGAGGGGAGAATCCCAAGCTTTAAGGACTGTTGGAGTTCATTCCATGAGCTGGAGGGGCGACAGTGGCTTGGGAGGTAGAGCAGTCGTCTGGTGCCCTGTTGAAGGAAGCTTTAGGAACTTAAACAGCTATCTGGGTGCCCTGTTGAAGGAAGCTTTAGGAACTTAAACAGCTATCTGGTGCCCTGTTGAAGGAAGCTTTAGGAACTTAAACAGCTACAGTATCTGGTGCCCTGTTGAAGGAAGCTTTAGGAACTTAAACAGCTATCTGGGTGCCCTGTTGAAGGAAGCTTTAGGAACCTCAACTGCTAGGTTGTCCCTTCCCCTAGGGTTGTCACGTTACCCGGACAAGGTTACTGGCCAGCCGAAGCAAAACAGGAACATTTTCCATGTCCCATACTGTGTTGACTTGAACCCTTACCCATGCAAATAAAAGACATCCTTGTTATTCCTTCACCGCGCTACCGAGAGGAAGTGTTTACGTCCGGGTCAGCCTGGGTCGACCTGTGACAGATACATATATATAACTCACTGTTCTGGAGTAGGGGGGGGGGGGGGGGGGGGGGGGGGGGGGCGTGATGCCTGCGGGCTGTGGAGAGATGAGGAGCCACTGTGGACAGGGTTCAGGATAGAGCTGTCGGAATAATAATAATAATAATAATAATAATAATAATAATAATAATAATAATAATAATAATAATAATAATAATAATAATAATAATAATAATAATAATACACTTTATTTGTATAGCACCTTTCATACAGAAACTGCAGCTCAAAGTGCTTCACAACAGAAAAAAGACAGGCATAAAATGAGCACATAAAGTGCAGACATATAAAATCACAGTTTTTCACATTAGGATCTAACATCCCAACAGGCCACCTTGTTTATGGTTTGATTCAGTTTTAAAAATAGACAATAATAAAATAAATAAAAGTAAGATAAAATAGACAGAGTAAAATACTGCAATAGTGCAGTAGTGCAATAAAATAGTAGAATAGAATAGATTAAAATAGTTCTGGATTACTGTTCAACAGTTCAAAGTTGTCTTTACCTTCTCTGTTTCCACAGTTTAAAACTTGACAGTCTTCCCTCCTGTTTTATACCCACTTTGACCCTTCGAACCTAATGACTTTCAAGGTTCATGGTTTCAAGGGCGTGATCCCTTCTCATCTCCCTGATCAACAGACGGGCTACTCAGGCTGATGAAGGACATGCATCAGCCTAATAACATCCTCCCCCTGTTGCAGCCCCATCTCACTTTTTTTTTAGAGCATTAACTCTTTAGAATAACCTGCTTCAAAACCTCTGGTGCATTTACAGTAGATTCACTTTTTTAAATAATCTTAAATTGTATTTAACACTGTAAAGTATTATTATTATTTTTCTTTTGTGCTTGCATGTAATTTTAGCCATCTTAATTGTTAGTTTCATTATGCATTGTGTGTTGAGTACTGACTTTTAATAATTTTGTTTTGCAATAATAATTGTTTTTGTATGTTTTTTTTGTGTGGACTCCAGGAAAACCAGCTGGTTGCTATGGCACCAGCTAATGGGGATCCGTAATAAAATAAAATAAAAGCACTTCAAATTAGGGATGTTCGATATTGTTTTTTTTACCGATATCCGATATTGTCCAACTCTTAATTTCCGATACCGATATCAACCGATACCAATATATGCAGGGTACCCCCCCCCCCCCAAAAAACCTGAATTATTTCAGGTAATTAACATTACATATCTCTTGTCGTGGAATTAACACAACATTATGCATACTTTTCACAATAAATAAAATAAGAATTTGTTCTTACTTGCTTGCCTGGGTAAATAAAGGTTAAATAAATGTAAAAAAATATATATATAAAAAGAAATCTTTTATTTTTTTGAAACCCGATACAGATCATTTCCGATGTTACATTTTAATGCCAATATCGGTAGGCCATCGGACATCCCTAATTAGTACTCCTTCCACCACTGTGCAGAAGATGTAGAGAGTACTTCTTGGCCAACTCAGCAGAGCGTGGCTCTAAGTACTGTACTCCACTCACTAAGCCAGCCCACTATAATAATATTTGCGGGCCATGACCTTGGTTTTCACTTTTGATTGGCTGTTTGCTTATGATTTTTGTGTGCGAGAGAGAGAGTGACTCGAGCCAAGACGAGCGGGTCGAATGTTGGACTCCTTCCAAGAAGTGTCTTCTTATTGATTTTAACCTTTTAATGCACCACCAGTGACCATTAGGATATATATATATATATATTTAACTACTTCTTCATGAAATGGCTTCATGTCGTTATATACTAATATGTGGATGACCGTGGGGTGTGAGTGACCTAGAAGGTTACAACCACTGCCTCCGGGCTCCCACTGTTTATAAAAGCATTGCCTGGATGACCGACCGGGCATACTGGCCAAATCCCCCAGGGCCCCCTGGACTATCGGGGCCCCCAGACCACCAGAGGTCTCGAGACTCAAGACGCTAAGAAAACTAAAGTAAAGGAGAGGCTCAGTAGATGATGGCAGGCTGCTAGCTAAGAAAACTAAAGTAAAGGAAGAGGCTCAGTAGTGTAAGGTATTTCATCCAAATTGGGAAATAATACTCACTTATAAATTGTCACATAATCCAGTCGGGCCTTCACCCAAATTTACTCGTATATCTGACTATATTCAATATCCAAATTGTCATAGTCAATCATATCCAATAATGAAAGGTAGAACATCTTTCAATGGTTTTATTCCAAGAAGTGAATCAGTGCAAGTTACAGACATGTATACAATACGTTGAAATGAGGTCATTTTCAACGGGCAGACATTCTAGGTTCTGCCAAGAGGCAAGAGCAGAAAGTAACAAGTGACTTATATCTCGTCCATTAGCCAATGGAAATGCATATTCAGAAATAGGAGAAACAAGACTGACACAAAGCCAAATAGAGAAATAAGTATTGGTCAGCTAGGTAGGATTTGATTACAACTGAGCTCAACATTATTAGAACACAGACTCTCTGGTGCCTGTTGTATAGGTCCACAAGAATGACATTTTACATAGTGTCATACATAGTCATATATTCAATTCACATAGAATCGGTTTTAACACAGTAGATAGGTACATTGTAGGCACTGTTCAAGTAATTTACAATAGATGGAATGTATAAATAGATAGATATATATCGTAGATTATAGATACTCTAGATACTTTTATGGATACTCTTATATTAGCATAAAACCTGCAATATTCTAACAGTAGTTGATGACTGCTAGCTAAGCAAACTAAAGTAAAGGTTCAGGCTCAGTTCAGACATCCCAGTCCTTGAGGGCAGAAGAGTGGGTTTTTGTGTTTGTGTACTTTGCGCCTTGACAATGTTGTTTACCGAACATTGAGTGTTAAATGCTTTTTGTGACCAAACATGAGAAAACCTTCAAGGATGAGGCAGACAAGGCTGAAGCATTTCATAAAGATGGCAGCATTCTTGTATAATGGTAAATGGTGCATTTACTGTCTGTATATAGCACTTATATCCAAAGAAAAAAAAACAATGTGTTCCTCACATTCACCCACCGACGGCAGAGGCAGCCAAAGGTGCCAACCTGCTCATCGGGAGCAGTTATATATCACACTGGCTTTCGCGTCTCGCTCCAGCCTTATTGGGATATATCATCTTTCGTGCACGTGTTGAAAACTTTCACATGCACCCGCATCTGCTCGTGGCCACGCCTGCTCCCATGTTTCCATAAAACACAGGGTGTGGTCACACTGATACCCTTCTCATCTGTTTTCACGCGTGACTTCTTGCTCATAGGCACCTGTCAGCAGTGGACATGTTTGTTGTTTAGTTTAGGGGTTAAAGCACGTCGGATTACCGCCGGAATTCCCCAGCCCCCCGGGTGTTCCTCAGCGTGTCCGGGATATCGGCTCGACGCTGGACTGTCTTCACAGTTCTGTGACAGTGGACGGGTGAACTTCACACGACAGTCAGTTGTCGCGCTGAGTCGTGCTAAGGTAGGGTCGGCGACGGCATTCTCTAGTGTTAATACTGTCACTGCCGCCCGCTGTCCCGTGAGATGGACGGGCGGTGTGTGTGCAGCGCGGGGGGCTGTATACTCAGGTAAATGCGCACAACATGTAACGTTATTCAGTGTTTTTCCCAGTATCATGGTGCGCGCCACTAATGCTAATGCTGTTGCTTTCGGGGCTCCACTCCCGTGTGTCGGGGAAACGTCGAGGCTGTGCTCTGGGTTTCCTCCACTTAACCATTACATTGCTGAGGGACAGTCGGTGTCTAACGTTAAGGGTTTAGCCGAGGCTTATTTACCTTTTACACAGGTAGACGGCCTAATGGCGGGGTTTAGGACTATAAGCTTTATTGAATTGCTGTAATTTCAAACTCATTTATATATTTTATACCCAGTTTAATCACGTGTACATTGTACAGTTTATTACTATTGCACTTTACTGTTACATTTGCACTCTGGTTGGATGCCAGACTTCTTTTCGTGGTACTGTATACTATCTAATCTAATCTAATCTAATCTGAATGAAGAACCTTTTCGTTTTTCTGTCTGTGTTTCAGGATTCAATCATAAATTAAATAAATGACGTTATCAGGAGGAGGATGTTTTAAAAAACACTTTCCCGTTTGTAAAAGATGTTCCCCTGGGATTGAGAACGTCATTCTGATGCAGTGAATCCTGAGATTCAGTAACTGGAAATATCCATGCAGCAGCTTTGCTATTTGAATATGCAATACTGACGCATGCATTGTGTACATTTGCATGAGGCTCTGCTGAATTAGATACGTGTTGTTTCCTGGTGATGCCTTCCCCTATGTAACGCATGTGTGTGTGTTTCTTCCATCTCTGGGTATAATAATATGAGATGAGATATTCCTTTATTGATGGAGACATTTTGGGTGTCATAGCAGCATGGGGGAGGGGGGAGGGGAGGTAAAGGTATTTGATTATTTGTTTATTTATGGATCCCCATTAGTCTACACACCCATGGATGAAAGACTATTCTTCCTGGGGTCCTAACACACAACCTACACAACATTACAGTAGATTACATTACAGTAACAAAAAAACAATAAAAACCTAAGAAACACCTTAGCATATTCTCAACATCTTCAAAATCTCACACAAAAAAAACACACAAAGGCTCCAACCTTTAACTAACTAAACTCTAACTAAACTAACTAACTAAACTAACAATACTAACTAAATAAATCAGTAACTCAACTGTATTTCACCATTCATAACAGCATCCTTCAATGGGTATGGGCAGGGTAATAGTAGAAATGCATAAATATAGGCAATAAAATGTACTCTGAATATAAAAGAGAATAAGATAAACAGTCTAAACAAAGGTGCTGCAGATGAGGGTCTGTATGCCCTATCGGTTATATTATTATGTTACAATAAATGTAGGCATTAAAAATAGGACATTGGTTGAAGATATGATGGACAGCTATAGGTGAGAGGAGGATGTAGCCTAAGCCTCTGGACTCTGGCGGTGGGAAGCTGTGGTTGCTGTCCCCGGTGTGAAGGGATCAGACACACAGCACCTGAAAGCTGCGGTAGATCCGCCCCAGTTCTGTCAAGGGCTCGCGGCCAGAACGGTTCCGACCGCGTCCATCACCGGGGTCAGGTGCCGCACCAGGCAGGGGGTGCTTTATTATGCATACCAGGGGAGCAGCACTGGGCTAACCTCTGTCACTCACAGCTTCACTCTTTGACAGGGTTTTTAATTTTTTTTTAATGACCTTGAAGTGCTAATACACTCTTATTTGCTTCTGTGCCCCCGCAGGGGGGGGGTTGAGGGGTTGGTGGTCAGGGGAGGGGGTCATCACGTGACATACAGAGGCTGACAGCAGACCTAAACTGCCTGGTAACAGATGACGTCCCGCAGAGCTCTGCTGGAGGCCGGGAGCGGAGAGAGATTTGATGATTTGATGTGGTGAGTCTGATGTTTTCCTGGTCGGGGTCGGGTTAAAGATTAGCAAAGAAAAGGAATGGTTAAGATTTGGGTTAGCTTAAGGTAATGCTTAGGAAATATTAAATTTAGTATAAGTTTCAAGTTCAAGTTTCAAGTTTTGTTTTATTTGTCACATATAAGGTGCATGTACATTACAGTGAAATGCTTGGTTCTGTATGAGCCTCCTGATATTGTATTTCATACAGTACAAAAAGTTAAAAAAATAAAGACCAAACACTATATAAAGAATATACAATATACAAACTAAAGTACAAAATGCAACAACATGCAAAAATGAGGTAGAGATGTAATGCAAATATTAAATAAATTATAATATAATATTATAAGAAATATTACTATAATATGTATAATATATCTATAATGTAAATAGATATATTTATATATTATATTATATTTATATAGATATATGGAAATATGGTGTAGTGTTAAAAAGTGTCTAAAGTTAATGTTTAAAGTGAGCCCTTGCTTTCTTATATGTACTGTACTTTACCTTTTTCTGTAATGTTAGTGTATTTTATAATGTGTTTTTATCATCAGGTTTTTGGCTGCTAGTCATTTGTAAATGTGCTATACAAATAAAACTGACTTGACTTGACTTGACTTGACTTAGCCGAGTGTACTATCTGCAATGCAACGGTGGCAGGAACACTGGAAACTTCAACACCACAGACTTAATTAAACACTTGCAGATTCATCATGGAAACAGAGTATGCCAAGTATCGGATGAGTATCGGTATCGGCAGATACTCAAGGCTATGATATCGGTATCGGACATGAAAAAGTGGTATCGTGCCATCCCTAATTCTTACGTCCATCTTCTTCATTTGCGCAAGCGGGTCAGTTCAGGGAGCTGGGATCTGATATTGGCCACATTTAAAAAAAAAATGTAGTAATAGTAGTAGTAGTAGTAGTAGTAGTAGTAGTAGTAGTAGTAGTAGTAGTAGTAGTAGTAGTAGTAGTAGTAGTAGTAGTAAAGGTGGGACCAAGTCATTGTTTTGCAAGTCACAAGTCAGTCTCAAGTCTTGGTACTCAAGTCCCGAGTCAAGTCCCAAGTCAAGACAGGCAAGTCCCGAGTCAAGTTCCAAGTCAAGACTGACAAGTCCCAAGTCGAGTCCCAAGTCCTAACCTTTGAGTTTCGAGTCCTAAACAAGTCATAATACGCGCTTCACCAAAAAATGTCATTATCAACTTGTTGGCAAAACATAATCTAATTTCTATAAATGTAATAATATTCAGAATCAGGGTTAGTCTTACAACTAGATACATTTGGGCAAGAGCTGCTTGAGAAAACCAGTTTAGGAGTATATTGAGGGAAAAAAAGTAGTTTTTTTAGGTATTCCAATTAGGTAGGGCCTAATTCGTGTGTGAGTTCTCTCTCTCTCTGTGAGGTTTTTGTCCGTTGCTCACCTACTCGCTCTGTTCCTTTAAGCCTACTCACTCTTTCCTTTAGTTTTCTGTTAATCAATTGCATTCCCCTATTCACACGCTTCTTCCCGTAGACGCCGTTTGATTGGTGCTTCCCCAACCACACGCTTGTCAATCTCATCCCGCAGCTGTCACAGCTTGTCAATTAAGCATTCCTTTGATTATATATACCCCGTTTCCCCATTCAAGTTTTGTTGGATCGTTTTGATATATCTGCAGCATTCGCCGTTCCTTCCTTGCCTGCTGTTTTTCCCTGTGCTTTGCCTCCCAGGATATTCAAGAAGTATTCCGCTTGGACAACCCGTTCCCCGTGGCGACGCGCTCGCCCTTTATGATCCTGCTCTCTTTACGCACAGCGCCTGGGTGAGTTTCTCAAGACTGTCTTTGACCCTATTCGTTTTTCGTGTGTTTAAGACACTGAAGATATTCTGCTTTTGTCAGACTGTCACTCACCCAGTGTTAGCTTTTTGGATTGTTCATTGGGATAATTGTTGCTTGGACATTCGCTCACTGTGTGTATTCACACCGAAGATACTGTCACTTGGATAATTATTGGGACTTCGCTCACAGTGTTTTTTTGCACCGAAGATTCTATCACGTGGATTTGTGTTTGGGACGTTACTCACAGTGTGTATTTACACCGAAGATTCAGTCACTTGGATTACTCTGTTTTTGGGACAAGTCACTTCTCCTGTCACCTGCTCTGTTCCCAACTGTACTCTGAGCTAACCCGCTCCCTCTCTCCCTCTCGGTCCGTTTACCACCTCGGAGAGCTGCCGAGAGGAGTCTGCAGAGCGGCTCTGACGTCACCGTCTGCTTCCCCAGACGAACCATCCCGGGAGAAGCTGCAGAGCCTTGGCTTTATTGTGTTTTATCCATTTTTGACCTGCGTTATTGACACTGTTATTGTCTTGTCTTTTAAAATGTTTTTTTTTGTCATACGATTTGTGTCAAAATAAAGTATTCAATTCAATTCAATTCATCTATGCTTGTATCCCAGTCTTTGTTTGTTCTCTACCAAGTTTATGCTGTTATTTAGTGAAATAAAACAAGCCCTTGTTTTTGGCAACTCTGAAACAACTCTCTTTGTGTCGTAGCGTTTGGGGTCGGTGTCAAACCATAACATTACGATCCAACCCAAAATGACGACCCCAGCCGACACAGAGAGAGTCAGAACAGCACTAGCTAATCAGATCGAGTTGACCAAGGATCACAGTCACCAACTAGAGAGGGCTGCGGCTGCGGTGCATGATCTCAGGGAACAGGTCCAGCCTATTCAAGGGTCCCTGGCCGCTCTGGCTGGACAACAGTCAAGTATACTCGGTCAGCTTCACATGCTGAGCGACACCGTTAACGCTTTAATTCCCTCACTTCCTTCAGGAGCATTCCCCGCAGCCCCAGCAGTTCCCACGCTTCCCGATCCCGCACCTCGGGAACCCCGTCTCTCCGTCCCACGGCTGTTCGACGGCAATCCCGAGGAGTGTGCCACATTCATCATGCAATGTGAGTTGGTTTTCCGTCATCAACCCAGTCGATTCACTTCTAGAGGAGCCCAAGTGGCCTATATGACTAACTTGCTTTCAGGCCAGGCTGCCCAGTGGGTCACTTCCTCCTGGGCAATGGATGCAGATTTTTGTTTCTCCTATCCAGACTTCGTGGCTGAGCTCCGCAGGGTGTTCCACCATCCAGCCCGTGGTCTGGACCCTGGAGCCCGGTTGGGTACCTTCCGACAGGGGAGCGGCGGGGTAACTGACTACGTCCTGGAGTTTCGACTGGCGGCGGTGGAGAGTGGATGGAACGACCCTGCACTTTGCCTAACCTTCTTGAGGGGGCTCAGTGACGCAGTCAGGGACCAGCTCGCTACCCGGGAGGAGCCTGACTCCCTCGAGGACCTGTTTAGCCTCGCCATCCGCATCGACGGACGCCTCCAGGAGAGAAGGCGTGAGAGGACCCGACTGTTACCTCCTGAGGGACCCCGGACCCCCCGTACTCATGACGTTACTGCTGGTCGCCCTGCCCTCAACACGACTGGTGGTAGCGTACCCTCCCGTTCGGTTCGCGAGGAGGAACCCATGCAGCTGGGACGCTCTCATCTGAGCCAGGCTGAACGTGAGGCGAGGTTCAGGTCCGGTCTCTGCCTCTACTGCGGAAGGGAGGGACACCGAATCGCCAACTGCCCCACCCGGCCAAAATACCAGGCTCGCCGAGACCCCGGGAAATCCTGGTGAGCCGTTTTTCCCATTCCCAGAGCCGCGCACCACCTGGCCATCTGATGAGCGTCACCCTGGCCTGGGCGGACCAACGAGCCACGGTGGAGGCACTCATCGACTCTGGGGCAGACGAGAATTTCCTAGAGTTCGAGTTTGCTACCCGAGCCAACATTCCACTTGAGGACCTTGTGAGGCCTTTGGAGATCTTTGCATTGGACCAACACCGCCTGGCCGACATCTCTCAACGCACCTGCCCAGTCGTGCTGACCATCGCTGGGAACCACGTTGAGAGAATCCAGTTCCTTATCACCCAATCCCCTCTTGTCCCGGTGGTCCTGGGTAGGCCCTGGCTCGCGCTGCACGAGCCCCACATCGCCTGGTCCTCCGGTACCATCAAGGGCTGGAGCTCCTCCTGTCACGCCCTGTGTCTGCAGGCGGCGTCCTGTCCCCCGCCCCGGAGGCCCGCTGGTGAGTCGCCTCCGGACTCTTCATCCATACCTCCCGAGTACCACGACCTCTTGGAGGTTTTTAGTAAGTCCAGGGCTCAGGCCCTTCCACCCCACCGCCCTTACGACTGCGCCATCGACCTCCGCCAAGGGGCTCCCCTTCCCGGCAGCCGCCTTTACAGTCTGACCGTTCCGGAGAAGAAGGCGATGGATCAGTACATCTCTGAGTCCTTGGAAGCAGGACTCATTCGGCCTTCCTCCTCCCCGGTGGCGGCCGGGTTCTTCTTCGTTGGGAAAAAGGACGGGGACCTTCGACCCTGCATCGACTATCGCCAGCTCAACGAGATCACCATCAAGAACAAGTACCCTCTTCCTCTCATGAACTCCACCTTCGAGCCACTCACCCAGGCTACCGTCTTTACCAAGCTGGACCTCCGGAGTGCCTACCATCTTGTCCGTATCCGTGAGGGCGATGAATGGAAGACCGCCTTCAAGACCCCCAGGGGCCACTACGAGTACCTGGTGATGCCGTTCGGCCTCACCAACGCCCCGGCGGTATTCCAGGCACTCATGAACGACGTCCTTCGTGACATGCTGGAGGTGTTCGTGGTGGTGTACCTGGACGACATCCTCATCTTCTCCAGGACCCTCGAGGAGCACATCCAGCATGTCCGCCGTGTGCTGGAGCGCCTCCTCCACAATCGGCTCTTCGTCAAGGCGGAGAAGTGCCGTTTCCACTCCGACTCCGTCGACTACCTGGGCTTCATCGTTGAGAAGGGCTTGACCCGAGCGGATCCTCGCAAGATCCAAGCTGTGGAGGATTGGCCTGAACCCACCACTCGGAAGGAGTTACAGAGTTTCCTCGGGTTCGCCAACTTCTACCGAAGGTTCATCCGGAACTACAGTCAGGTGGCGGAGCCACTTACCAGACTGACCTCTCCCGCTCTGCCGTTCGACTGGTCCCCAGCGGCATGTGCTGCGTTCCGCTCCCTCAAGAAGAGGTTCACTTCCGCCCCTATCTTGCTCCACCCTGACCCCAAGAGACAGTTCATTGTAGAGGTGGACGCCTCGGATACTGGACTGGGGGCTGTCTTATCCCAGCGTTCGCTTACGGACCAGAAGGTACATCCTTGCGCCTTCTACTCGCGTCGGTTCCTCCCTGCCGAGAGGAACTACGACACCGGCAATCGGGAGC
Organism: Notolepis coatsorum; assembly: GCF_963971535.1. Classification (NCBI taxonomy): domain Eukaryota; kingdom Metazoa; phylum Chordata; class Actinopteri; order Aulopiformes; family Paralepididae; genus Notolepis; species Notolepis coatsorum. Next base: position 145,804,669 of record NC_140173.1, on the reverse strand, counting down.
TGCTGGCGGTCGTGGCTGCGTTGGAGGAGTGGCGTCATTGGCTTGAGGGGGCCGAGGAGCCTTTTACCATCTGGACGGACCACAAGAACCTGACGTTCATCCGCGCTTCCAGGCGCCTCAACGGTCGGCAGGCGAGATGGGCCAGTTTCCTCAGTCGGTTCGATTTCTCGCTGACTTTCCGTCCTGGTTCCCGCAACACGAAGGCCGACTCCCTGTCCCGGTTACACTCCAAGGGGGCTCCACCCTCTGAGGACCCGACTCCCATCCTCCCGGAGGCCAGGGTGGTAGGAGCCATCACCTTGGGCATCGAGGGGGTGGTTAGACGTGCCCTACGCTTCCAGCGTGCTCCAAGCAACGTTCCGATTCATCGTCTCTTCGTCCCCGACTCTGTCCGGTCCCGGGTGCTGCTATGGGGCCATACCAGCCGGTTCGCCTGCCACCCGGGCGTCCATCGCACGTTCTCCTTCCTGGCTCGTCGTTTCTGGTGGCCCACCATGCGGAACGACGTCAAGGAGTTCGTATTGGCCTGCGCAGTCTGTGCCCGCAGCAAGGCCTCGCACCAGGCACCCTCCGGGCTTTTACAGCCACTTCCCGTTCCGAGCCGTCCTTGGTCACATGTGGCGCTAGACTTCGTCACAGGTCTTCCCTCCTCCCAGGGGAACACTTGCCTTCTGACCGTGGTGGATCGATTCAGCAAGGGGGTTCACCTCATGGCCCTTTCCAAGCTTCCCTCGGCGGCCGAGACGGCGGACCTCATGACTCACCACGTGTTCCGCCTTCATGGGTTTCCCCAGGACATCGTCTCTGACCGGGGGCCCCAGTTCACCTCCCAGGTATGGCGGGCTTTTTGCAAGGGATTGGGGGCGACGGTCAGTCTTTCCTCTGGTTATCATCCCCAGACTAACGGACAAACGGAGAGGATGAACCAGAGCGTGGAGTCTGCTCTTCGGTGTGTGGCAGCCGAGAGACCAGCTTCCTGGAGCCGTTTCCTTCCCTGGGTTGAGTACTCCATCAATTCCATGGTCAGTTCCGCCACCGGCCTCTCACCATTTGAAGTTTCCCTGGGCTACCAACCCCCTCTTTTCCCCGCACAGGAGACGGAAGTGGCAGTTCCCTCCGTGCAGGTCCACCTCGACCGCTGCCGACGGGTCTGGGAGATCACCAGGACCGCGCTGCTCCGGACATCTGAGCGCGCCTGTCGTGGGGCCGACCGGCGCCGGGTTCCTGCGCCGACTTACCACCCTGGGCAGAGGGTGTGGCTCTCCGCGAAGGACCTCCCGCTTCGGTCCTCGGCCAAGAAGCTTAACCCCCGTTTCGTCGGGCCTTTCAAGGTCCTGAAGGTACTCAGTCCGGCGGCCCTGCGTCTGGAACTTCCTGCGTCCATGCACATTCACCCCGTTTTCCATGTCTCCCGGGTTAAGCCCGTCTCCCTCAGTCCCCTGATGCCTCCAGCTCCTGATCCTCCGCCTCCCGAGATGGTGGATGGTCACCCCCAGTGGCAGGTCCGCCGGTTGATGGGCGTTCGACGGCGGGGTCGGGGGTTCCAGTACCTGGTGGACTGGGAGGGTTACGGCCCTGAGGAGCGGAGCTGGGTCTCCCGACGGCTCATCGTGGATCCCGGCTTGATCACTGACTTCCATCGTGCCCATCCTGACGAGCCGGGTCGGCCTGGTCGCCGGGTGGCTCCCGTGGAGGGGGGGGTACTGTGAGGTTTTTGTCCGTTGCTCACCTACTCGCTCTGTTCCTTTAAGCCTACTCGCTCTTTCCTTTAGTTTTCTGTTAATCAATTCCATTCCCCTATTCACACGCTTCTTCCCGTAGACGCCGTTTGATTGGTGCTTCCCCAACCACACGCTTGTCAATCTCATCCCGCAGCTGTCACAGCTTGTCAATTAAGCATTCCTTTGATTATATATACCCCGTTTCCCCATTCAAGTTTTGTTGGATCGTTTTGATATATCTGCAGCATTCGCCGTTCCTTCCTTGCCTGCTGTTTTTCCCTGTGCTTTGCCTCCCAGGATATTCAAGAAGTATTCCGCTTGGACAACCCGTTCCCCGTGGCGACGCGCTCGCCCTTTATGATCCTGCTCTCTTTACGCACAGCGCCTGGGTGAGTTTCTCAAGACTGTCTTTGACCCTATTCGTTTTTCGTGTGTTTAAGACACTGAAGATATCCTGCTTTTGTCAGACTGTCACTCACCCAGTGTTAGCTTTTTGGATTGTTGTAAAGTGTCACAGCCAACTGAGTGACACTTTGTATAATGACATCCTGTTCTCTCTGTCCCTTGTATGATTTAATAGGTTTATTGTATATATCTGTTTTAAATCTAGGCATATGTTACTGTAGGTGTCTAGATGTGATATGTATTCATATATATATATATATACATATATATGTGTATACGTATATATATGCATATACGCTTTGAACAAGTATCTAGGCCTGGGCTGGTAATGCCCAGTCAGAAAGGAGCGGAGAAGAGAGGGGCCACTATAGCCGTATAAACTATTTTTCACATGTAATAATCATGGAAACATATATATACTGTTGGTATAAAGGTATATATATATAATGCTATATTAATTATATGTTTCATAATTATAATTATATGATATGCTTGGCGATGATACCTACAGAAGGTATCATAACCCTTGCCTGTTATGCCTGTTTCTCTTACTGTTAGAGTGAGTCAGAACGAGAGTGGCCCCATGCAGTAAGGGAGTGAACGGCTGGAATGTAAAGGCCATGAAGAGGGAGCTCCAGTCAGAGGGGCATTGTATTCTTATGAACTATGCATCTGTCTCCCTCCCTCCTCTCCGGCCGGCAGACGCATTAAACTGGTTAACCCTTTGTGGGGTCTGAGTGAGATGGGGAGAGAAGGGACTTTCAGTTACTTAAAAAACCACTAGGTAACGAGAAGTAACGTTAGTACCAAGAAGGAGGAGCTCATACGAATTACGTATTGTACTCTGGTTTGCTAAACAAAAATGACAGCCTGTGACTTCACTGGGTTTAGACCAATCGGAAATATTGTAAGATGGATATAAAAGGGACGGTTGCCCTTTCAAGAGCCAGATTTTACACGGAGCTGGAGAGAGAAGAAGAATGGTGCCTACAGTCTTTTTTGAGAGATGAGAAGAATGCTGCCAGACACGGGGCACAAGCCGTGCAGAGATGAGATGTTTTGTTCTGTGCATATTTTACCTGAAATGGACACTTTTCCACTTCAGTCTCTTCTTGTAACTAGCTTTTTCTAATTAAAATTACCTCTTTATAAATATCCTTTGTATCTTTTCTTCACTCTCAGACGGCCGGGTAAGCATTGAAATGTGTTCTGCATTTGTAACTTCACCCCATGCATTTTTTGATTAATGATGTAAAATAATATGTGTAAGTGGCTTTATCCCTAGCTATAATGGGGATATAACTATAACTATAGGCTTTATCCCTACGGAGTAAAAGGAGACTTATGATTATGCATTAAGGACTAAAGGTGGATTCTGATAAACCTGGTTTTATCAAGTAATGCCATATAGTGATAAGATATGTAACGGATTAGGGAAATGGACCTCCTCTGAATATAGAGAGTCCGTCCCAGTGCAAATAAAATAAAAGATTCCGCAACTTCAATCACTCGACGTTAAAGGTCGATGACTGACGGGGGTCGGAACGGTGCATTCGCTGTCTCTTGTCGGTCGGTGGTAACAACAACATTTTGTAGACTCGGTTGGTTCTGCGTGTCAACCACTTCACAGGACGCTGTTTGAGGTGTAGATAGGCAGACCAATGAGTTATGAAGTTATCGATCTGACCTAAGAGCGAGCGTGGGCATTCAACATGGCGTCCCTGGCGATGTGCATTTATACTAACCAAAATAGGTGCTAAACGGCCGAAGAAGACAGGACTACTGTCAAAAGCCTCTGGAGTAAAATTAAATCACAGATTTGGCTAAAATTAAAGTAGAAAGCGCTACTGGCGACTCGAGTGGAAGGCTCTACTCGGGGATATCACAAATGAATAGAAAGCTCTATCTTGGTGATTAAAGCAACGTTTACTCACAACTAAAGGGTAACATAATGTTTATAGAGCTCTGGGGGGAGTTACAAGTGCAGCATAATTTCGTGCTTTGCCCACAGGAAGCGAACTGGCCCTACCCAAGGCGAGGGCTCCCTAGCCCAAAGACACTGTTTGTAAGGAGGGGAGACTGGATGTGAAGCGAAGCCAAAACGGCCGTTCACAGAAAGGCGAGGGCTCCCTAGCCCAAAGACACTGTTTGTAAGGAGGGGAGACTGGATGTGAAGCGAAGCCAAAACGGCCGTTCACAGAAAGGCGAGGGCTCCCTAGCCCAAAGACACTGTTTGTAAGGAGGGGAGACTGGATGTGAAGCGAAGCCAAAACGGCCGTTCACAGAAAGGCGAGGGCTCCCTAGCCCAAAGACACTGTTTGTAAGGAGGGGAGACTGGATGTGAAGCGAAGCCAAAACGGCCGTTCACAGAAAGGCGAGGGCTCCCTAGCCCAAAGACACTGTTTGTAAGGAGGGGAGACTGGATGTGAAGCGAAGCCAAAACGGCCGTTCACAGAAAGGCGAGGGCTCCCTAGCCCAAAGACACTGTTTGTAAGGAGGGGAGACTGGATGTGAAGCGAAGCCAAAACGGCCGTTCACAGAAAGGCGAGGGCTCCCTAGCCCAAAGACACTGTTTGTAAGGAGGGGAGACTGGATGTGAAGCGAAGCCAAAACGGCCGTTCACAGAAAGGCGAGGGCTCCCTAGCCCAAAGACACTGTTTGTAAGGAGGGGAGACTGGATGTGAAGCGAAGTCAAAACGACCGTTCACAGAAAGGCGATGGCTCCCCTAGCCCAAAGATACTGTTTGTGAGGAGGGGAGACTACGTGACACGCAGCCAAGACGACCGTTCACTGAATGTTCCCTGGATGGCTACCTAGCCCGAGGCTACGTGACGCTAGCTAAAACGGCGTGTTCACTGGAACATGGGCTGACAAGCCAGGAGTGAACTGAATGCTAACTGGATGACAACCTCCAGCTCCAGGAGACGCTGAGGCAGCGGGAGCGGGAGCTCACGGCCCTGAAGGGGGCGCTGAAGGACGAGGTGGCCACGCACGACCGGGAGATCCGAGACCCTCAGGGAGCAGTACAGCACCGACATGGAGAGGCTGAGGAGCAGCATGGAGCAGGTGTCCCAGTCTCAGGCAGGTATCGAGACAGAGCGGCAGCGTGTGAACACCTCGGTGCGCTCCCTGCAGCAGCAGCTAGAGGACTGCAGGGACGAGAGTGCCCACTGGATGGAGCAGTTCCACACCACCAGAGACGAACTGCGAAGCACCAAACAGGAGCTGCTGCAGTCTCGTCTGGAGAAGGAGGAGTTTGAGGAGGAGCTGAAGGAGCTGCAGGAGCGAGATCACTCCCTGCAGTGCATAAGCCCAGGACCACGTGGTCACGAGGAAGTGAGGCAAGCGAGAGCAACCTATATATCTCCCCGTGGTGAACACTCAGGGGTGAGAGTGACATCTACAAGGTCTCACAGACAATCACCAAACATAACAGTCACTAACTACCCAGTCTGGACCGATAACTCTGATACACCATGGTCAATCCTCACCTTCACTGGACCGTCATTGACGAACTATGGTAGATGGGAAACAAGCATGGTAACGGCAGGAGGCTCTTACTACCGGAACCTGAGGAAACAGGTAATGGAAAAAAGGACCAAAAAGCCCCTGAAACCAGGCAAGGCAGTAATCACAGAGTGTGATTATGAGGTGTTTCACGCGGAGAAAATTGTCCATGTGACACTAAGTCAAGACCAATACAAGGAGATAGAGTCCTCACACATAAACTGGGACAGACTGGTGTCCCGTATAAAGGAACTACTGCAGAAAAGGGAAATCTATGCTGGCCACGGTACTAAGGACATGCCCTACCGACTAGCCATAAACCTGATGTGGGGCAGGTCTCGAGGATATGGCCAAAGAGGCATATGGTTGGGGAAAGCCGTAATCAGCGCGATCTCAAGCCTAAGGAGTGCAGGGCACACGGAGATCCGTCTCATGATGGAACCTAGGGACCATGAGTCAATAACCCTGGCCGTGGATAGAGCCGGGGAGGGTGAGGAAGACGAGGACGATGAGCCTGCATTGGTACCTCTCACTCCCCCTCCGAACCCTAAGGGATCGGGACCCGTACCCAGGAAAGAAAGGTCCAACTCCCAGAACTCCTCCCGAGCAGCGGAGAGAGGGAGATCATCCACACCCAGGAGACCGACAGTACCGTTCGAACCTGAAAAGGCGGAACCTGCGCGATCTCAGGCCAGGAGTATCCATAGACTTCTAGGCCGTCCCCCGGACTCAGGGGACGACCCAGCAAGTAGCGAACAGGAGTATACTGATCTAAATCAGGACTCAGGAATGGAGGGAGACCGGGATAGGTCAAGCTCCAGAGCATCCTCCAAGTCTTCATCTCGATCAAGATCTAGGGAGAGAGTTCGGTACCCGAGGGGCGAACCTCCTAGACCTCGAAACAAGAGAGCGAAACCGGTCAAACTGAGACCTATAGGCAAGGGGCCTACTCTGAAAGGCACCACCTTTCAGTCACCCTCGGGCTTGACCTGGAGCTCAGGATTGGAGGACGTCTCCGAAGAGAGTGAAGGAGACTTGGAAGGAAAGGAAACAGGGGATATTATGCCAGCATATCCCGTGAGATGGGGAACGGCTCAGGCCTTAGCCCGGTCACCCGTGGCAGAAAAAGTGTTGTCTCACCCTGGGGTAACAGAACCATACAAGCATGCACACTTACATGCAGGCTATGACATACTACGTGAACAGGTGTACAAGCTAGACAGGGCCATGGCTGAAATAGCCAGGAGAGAAAGAAACTGGTTGAACGAGGCCCCGTCCATAAGCACAATCCGAGCCCTGAGACACAGCACAGAGGAACACCGACCGGAAGTGAGCCCTCACTCCATACTAGCCCAATCTCCCGGAGACATTTACCGACCGAGAGGAAAGAGTTCACATACAGGCAGGAGTCTGCGTGGCAGCACCCAATATGGAGAAAGCAACAAAGCACAAGAATTGTTAAGCAAAACCCAAGTGCTCAAAAAACTGGCCCCAGAAATGCTTCGAGGGGAGACCCAGGCTGCTTATATCCATAAGTGTGCTCAGATTTTCCATGGGTCACCTCTCTATGATGACCCGGAGGCCGCTCGCATTTTGAGACACCTCAAAGGACTGGAGGTCCCCGAAGGGGCTTCAATGGCCCAAATGATGGAAATGGAAGTAAGAATCCCCGGTCAAGATCCAGGGGAAAATATGGTGGAGAAACTAATCCCACAGGTGCGAGACGGGAGCTTGTCTCTCACTGTTGCAGCAGAATCAGTCGTGGAACGCCTAGGCGAAGATCAGGCTTACTGCTTGAAAAGCTATTCATCGGTGTACCAGGTGGTAACCGTCTTGCAGCCAAATGCGCAGCATGGTCCCGAGACCAGTTACGGACGGAATGCATGCTGTATGACCAAGTCAAAATGCTTTCTCAACACAAATACTGTAAAGATGTCCGTCTTTTCTCTAAACCAGAGTAGAGAGGACGAAAGAATTTGTAATCTATTTCACGCAAAGGGGATTTCCTGACAGCTACCATCTGGTAGGTTAGCACCTGTACCAACCATATCAGCTGCATGAGATGTACACTCACCAGCGCCTATGGATAAAAATTGAGACTCTGCAAACTCTCATCAAGCTTAGCACCTTGACGCGGGGGGACAGAGCGAGCATCAGGGTCTCTATATCCGACGGGCCTATCAGATTTGTGGGGACTCGGAAGCTTCAGCATACAGGACGCTGTGGTGCTTGGGCGGCCGAGTCACTGGTTTATAGGTCTGTCAAAACGGATTGGAGGTTCTGGGGCTTAGAACATTCGTGAGTTGGGCTTTATGCTAATTGAATAGGTATCAAAAGCCGAAAGAATATGAACTGAAATAACTGCGGTCAGGGGCCTCTGGAGTAAAATTTATTACAGATTTGAGTTAAAAACCTTACTCAAGTGTGATCTTATCAGCAAGCAATCCTCTCCAACCAAGACTCCTCCTAAGTGCTCGAGATCTGGAACAATGAGTGACGTAGAGGTCTGCAAAGCGCAGCAGACAGCCTAAGAGGTAAAAAATCTATCAGGAACAAGAGAGGGTTCATAAGAAACCACTTGAAGTGGAGTTTACTCGCGACTAATAGGGCTAGGGAGCCCTAAAGTCACTTGAACTTGAAGTAACTAAATGCTTACTTAAAGTCAGAACTTAAGTAGAAAAAACTCTACTTTGTGAATAGCAGGCTGAAATAGCCATTGCGAATAGCAGGCTGAAATAGCCATTGCGAATAGCAGGCTGAAATAGCCATTGCGAATAGCAGGCTGAAATAGCCATTGCGAATAGCAGGCTGAAATAGCCATTGCGAATAGCAGGCTGAAATAGCCATTGCGAGCAGGCTGAAATAGCCATTGCGAATAGGAGCGAATAGCAGGCTAACTAGCCATTGCTAACAGGACGAGGCTACTCACATGATCAGACAGGTATATGATAACCTTGGACATGCCGGAAGTAGGAGGATGTTGGTATACCTGAGAACTAACAACATTCTCATACATAAAGCCAAACAAAGAGCGATAACAGTCCGAAAGGCCTGTGAACAATGTGCGCTGGTAAAGGTGCGCTGGTAAAGGGACAAAACCTGAACCAGTGCCGCATTCTTAGACAGGGGGGGGGGTCCCCCGGAGTCAGTGGACGACGCAGCGAATGGCAAGAAGGAATATACTGACTCAGGTCAGAAATCGGAAATGGAGGAAGACCGGGATAGGTCAAGCTCCAGAGCATCCTCAGGGTCCTCATCTAGACCTCCCAGACCTCCCAGACCTCCCAGACCTCCCAGACCTCCCAGACCTCCCAGACCTCCTAGACCTCCCAGACCGGACAGAGAGACATCAGCCTGGACCCAGGTTACAGGGCGACGAGAGCCCTGAATGGACCTGAAAGAGAGAAAAAAAAATGAGTCCTCTGTGGACTGTATCTGTGATGTCCTGCGAGGCCTACGAACAGGGTCACACGACCAGGCCAACCACACTTCAATAGAGGACTGCTGCTACAATTCTCGGGGACCCGTGGGGGTCGCCCGAGAAGTGACAAATCAACCTACCTCAAACTATGGGAGAGATCCAAGAGGTCAGAGGGGGTGACCCCAAGATGACCAAGATGACCAAGATGACCAAGATGACGAAGACGACAACAACCTGGGTGCATCGGCCGGGAACAACAGATGCAAGTCTTCCCGCCGGATACCAAGCAACAACGTGACCCCTATCCTGTCGAGCCGTCCAGCCAGGGAACAACAGATGCAAGTCTTCCCGCCGGCTACCAGGGTAACAAGGTACCAAGATGGCAGAGGGGGTGTGGAGAGTCACAGCCACGTGACCCCACAATCGCCATCTCGTCCCCCAGTACAGACGCTATTAAGACAATGGAAAATGACCGACCAGGATGACAGAGGGGGTGTAAAGTGTCACAGCCAACTGAGTGACACTTTGTATAATGACATCCTGTTCTCTCTGTCCCTTGTATGATTTAATAGGTTTATTGTATATATCTGTTTTAAATCTAGGCATATGTTACTGTAGGTGTCTAGATGTGATATGTATTCATATATATATATATATACATATATATGTGTATACGTATATATATGCATATACGCTTTGAACAAGTATCTAGGCCTGGGCTGGTAATGCCCAGTCAGAAAGGAGCGGAGAAGAGAGGGGCCACTATAGCCGTATAAACTATTTTTCACATGTAATAATCATGGAAACATATATATACTGTTGGTATAAAGGTATATATATATAATGCTATATTAATTATATGTTTCATAATTATAATTATATGATATGCTTGGCGATGATACCTACAGAAGGTATCATAACCCTTGCCTGTTATGCCTGTTTCTCTTACTGTTAGAGTGAGTCAGAACGAGAGTGGCCCCATGCAGTAAGGGAGTGAACGGCTGGAATGTAAAGGCCATGAAGAGGGAGCTCCAGTCAGAGGGGCATTGTATTCTTATGAACTATGCATCTGTCTCCCTCCCTCCTCTCCGGCCGGCAGACGCATTAAACTGGTTAACCCTTTGTGGGGTCTGAGTGAGATGGGGAGAGAAGGGACTTTCAGTTACTTAAAAAACCACTAGGTAACGAGAAGTAACGTTAGTACCAAGAAGGAGGAGCTCATACGAATTACGTATTGTACTCTGGTTTGCTAAACAAAAATGACAGCCTGTGACTTCACTGGGTTTAGACCAATCGGAAATATTGTAAGATGGATATAAAAGGGACGGTTGCCCTTTCAAGAGCCAGATTTTACACGGAGCTGGAGAGAGAAGAAGAATGGTGCCTACAGTCTTTTTTGAGAGATGAGAAGAATGCTGCCAGACACGGGGCACAAGCCGTGCAGAGATGAGATGTTTTGTTCTGTGCATATTTTACCTGAAATGGACACTTTTCCACTTCAGTCTCTTCTTGTAACTAGCTTTTTCTAATTAAAATTACCTCTTTATAAATATCCTTTGTATCTTTTCTTCACTCTCAGACGGCCGGGTAAGCATTGAAATGTGTTCTGCATTTGTAACTTCACCCCATGCATTTTTTGATTAATGATGTAAAATAATATGTGTAAGTGGCTTTATCCCTAGCTATAATGGGGATATAACTATAACTATAGGCTTTATCCCTACGGAGTAAAAGGAGACTTATGATTATGCATTAAGGACTAAAGGTGGATTCTGATAAACCTGGTTTTATCAAGTAATGCCATATAGTGATAAGATATGTAACGGATTAGGGAAATGGACCTCCTCTGAATATAGAGAGTCCGTCCCAGTGCAAATAAAATAAAAGATTCCGCAACTTCAATCACTCGACGTTAAAGGTCGATGACTGACGGGGGTCGGAACGGTGCATTCGCTGTCTCTTGTCGGTCGGTGGTAACAACAACATTTTGTAGACTCGGTTGGTTCTGCGTGTCAACCACTTCACAGGACGCTGTTTGAGGTGTAGATAGGCAGACCAATGAGTTATGAAGTTATCGATCTGACCTAAGAGCGAGCGTGGGCATTCAACAATTGTTCATTGGGATAATTGTTGCTTGGACATTCGCTCACTGTGTGTATTCACACCGAAGATACTGTCACTTGGATAATTATTGGGACTTCGCTCACAGTGTTTTTTTGCACCGAAGATTCTATCACGTGGATTTGTGTTTGGGACGTTACTCACAGTGTGTATTTACACCGAAGATTCAGTCACTTGGATTACTCTGTTTTTGGGACAAGTCACTTCTCCTGTCACCTGCTCTGTTCCCAACTGTACTCTGAGCTAACCCGCTCCCTCTCTCCCTCTCGGTCCGTTTACCACCTCGGAGAGCTGCCGAGAGGAGTCTGCAGAGCGGCTCTGACGTCACCGTCTGCTTCCCCAGACGAACCATCCCGGGAGAAGCTGCAGAGCAGCAACATTCATCTATGCTTGTATCCCAGTCTTTGTTTGTTCTCTACCAAGTTTATGCTGTTATTTAGTGAAATAAAACAAGCCCTTGTTTTTGGCAACTCTGAAACAACTCTCTTTGTGTCGTAGCGTTTGGGGTCGGTGTCAAACCATAACACTCTCTCTCTCTCTCTCTCTCTCTCTCTCTCTCTCTCTTGGATCAATGACGAAAGTATTTTTCTGCTCTGCATCCCCTTAACAATTGTTTGTATTGAGCCGTACTGTATTGTACCCATTCTGCAATCTGTTCATACAAATTTCAATCAATAAAGGAGCTGTTAGGCTACTGCTCGCCATTCATCAACCGAGACATTGCTGATTGTTTATTTATTTTATAAGACAAGACTATGACTACCAACTGCCTAGCCAGCCGTGTATCAATCTTGGATGTAATGAATGATAACATTACCACACTGACTGTGTCGATGGCTCATTGATTTAACTACTGTAGCTAGCAAGCCAAGTTACTTACCATTTGTGCAGCTTCAAATGTCGAACGAAGTTGGAAGTTGTTGCTTCTCCATTTGTGATTTTCGACCCGCACGTTTTGCATACTGCAATTTGTTTTTTGTTGACCACCACGTCGTTTTTATAAGCAAACGAAGCAATCTTTGGTATCATTTTCCACTGGATCCGTCGTTATTAACTTTCGTAACGTTACTTCTTCTCTCGCGCACATTGATTGGATGCTGTCGGATAGTTTCAAACAAAGTGGGCTACTTTGAGCCAAGACACAATTAACATTTAACTAAAACGTTCTTTTCTTTGTGCTTGACAAAAGAGAAATAGTGAGAATATCCAATATCATGTGTAAAAACTCGACTACTGGGCGCAGCCATGACAGTCTAAGTAAACAAAACACGACCACAACGTGTCTCCGCAGGTGACACAGGAGCCAGGACTGTGCGAATGAAGTGTCTATTCGCTGGAAATTTATTAATTCACGGCACATTTAATAACATAATTTTTTATCGTTGGGCATGGGGGAAAGTATCAAGTCTTCTCAAGTCAAAAGGCTCAAGTCCAAGTGAAGTCACGAGTCATTGGTGTTAAAGTCAAAGTCGAGTTGCAAGTCTTTTTTGATTTGGTCAAGTCAAGTCTAAAGTAATCAAATTCGTGACTCGAGTCTCGAGTCCAAGTCATGTGACTCGAGTACACACCTCTGAGTAGTAGTAGTAGTAGTAGTTGTTTATTCAGTCATCATCTCACACAATACAATATTTGATTTTACAGTGACTGAAAAGGTAAAAAAGAATGTGAACAGCCAAACAAAACAAAAAATCTGATATGAGCAATAAATCAGAATCGAGCACTAAGGCCTGCACTGTGGATGTAGCCTAAGACTAATTGCATCCTTAAAATTCATCACTGTTGAAAACCTTGCCAACGTCCAATTATGGGATTAAGTGAGTCCAAATGTTGTATAAACAAGGGCACCAGTGCTTTATAGGCGCTTGGACGGGTGTGTGGGGACCAATCAGACGCTGCCGTTTGGCTGCGACTGTAAGCAAACACACACACACACACACACACACACACACACACACACACACACACACACAGTGACTTTATTAAGTGCACACACCAGGCTGAGTGTGTACACTTTATTAAGTGTACAGTACAGGTGTACCTAATAAAGTGGCCACTAGAAGGCATGACGTGTGCATGCATGGACCTGCTGACCTTGCAGCTGGCTTCACAAGGTCACGCGGGAATACGTTCAAGTTACGCTCTTGAGCCAGAACCACAGTGGTTCAGACCAATCAACGACCTTTGAGGAACTACTGGTAGCTATGGGGGCGTGGTTTTTTGATCACCTGCCAAGTTGTTTTTACATTTGACATTTTAGTCATTTCGCGACTTACAAGTTCTGTATGACAGGTCAGCAGGAAGGGTACAACTCTTTCAGCTGAATAACAATGTTCATCAAACAGTGTTGAAACTTGGGTGCTGGAGTGCATAGTAGTAGAGAGAGACATATTAGAATAGTAGGCAGGTAGTAGGGCTGACCCCGATTAGTCGAATAGTCGACTAATCGATCGAAAGGAGCCGTAGTCGACTGCCAACCTCTTAGTCGAATGCAAAAAAAGTTTAAATGCCTAAGAAAACGGGCACAGAGGCACTGACAGAGGATTTCACCCATCTAATGAACACACTAGACTAGACAAATATCAAGATGTATCCATCAGTGGACCACTTGCATGCTTTCGCAGAGGACAAGAAGCCTTCAGTCAAAGACATTAAGCACCCCCACAGCCCAAATGGAATGATAAAAAAAATATATATACTATTTTTTTTGTTTGCATTCAGGGGGGTAGTCGACTACCAGTCGACTATCGGCACATTTCGGCCAATCAAAGTCGACTATCCAAATCCTTAGGCGGGGACAGCCCTAGTAGGTAGAAATATAGGCAAGGAAGATTATTTTGTGGAAAAGTACATGATAGTAGAAGACAGTATGAAGGTTATTATTTTTTTTTTCATTTCAGTTATTGATTGAATAAGTGTGCTTTTATTCGATGTTCTTGAAAGTGCCGGTCCTATTCCAGTCTCAAAGGAAGACTTAATAATGGACCTCCCATCCAACCATCCATCCAGCCAGCCAGTCTGCTGTCCACCCACAGAGTGCAGTTATAATAGACGTTCTTCTTCTATCTTTGTACTTCATTACAGCTAATTACAGCTCCATGAAATGATGAGGTAGCAGTCCCTATGAGACAAGGTGTTGCTATTTTATCTACATCGTTTCATGGAGCTGTAATTAACATGACACACAGGACCTAATGTCTCTGATGACATCACCGGTGGCCACATTCAAACTCATTTACTCTCAATAACTTGTCAAACTAAATGAACGTGTGCAAAACTGTTCAGAGTTTTTTTTATGTGAGATTATGTGAATCAGCATTAATGTATGGGGAAGTACCCCCTTAACTTTACCCATCCATATCTATCTGAATATACTGTACCTGCATATAATCCTTCTATATACCTACTTATACACCTGCATATATTATAACTCTGTATGATAGCATGTACAATAATGCTGTATATACCATATATATTAGTGGTGTAACGGTACACGTATCACGTATCCATACTGAACCGTTTCAGTTAGGGATGTCCGATATTATCGGCCTACCGATATTATCGGCCGATATCGGCATTAAAATGTGATATCCGAAAATATCGGTATCGGTTTTAAATTTTTTTTTTTTTTTCTTTTTTTTTTTACATTTCTAGAACCTTTATTTACCCAGGCAAGCAAGTAAGAACAAATTCTGATTTTATTTATTGTCAAAAGTATGCATAATGTTGTGTTAATTCCACAACAAGAGATATGTAATGTTAATTACCTGAAATTATTCAGTTTTTTGGGGGGGAAACCCTGCATATATTGGTATCGGTTGATATCGGTATCGGAAATTAAGAGTTGGACAATATCGGTATATCGGTATATCGGTATCGGTAAAAAAGCTAATATCGAGCATCCCTAGTTTCAGTACTTGACTTTCGGTTCAGTACGCGCTGTGTACCGAACTAATGCAACGGTACATTTAAGCACCAACGGAATGCACATGCAGAATTTTTTTTTTGTGCAGAATTGAATTCAAAACGCCAAGTTCACCCCTTCCCAAAATATTACTTGCGCAAAGGGCCGGCTGTTCGTTCAACCCACGCACAACACAGAGATTACCTGTCATGTAGCATAGCCTCAGAGTATGGCACACACAGACACACGCACGCACGCACGCACACACACACACACACAAATTAAGTCAATTATTAATTTTAATATAGAATATTCATTGACAGCCCTACTTAACAGTTACTGCATCACCCCTGAGTGGAACATGGAAAGCCAAATAAATACATTTAAACTTAAACTTTCCCCCACTGTACCGAAAACCCGTGCCGAACCGTGACTTCAAAACCGAGGTACGTACCGAACCGTGGTTTTTGTGTACCGTTACACCCCTAATATATATATATATATATATATAAATTCGTACTGTATATTAGGGGTGTAACGGTACACAAAAACCATGGTTCGGTACGTACCTCAGTTTTGAAGTCAGTTTGGTACGGGTTTTCGGTACATGTTCCACTCAGTGATGTAGTGTGCAGTAACTTTTAAGTAGGGCTGTCAACGAATATTCCACTTTTTCTACCCGTTTTCTATTTTTCTCCCATCCCAATTTCATATTATCCAATTCTTCCCTCCCCTGTCTTGAACGTTGCTAGACTATGCCTCCCACTGGTCGGCTGTAGTGAGGACAGAAGCCTTGCATCACGTGTCCCCTCCGGTAAACGAGGAGGCAGCCTGTTGCATCTTTTCACCGCAGCAGCTCGAACTCTCAGTGGCGAGGAGTAACGCGTGGGAGGCTCACACTGCCCCCGTCACTTCCTGCTTCCGTCGCACCGGCATCACCAAACCGACCTGTAGGAGTCGCTGTCCACAACGTCCAATCCCCACCCACCGGCTTTCCCACCCTCTAACACTTGCCAATTGTGTTAGTATGAACGACCGGCCTGCCGGTAGCAACGCCGAGAGCTGGGCTCGAACCCAGCGTCTCCTGCGTTAGTGGCGAGCGCCTTGCCCACTGTGCCAATCAGCCGCCCTCAAATTAATAATCTAAACATTTAAAATACAAACACAAAAAAAGTCTAATTAAAATATAAAACCACAAACATTGAAGTGCTCACGAGAAAACATCACAACAAACAAAACAAGTGAATCAAAGCTCACTCAATATTCATAAGTCAGATATCACAATTCTCTAACCATAAAATACATATTCCATAATCAGTCCATAAGAACAAAACCGATCAAAATCGTTTAAATGATTTTAACTCATAATATAGCATAACTTTTCTCAAGTCACCGATCACGTTTATATTTCCATACTAATTTCCATAATAAGTCAAAAAAGCTAAAAGTGGGGCGGTCAGGTGGGCGTAGCCGAGATTGCGCTCGTCACCAATGCAAGAGGCTGCGGTCTCGACTCCAGGAGTCAGCATTGCTTGAGGCTTGGGCTGATCGCTATACTAACTCGTTTGGCTGGGTTAGGGGGACGGAAGCCGTGGGTTGGAAACTGGCGTTGTGGACAGCGACGCCTACAGGTCAGGTCTGGGCGCCTGCTCAGCGGAGGCAGGACTTGAGGAAGGCAGCGTGACCTCTCTTCACCAATGAGAGTCCTCGCTGCCAGGTGAGAAGAGAGCCACTGGCTGTCGCCGCACGTGTCGGAGGAAGCGTGCGGATACTTCAGGGTTCCCTTGTACCGACCAGTAGGAGAACATGCGCACAACAACCAGGTAGGGGAGGAGGCGGGAATTGGCACAACGACTAAATTGGGACGGGGAGAAAACAGAGAAAAATCGGAGAAAGAAGGATACAAAGAAAAAAGCTAAAAGTGCTAAAAGCTAAAAAGCTAAAAGTGTTTAGGCACCCTGTGGCACTCTATTCATCAAATAATCACCCATGCTCCCCTGCTGTCACGCAGGCCGGCGTGAGGGAGAGTTTGACAGATAGGCTCTGAACTCGAAACAGATGCACTCAAAGTGTCCTCAATCAATGCGAGGAAGGACTTTTAAAAGTGCTGACTCCCTCCAGACGGTACACTCAAAGAGACATTTTACGGCTCAGATTACATCTTAATATCGGCACGGACGAACGTTGCCAAATATGAAATGGATACTTAAAGCACTGTGGGCCTGATTCACACTTTTGAGAGGGGCGCCGCACACGCTGTGGAGATCACACCACGCTACTCCACATTCAGAACTTGGATTCAAGATTAAACTGGACTTTGAAGAAGTCTTTATTTGTAGCACACATTGCAACGTAGTCTTGCAGCGACACACACATGCGCTGGGACTAGGGCTGTCTTAAATACTTCGAAGCTTTCGTTCGATGGGCATGGGATTCGAATGGGAAAATAAAATTTGCTAAATCAACTCTGCCTCTCTTTGTTAACTACAACAAGCAATGCTGTTTGTTATTTAAGATGAGGTCGGACTCGGCACTGACAGATTTGTGTTCATTGGGCTGCTTTTATAAAGCCTCAAATGATGGCTTACAATATTTCATGAAAGCAAAGTGTTTTGTTTGTCGAAGATTTAAAAAGGTTTAAACTTTTATATATATATATATATATATATATATATATATATATATATATATATATATATATATATATATATATATATATATTTATATATATTTATTTATTATTATAATTTTTTTTTATCTCGAAGCTTCTAATTAAAATCGAATCTCGGCCCCGAAGCTTCTAATGCCAAAAAAAAATCGAAGGTCAGCCCTAGCTGGGACACATAGGAAACACACACATGCATTTTTTTTTTCATGGGTGGTCGATGAAATGTCTCTCTGCACTTGACCCATCCCGTCATCCTTCCCCCCCAAGGGCAGCCGGGAGCAGACATGGGCTGCGGCGTGGGGTCGCGCCCGGGGACCAATCCAAGTGCTCCTGTCCGTCTTCGTCAGGGACGCGACAGCGTTAGTGATCTGTTCTGCATGTTTTTCCATTGGGTTTATCTCTTGTTCTGGGGGGGAAACCCTTGCGAGCACAGGGGAGAACATGCAAACTCCACACAGAAAGGCCCGGGAGATACCCCACCTAGGTACCTGGCAATCCGGCAACCTGGTCCCCAAGTGGGAATCGAACCCAGGACCTTCTGGCTGTGAGGCGACAGTGTTAACCACTACACCACCGTGCCACATGGGAGTAGGTTCCTCCAAATGGGCAGTGTGGCGTTTGGTGCCATTGTTTACGTGCATATGAAAATTAAAAACCTTTACTAAAGTTAAAGGTGTTAGATAGATAACATGCAACCACTAGATGTCGCACTAGAGCACCAGCATGTCATTTATCCAATCAGGTGCAATCCACGTGGGGGAAATGGAAAGCAGGGAGACATGCCTGCAACATGTAAACAACAACATTTGTTATTGAATAATCAATTAATTAATCAATACTTGTTTTGGGGGAAAAGCAATAGTTTTATTCTGCACCTTTTTAAGATCTGAGGATGTATTCTTTTTTTTTAGCACCTCACCAATTTTTTGGACGAGGGAGACGTATCCTTTGAAAACGCTGTTGCCCCAAAACCTTCCCCTTAGATACAAACTTGGCAGGCGGTAAGCAGCGGCTTGAAGACATTTACATATTTCTGGCGCGCCGTCCAATTTCGGCGTAGCCAAGGTCTGAATACGAACATCTCCTCCTGCTTATCTCTTGTATTCAGTCTGAGGACTTACTCACCGTAGCAGTCAGAAATACATTCTCATAGAGTCTTGCTCCGTGTTCTAACAATACCACTATTCCATGCCCTCGACAGGAAGGGTGACAAAGTGGCAGCATGCTTGGCTGATGACGGTGGCTAGAAGCTGAAATGCTGTCACAGTTCACAGAATCTAAGATACGATATGCAAGATATTCCTCTAGCAGTGTTTCTCAACTGGTGGGTCGCGACCCAAAAGTGGGTCGCGGGGCCATTTTGAGTGGGTCGCGGATGTGTGTAAAAAAAAAAAAAAAAAAAGTAAACAAAAAAAGTTTTTTTTTTTTTTTTTTTTTTTTACTACCTATCTTTGTGAAAGTGGCTTCTCAGCTCTGGTCCAGCTGAAGACAAAGCGGGGGAACAGATTGGACATTGAGCATGACCTCAGAGTTGCTTTGTCTACCATCACCCCAGACTTTGAGACTCTTGTCAGGAGCAAACATCATCCCCAGTTATCCCATTAGTTCCCTGCATGTTAAGCTAAGAAGTCTGCTAAGAAGGATATATTATTTATTATTATTATTATTATTTTATTTCATTGTGTTTTTAGCCCTTAGTTGCACTTTTGTTGCAACCCCAGTTATCCCATTAGTTCCCCCAAACGTAGGTCTGTTATGTTAAGCTAAGAAATCTGCTAAGAAGCATATTATTTATTATTATTTTATTTCATTGGGTTTTTAGCCCTAGTTGCACTTTTATTGCAATCCCAGTTATCCCATTAGTTCCCCCAAACTTAGGTCTGTTATGTTAAGCTAAGAAGTCTGCTAAGAAGCATAATTATTTATTATTATTATTTAATTTCATTGGGTTTTTAGCCCTAGTTGCACTTTTGTTGCAACCCCAGTTATCCCATTAGGGGCGACAGTGGCTCAGGAGGTAGAGCAGTCGTCTGGCAATCCGGAGGTTCCAGGTTCGATTCCTGCTCCTCCCAGGCAGCGTGTCGATGTGTCCTTGAGCAAGACACTTAACCCCTAATTGCTCCCGATGAGCAGGTTGGCACCTTGCATGGTTGCCTCCGCCATCGGTGTGTGAATGGGTAAAATGCGAGGAACAAATTGTAAAGCGCTTTGGATAAAAGCGCTATATAAAAAAAAGCAGCCATTTACCATTAGTTCCCCCAAACTTAGGTCTGTTATGATAAGCTAAGAAATCTGCTAAGAAGCATATTATTTATTATTATTTTATTTCATTGGGTTTTAGCCCTAGTTGCACTTTTGTTGCAAACTCAGTTATCCCATTAGTTCCCCCAAATTTAGGTCTGTTATGTTAAGCTAAGAAATCTGCTAAGAAGCATATATTATTTATTATTCTTTTATTTCATTGGGTTTTTAGCAATAGTTGCACTTTTGTTGCACTTTTTTGTGTTTATTTCATGTTTTGAAAGATTGCGTATTACTGCAAATATTTATTTTTTACATAAATCATAGTGGTTCAAAATTTTGGGTCGCGACTTAATGACTAAGGAAAATGTTGGGTCCCGAGGCTAGACCAGTTGAGAACCACTGCTCTAGTGATCCCCTTGGGGGAATGTGGGCATCATAGCAGCATGGGGGAGGGGAGGTGCAGGCATGGGCAGGGTAATAGTAGAAAGGTATAAATATAGGCGATAAAATATTATCTGAATATAAAGTAATGAGAAAAATAAACAGTGTAAACAATATAATTAACTCTATAAAAATACGAGAAAAATAAACAGTGTATATAGAGGTGCAGATGAGGTTCTGTATGCCCTACTTATATTATATGTTACAATAAATATAGCCAATAAAACATTTTAATCTATTTATCTATTTAATTAATGAGTAAAAGTAAACAGTATACACAAGGTGCACTATACACAAGGTACCCTAACTGGCATGATGTACGTCATACGTTGTAGTCCGTGCAGGTTTTGGTGGTTAACAGTCAGATGTTTATTTAAAAAAGCCTTGTTGGTTGGTCTGCCACTTGAAGAAATGCTGTTAATACTGTTGTTAAGAGGACGTAGAATGCGTTCTTTCAACATGATTTTCAACTCTATTAATCAACTCCCTGGCGCTCAGTCTCTCTCTCTCTGCCTTACTTACTCCCAGGGGTGTCAGCTTCCTGCCTCACAGCTCCTCTCAACAAAGCCCCTCTAATGTTGTCTGCATCAAGCCTTGGCCTCCAGGAAATATCAATTGATTGATTGATTGATTGATTGATTGATTGATTGATTGATTGATTGATTGATTGATTGATTGATTGATTGATTGATTGATTGATTGATTGATTGATTGATTGATTGAAAACGTTATTAACAGATTGCAGAATGGGTACAATACAGTACGGCTCAATACACACAATTGTTAAGGGGATGCAGACCAGAGAAAGACTTTCATCTTGTTTACATCAGGGTCCCCCATTTTCAATTCATAATGACATTTATGACATACACAATTATACAGATATATATCATGACATTTAAGACATACATGGCATACAGGTATACAGTACTGTTACATTTGTGACATACAAGATATGCAAATATACAGTACTGTTAAACAGAGATCCTAACAGGAAATATATACATACGAGGGGGAGGAAACTGTACATTAGGAGGCGGTGGGTGGGTGGGAGGGGGGGTTTGGACATTTACGGGGGCCAGTTTCAAATTGCAGCCTCCCGTAGGTGCTCTTTTAGAGTGGTTTTGAAGGTGGGTAGGGATTCACATTCCTTTACAGCTGTGGGTAGGGCGTTCCACATGATGATGTGGCATAATTTGCTAAACGTGTTTAGTCCCTTGTTTCAGCCGAATCTGGGTTGAACATGATTTGTGGAGCTCCCTCTGGTGTTGTGGTCGTGGTATTCACTGACCTTTGGGAAGTATTTCGACATGTAGCTACATGGGTACCTTAGTGGTGTTGTAGACCAGGCCCATTGCAAGTAAATCAACTTGTATCTGCAGTTTAATAGGTTGAATAAGGTCACACACAGTTATTACTGATTACTCATTTAATTTTTTTAATTACTTTACTGATTACTGATTGTATCAGTTACATTACTCATTATGTTATTCGTTACTTTCGCTTACCACCACCACCCCCTTCTCCAAAAGAGTAATGTACAACCTGTTCAGCTTCTGTTGTTAGTAGGGATGCTCGATAATGGCTTTTTTACCGATACCGATATACCGATATTGTCCAACTCTTAATTTCCGATACCGATATCAACCGATACCGATATATGCAGGGTCCCCCCCTTTTTTTTTTTTATAATTTCAGGTAATTAACATTACTATCTCTTGTTGTGGAATTAACACAACATTATACATACTTTTGACAAGAAATAAAATCAGAATTTGTTCTTACTTGCTTGCCTGGGTAAATAAAGGTTATAGAAATGTAAAACAAATTAAATATATATATATATTTTTTTTTGAAAACCGATACCGATATTTTCCGATATCACATTTTAATGCCGATATCGGCCGATAATATCGGACATCCCTAGTTGTCAGCTGTCCAGATGTCAGCTGTGGTGGTGTAGCTCCAGATTCTGGGCCCCATGAAAGAATGTATTTGTAGGCCCCCAGTGAATGCGAGCGCGCGCAAGCGCGCAACCGTTTCTTTTTTTGGCCATTTCTTTATTGATGAAAACGCATAATATGGTTTTTACCTATACATTCGGATCAGCAGTTCAGCACCTGCACTGTTGGTGGGTGAGCCTAGTAAAGGATGTCGCATTGCGTTCATCTTCAATGAATGGACCAATGCAATAGTCTACCAAAGCCCCCCTTCTCTCTCTATATATCTCACACACACACACACACACACACACACACACACACACACACACACACACACACACACACACACACACACACACACACACACACACACACACACACACACACACACACACACACACACACACACACACACACTTCAGAAACAAACATAGTATCAATGAGAGCATCAATAATACACCTGAGTGATGTCTAGTAAAAAAAAAAAAAAAAAATGATTTTTTTTTTTTTTTTTTTTTTTGCCCCCCCCCCCCCAGTGCTGGGCCCTTGGAATCATCCTAAGCTACCCCCCCCCCCCCCAGCTACGCCCCTGTGTGGTGCAAACAAAGTCTACCTCTCTGAGTGTGGTCTTCTAATTAGCTTCCATCACCCCATATTCTCTGTCTGTCTGTAGCCAGCAAACACCTTTCTCTGTTGGCACCTTGACACTGTTCTTTGTGGGTATTTTCTCTATGATGCGTTGTAATGAGGGTGAGTCAACCGTAGAAATAGGCACCATCTCCTCAACAATATACCCAGCGACAAGCTTCTTCAGACCTTCTCCACTCACAGGGTGGTTATTTGCCCTGATCTTATGATCCAGTTTATGTTGTTTTGTTTACATCCATCAGTGGCTCTGGTAGAGGCTTCCCTGTAAGTGTCAGGTTTCACATTGTCGTGCTGCCGTGTCAGATGCTTCATCAAATTAGATGTTGTATATTTTGTGGTTGCAAACTTTTTGCTCCCCCCACATAGTTTACAACAGACTTATTGAACACATAACGTTACCTCACTTCCTCACCCGCCATGCTGCTTTTTGGCTAGTAGCCAGACGTGACCTCGCTATTTTGGAAATTGTAAAACCTTACTTTACTTGTTACTGGGAAAGTAATACGATTACAGTAACGCAGTAAAACTGGTCACAAATACGTATATATATACGTGGTCCTCGCTGACCACAGATCAGCACTCATACTCGGGGAAGACTTGTGTGAATACGAGCATCGATGCATTAAGTTGAGTCCATCAGAATTACTTTGTATAAACAAACAGCACTGTGAATGGTGTTGTTCCGATGGTGAAGTGCAGTTCCATTCCTTTTGAGAATGTAGAAATGTGACAGTATACCGTTAAGGGGGATTGATTGATTGATTGAAAACTTTATTAACAGATTGCAGAATGGGTACAGTACAGTACAGCTCAATACATACAATTGTTAAGGGGATGCAGACCAGAGAAAGACTTTCGTCTTGTTTACATCAGGGTCCCCCATTTTCAATTCATCGTAACATATATGACATACAGATAGACAGTACTGCTACATCTATACATTTATGACATACCAGATTTGCAAATACAGTACTGTTTGTGATACGAAAAGAGTCCAGAAAAGAAGTATATACATTTGACGTAGAAACTGTACATTGGAGGAGGTTGGGTAGGTGGGGGGGGGTACTGTACATTGGAGGTGGTTGGGTGGGGGGGAGGTTGGGTAGGAGGGGTGGGTGGGGGACACTGTACAACTGTACAAGCAACACTGTACATTGGAATATTGACAAGACCATACTTGGTAATTTTTACTGTACATTGGGGGGGGTTGTGTTAGGACATTTACAGGGGCCAGTTTCGAATTGCAGTCTCCCGTAGGTGTTTTTTGAGAGTGTTTTTGAAAGTGGGTAGTGATTCACATTCCTTTACAGCTTTGGGTAGTGCGTTCCACATTGATGTGGCATAATTGCGAAACGTGTTTAGTCCCTTGTTTGAGCCGAATCTGGGTTTAACATGATTTGTGGAGCTCCCTCTGGTGTTGTGATTGTGGCATTCACTGACCTTTGGGAAGTATTTTGACATGTACATGGGTACCTTGGTCGTGTAGTGTATCTTGTAGACCAGGCCCATTGCAAGTTGCTGTACTCTGTCGGAGGGGCATAAGTCATAAAAGGAGGGAAAAAACTATATGACGGGGAGAGAATGAGACATGTTTGATATGGTGTTCACCAAGGGAGTTCTCTGAGGATAGAATGAGACATGTTTGACCAAGAGAGTTCTCTGAGGAGAGAATGAGACATGTTTGATATGGTGTTCACCAAGAGAGTTCTCTGATGAGAGAACTTATGTTATTGGTACAGTAGTTGTTATTATGTGTGTAGGGATTGATCCATTTACATTTACATGTAGCTACATGGGTACCTTAGTGGTGTAGTGTATCTTGTAGACCAGGCCCATTGCAAGTAAATCAACTTGTATCTGCAGTTCAATAGGTTGAATAAGGTCACACACAGTTATTACATACACACAGTTTAGCTTGCAGCAGATTCAATAATACGTTAATACTGGGATGGAGAATCAACACTTGTGTACCTTGTTAACAAATCTTGAAAGTGTTGTTTTTTGGCGGGAAGTCCCATCAGTGAGACCTAAAGGAAATGTATTTGCACATCTAAGTAAAAAACACACAAGTGAAACCTAACGAAAATAAATGGGCATATCCAAAAAGCGTGATCTCAAGAAGGTGCTGAACGAGCTCAGTGGCAGTTTCTTCATGTCTGGTCATTGTTAGCATGGTGTTATTCACTGTCAAAAATGCAAAGAAAAATCATTATTTATATTCTCCTTTGTTTCATCACAATTTCCTCAAGCCTAGTAACAGACACAATATTTCTGACACTGGGAATACATTCCCTGCGATCCATAGATGTCCCTAGATACCAAGAACATGCAAATGGACCATGTAGAAGTGGAGCAATCTTCCATTTACTTGGGTATGTATTTTTAGGCGGATTTTCATAAAATAGCCTGTAGCTTGTATGTTAACTGTAATTGCATGTTAACTGTAATTACATGTTAACTGTAGCTTGTATGTTAACTGTAATTGCATGTTAACTGTAATTGCATGTTAACTGTAATTGCATGTTAATTGTAGATTGCATGTTAACTGTAGATTAGCACATTGCCCTTTTGCACAGAATGTCAGTATTGCACAAGCTATTGCACTGGATAAGCATACATAGATCATGTATGTATTTTATAGAAAGTTGTAAACACAGATTGTAATCGTATACGTACTATTTTAAT
Organism: Notolepis coatsorum; assembly: GCF_963971535.1. Taxonomy (NCBI): domain Eukaryota; kingdom Metazoa; phylum Chordata; class Actinopteri; order Aulopiformes; family Paralepididae; genus Notolepis; species Notolepis coatsorum. The sequence continues at coordinate 145,778,963 of NC_140173.1, read as the reverse complement.
TAAAATGGTCACAGATCAGGTTTAGCCACGCCATTCAAATGACTGGAAGAGTGTAACGTCGACACCTAGCAGTCACATCAAGAGCTATAATGTACCTAAAAAATTACTGAAAAAATTGTTGAGTTTCCCCTGTGCTTGTTTATATGAATGCTACATGAATGCTGCTTTAACCTCTCGAACCACTGAGCTCATTCCGCACCTTCTTGAGATCAAGTGTACAAAAAATCTAAGCAAATTAACAAAAGGGCAGATGATTTACAGGGTTTTTTGTAGATATTTGTAAAGGTTTTTACTATTTAGAGATACTATGACTGTTAGCTGCTACAGTAAATATGTACTTAAACATTCAAACTGTGATAATATGGAAAAAACCATTTCATTCATTTTCTCGCGATCTGACTTCCAGACATGCATCTCCTACCACTGGGCCCAGTCACAAATATCAACCTCGATGGTAAGAGAAATACCAAAATATACTGCTTCCCGGTGAAATTAATGAAAAATCTCAGAAACCTTGCCTTCCCTCAAAACTGTGAACAGGATTGTTATTCACGCTGGAGGATATTATATGAACAGACAGAGACACTAACAATAATGAGGCAAAGTGCCAACAATTTTAATTTGAGGAGCAATGTCTCTTTCCAAAAACCATGGCCCTGTTACTCAACATAATCCACTGGCCTTGCGGTGAAACATTTAATTCAAAACTATCTCCTAGCTTAGTACCGCTGCCGGTTCCTAATGAAACTGTTTAAAATGAGGTCTATTCATTTGAGGGGTGAACTGCCCCATAGAATGAGAAGTGGAACGTCATTATAGCAGGGCAAACGGTGAGGTCAGTTGCTTGTGGTCCAATTACTGTGAGTTCAGAAACACTAGCAGTATTATGATTCTTGCACATTCATGCAGGGTTACCATGGTAACCAGGGGTGTAAAAAGTACCCAGAAATGATACTTAGTGAAAGTATGGGTACCGTCTCAAAATCTTACTCAAGTAAAAGTCAGAGTATCTGGCTAAAAACACACTTGCGTAAAAGTAAAAAAGTTTCTACTTTTTAAATGTACTTAAAGAAAACAACATCTTAGAAGTCTTTCAGTCAGGTTTCAGAAGATACCACAGTACGGAAACTGTACTCACAAAGGTAATTAGTGACCTCAGACTCGACTCTGATGCAAATAAAAATCGCCATCCTTATCCTATTAGATCTCAGTGCAGCTTTTGATACTATTGATCACAACACCCTAATAAATCGACTTGAAAAGCGTATTGGTTTCTACGTGTTGAACTGGATCAAAACATATATCAGAGGAAGGATGTTTTATATTAGTCTAGGAGGCCATACATCAGAGAAACATGAAAGCTGCTATGGGGTTGCACAAGGCAGCTGTTTAGGTCCATTACTCTTTTCTCTCTATATGCTACAGCTCGGCGACATCATCTAGGACCACTCCTTTTTGCCATTTACATGCTTCCCCTAGGCCTCCTCATCAATAAATTCACCGGCATTAAATACCACTGCTACGCAGACGACATACAACTACTCTGCTCTTTTAAACCCGACAACTTGGAGAAACTCAGCCTTCTCCAGGAGTGCCTGCTCGGCATTGAGAGCTGGATGGGGAGTAACTTCCTCCAGTTAAATGCAAAGAAAACGGAGGTGCTGATCGTAGCAGCTGAAAAGACTGCAGCTAGAGTGGCCACTCACTTGGGGTCCCTTAAAGACAACATACGTCCCCACCTGAGAAACCTGGGTGTTGTCTTCGACCAGGCCATGAACCTAGACAAACATGTCAAAACACTCACACGCACCTGCTTCTTTCACCTCAGAAACATTGCAAAACTACGCACCATCATATCTCACTCTGAACTAGAACTGTCCGTGCATGCTTTTATTTCCTCTAGGCTTGACTACTGCAACTCACTTTTCACCTGTCTCACCAAATCATCCACAGACAAACTACAAATGGTCCAAAATGCTGCAGCCAGGCTACTCACAAGGTCAAAAAAATATCATGTCACAACACTCCCATTCTGGTATCCCTGCACTGGCTCCCGGTACACTATAGAATTCACTTCAAAATCCTCACTTTCACTTTCAGAGCACTTCACGGTCAGGCCCCTATCTACATCACTGAACTCATCCATCCCTACACCAACACCCACTCACTCAGATCTGCCGATCAGCACCTCCTGGTGGTCCCCAGGTCCACGCTGAAAACAAGGGGTGATCGAGCCTTCGAGGTGACAGCACCAAGGCTCTGGAACGTTCTCCCCCTGGACCTGCGAACTGCCCCCTCTGAAAACTCTTTTAAAAAACAACTAAAAACACATTTGTTCAGACAGGCCTTTGGGCATACATAGGCACTTCTTCTTGTCCTCACTGTTCTATAGTTTTGTTTTAATTAGTGACTCATGATTTTATCCAAATTCTTTTATTCTACTTTTTCTATCTGGTTTCACTGTTTTTAACTGCTGTTTGTTGTTGTTGTCATTTATTTCTGATTTTGTTTTATTGTGTTTTTATATTAAGCTGTAGTGTAAAGCACCCTGTGCATTCGTGCTGTGAAGGGTGCTATATAAATAAAGGTCATTCATTCATTCATCAGAGATTATGGTATAGATTTCCACAGCTCTGCGGATGATACACAATTGTACATATCCGCTGAACCAAATGATGTGACAGCCATAAACTCCATTACCAACTGCCTGTCAGCGATACACAAATGGATGAACGATAACTTTCTGAAATTGAATGAAGACAACTGAAGTCCTACTTGTTGGCCCCAAATCAAAACGAGAGATGCTAACAAATAATCTAGGAAGCTTAAAAGGAAAACTCCAACATTTTGGGAAATTAGCTTATTTGCCATCTTGCCTGAAGTTAGACAAGAAGATACATACCTTTGTCATCTCTGTGCATGCATTAGGCTCAGGGAACGCCCACACCGTTAGCCTATAGCTTAGCTTCATCACTGGAAGTGGGTCATACATTTACCTGAGTTCCCTACAGTAACGAAATACACTCCAAATACAATCAAAATACAACTCCAAAACGTTCCTGTAATGTTGTGACCTGTGTATTTAGCACGTGGAGAAATAAAAAATTATTGAATTAGACATTTACGTTTTCTAAGCAGATATACTCGGAACTATCTTTTGCCTAACCACTCCTGTCTGGGCGCAGTGATATCACGACACTAGTGCTACTTTTCCCTTTTTTTTTTTTTTTATATTTTTGCACAAATCTTTCCAATATTCACAAGACATCTTTCCACAGCATAATATGCAACATCCAAGATTTGTCTTTTTCTTTTTCGTAACATCATACAAAACATACAAAAGACTCATACAAACACATTAACAACTGACATGGAAATTAAAAAAGCACTTACTAAAAAAAAATATTACTATACATTGTGCATATATATCCCTGATGCACATACGTTACATGTAGACCGATCTACCTGCTAGCAGGTATGTGCTGCATCTTCTATCGGGATGCCATCTTTCTCCATAGTGCATGTGAGAGGATGCGTCTCAAATATATGTAGGTGTGCGTGAGAACATGTATGAATGTGTGTCTCAGATATGTGTATGTGGGTACGTGTCTCACGTAAGTATGTGTGTATGTCTCATACGTGTGTGTGTGTGCATCTCTCAGGTACGTGACTGTAATCCTACCTTCTGTGTGTGTCTCGTATCCATGTGCGTCTCTGCCACCTGTGTGAGTGTATATCTCAGGTGTGTATATGCATGTGCGTCTCAGCTATGTATGTGTGTGTCCCCTATGTATGTGTATATCCCCTATATGTGTAAGTGAGAGCTTATGCTTCAAATATGTGTATAAGTACGTGTGTGTATGCCTGTTCCCTACAAGTGAGTATATGCGTGTATGTGTGCCTCTGGCATGTATATCTCAGCCTTGTGCATATGAGTGTGTGTAATTCAGTTATGTACACATACGAGTATGTGTGTCCTAGACATATGCGTATGCGGCTTAGTGCTACTTTTCCTAACGTCAAGGTCAGTGTTTACATTTTTGTTTCATTCAAAGGATCCGAACCGATTGAAGTTATTATGGCTACCATGACTGTGGTAAGTTTTCATTTATGTTTTTAGATGGAAGGCTGTATTCCATCTGTCTAACGTTAGCGAATATTGTGAGATTGATGAATAGGACGTAATTTTGCTGGACTATCCACCTAGTATAAATTCCTCAGCGGTCCCTGCATCCCTTGGCTTTTAATTCAATGCTACTTTTGCTTGCTGACTGGCGTTACATTAGCCCATATCGTGACTGTGATGCACGCCAACAGGGTTTGGACGAGTCAGCGTTACATAATAAACGAGACTACATTAGGCTACTCGTAAATTGGCTAACCTATTTTGTTTACTCAGGAGGGGAGGGGCAATGCCGCGCCCTGAGAGAGGAAACTGCGCCCTGAGAGGGAGGTTTTTCCTTAATGGGAGGTTCGAAGGGTCAAAGTGGGTATCAAACAGGAGGGAAGACTGTCAGGTTTTAAACTTGGATACCAAACAGAAGGTAAAGACGACTTTGAACTGTTGAACAGTAATCCAGAACTATTTTATTGTGATTTTATAGTATGTCTGCACTTTATGTGCTCATTTCATCATTCATGTCTTTTCTATTCTACTAAAACTGAATCAAACAATAAACAAGGTGGCCTGTTGGGATGTTAGATCCTAATGTCTGCTAATTTTACCGTTGCTATTATTTTACTTATTTGTACTTGTATCTCTACGCCCCACTATCCACTGGGTGCACACTCTGACCTTTATCATGTTTTGTAACAGATTACAGAAATTCAAGAAGCCTATTGGAACGTGAGGTTCTGATATGATTTGATTAATATATCTGCATTATTTTATCAAATCAGATTTGATTTGATCTGCATTATTTTATCCCACTTTATGCTTTGCTCTTGCTGCTTGTTTTACACAGATTTTATGTCTTATTTCGTACTGATGTAAAGCACTTTGCACTGCAATGTCTGTATGAAAAGTGCTATACAAATAAAGTTATTATTATTATTATTATTATTATTATTATTATTATTATTATTATTATTATTATTATTATTATTATACAAATAAGGTTATTATTATTATTATTATTATTATTATTATTATTATTATTATTATTATTATTATTATTATTATTATTATTATTATTATTATTATTATTATTATTATTATTATTATTATACCCACCAGGAGGTTCTGAGGTCTCTATCTACTCTCCTCTAGGCTCTGAGGTCTCTATCTCCTCTCCTCCGGACTCTTAGGTCTCTATCTCCTCTCCTCCGGACTCTTAGGTCTCTATCTCCTCTCCTCCGGACTCTTAGGTCTCTATCTCCTCTCCTCCAGACTCTGAGGTCTCTATCTCCTCTCTTCCGGACTCTTAGGTCTCTATCTCCTCTCCTCCGGACTCTTAGGTATGTATCTACTCTCCTCCTGACTCTCAGGTCTCTATCTACTCTCCTTCTGACTCTGAGGTCTCTAACTACTCTCCTTCTGACTCTGAGGTCTCTAACTACTCTCCTTCTGACTCTGAGGTCTCTATCTACTCTCCTTCTGACTCTCAGGTCTCTATCTACTCTCCTCCGGACTCTTAGGTCTCTATCTCCTCTCCTCCGGACTCTTAGGTCTCTATCTCCTCTCCTCCAGACTCTGAGGTCTATATCTCCTCTCCTCCTGACTCTCAGGTCTCTATCTCCTCTCCTTCAGACTCTGATGTCTCTATCTCCTCTCCTCCAGGCTCTGAGGTCTCTATCTACTCTCCTTCAGACTATGAGGTCTCTATCTACTCTCCTCCAGGCTCTGAGGTCTCTATCTCCTCTCCTCCAGGCTCTGGGGTCTCTATCTCCTCTCCTCCTGACTCTGGGGTCTCTATCTCCTCTCCTCCAGGCTCTCAGGCCTCTATCTATTCTCCTCCGGACTCTCCGGACTCTCAGGCCTCTATCTCCTCTCCTCCGGACTCTGATGTCTCTATCTCCTCTCCTCCTGACTCTCAGGCCTCTATCTCCTCTCCTCCAGGCTCTGAGGTCTCTATCTACTCTCCTTCAGACTCTGATGTCTCTATCTACTCTCCTCCAGGTTCTCGGGTCTCTATCTCCTCTCCTCCAGGCTCTGAGGTCTCTATATACTCTCCTCCTGACTCTGAGGCCTCTATCTACTCTCCTTCTGACTCTGAGGTGTCTATCTACTCTCCTCTAGGCTCTGGGGTCTCTATCTCCTCTCCTCCGGACTCTTAGGTCTCTATTTCCTCTCCTCCGGACTCTTAGGTCTCTATCTCCTCTCCTCCAGGCTCTGAGGTCTCTATCTCCTCTCCTCCAGGCTCTGACGACTCTATCTACTCTCCTCCAGGCTCTGAGGTCTCTATCTCCTCTCCTCCAGGCTCTCAGGTCTCTATCTGCTCTCCTCCAGGCTCTCAGGTCTCTATCTACTCTCATCCAGACTCTCAGGTCTCTATCTCCTCTCCTCCAGGCTCTGGGGTCTCTATCTCCTCTCCTCCTGAGTCTGGGGTCTCTATCTCCTCTCCTCCAGACTCTGATGTCTCTATCTACTCTCCTCCGGACTCTGAGGTCTCTATCTACTCTCCTCCAGACTCTGAGGCCTCTATCTACTCTCCTCCAGGTTCTGGGGTCTCTGTCTTCTCTCCTCCCCTGATACCCGCCAGGAGAACAGTCAGCAGAATTCACAATTACTGGCACCAGCACTTCAGTCGCTGCCAACCGACAGATTGCTCTTTGCTTACCCTGTACAATAATGCTCACTTGCCTAATAATGTGGTACAGTTGGACTTGCCTTCCAACTGCATAGCATTAGTCATGAATGCAGGGGTGTAAAGTACTTGTGTGTGACAAGCTACAGAAGATGGCCACAAACGATAGTACGAGTGATGAAGAGGATGAAACGGTTGCCGTGGACGGACAAGACGAGCACCCATGGCCCTATCTCTATGAAATGTTCTGGCCGCAGTCAACACTGATTCTTATAGAATGAAGTGTCTCCTTTGCCTCCCCCGATCCCATGAAATTTCTGCCTTCAAAAATTCTCCATCGAATTTGAAGAATAATGTCGAGGTAAGGTTGCTAGCTAGCTAACGTTAGCTGCTTTATTTTTCCATTAGCATTGCTACAAAATGCTAACAAGCTTTCAGTGGATATTTTCATTAACCACTAACCAGTGCCAATTTAAAAATGATTTTCAACTATTTGACAAGAACCTTAGGATGTGCAATGTCGAACCCACGCATAAACACATTTCCAAGCCAGCTGATACAGGAGCTACATGACTTTGTTCCCAAAGTAATCGACAAGTTCGGCCAGAGGAAGAACCGCCGTGCTGCCTTTCTCTTCAAGTGAGCCCACAGCTTTGGTGAGTGATATTTTTATCACCCTGATGTTATGGTCCTGGTCCGTGCTTTGGCAATGCTGTTGTGTTGAATCGCTTGATGATGGTAGTGTCATGTCATTAAACTTTAAAGACAAGGTTGTTGTCATAATGAAACAGAATGTCATAATTAATAAGGCATAGAATCCCTAAACAGTTGTCTGTGTGCTTTGTCTGTGTGCTTTTGGCCTTCAGCGGCGTTGAGCTCTATAATAGCAGTTCATTTAATCTATCACAAAGTGAAAAGAAATCACCAGAATGCAATAAATAAAGTGTAAACGTCCGCTTCCACCCCCCCCCCCCCCCCACCCCCCCACCCCCCCCACCCCAATGGTTGTTGTTGATGTCATTTTCCTGGCTGAAAAGATCTTTCAAACTGTCAAAAAGTAGAACCAGTCTCCACAGTCTGGGCCATGTCTAACAGCATTATATGTAATTAAAATACTTGTGTGTTGCTTGTGTTGCTTAGCAACAAATGGAGGACATGGTTTTGTGTGTGTGAAAGGGGACACACTGGTGTGTTTCTTGGACAGGTAATCAGCAACCTTTTTGCCGGCTTCTCTGTGTGAAAAGGGCTTTTGAAACCATCTTTAAACTCCCAACCATTACGTTTTAGATCCAGGTTTTTTTTTATTCCTCGCCTCCCTTAGCTACTGTTGCTATGTCAGAAAAGAACTAGAAGCATTATGACTTTTGAAAATAAATGATCACACTTTTTCCCCCCAGTGATGTCTCCAGTTAGGTTGAGGTTAAAGGAGCACGCCAACATTATGGGAAATGCGCTTACCATCTTCTCCAGAGCCAGACAAGAAGATACCAATTTTCTCTCTGTGTGTTCAGTAAAACGGTATCCAGCCTAGCTTAGCACAAATGAATGGAAGCGGATACGGACCACTAGCCTAGCTTAAAACTCCAGCAGAGGTGTTTTTGGCCAACAGTTTTGCTAGCTGGTCCGTATCCGCTTCCATTCATTTATGCTAAGCTAGGCTAGCTTTGCAGCCGGATAAAATGGTAAATGGTGCATTTATATAGCGCTTTCTCCGCCTCACATTCACTCACACATTCACACACCGATGGCAGAGGCAACCATGCAAGATGCCAACCTGCTCATCGGGAGCAGTTATAGGGTTAAGTGTCTTGCTTAAGGACGCTTCGACACGCTGCCCGGGAGGAGCGGGAATCGAACCAGGAACCTTACGACTACCAGACAACTGCTCTACAGTACCGCCTGAGCCACTGTCGCCCTTTCTACTGAACGCACAGAGAGGACATTTGTCCGCTCTTGTCTTTCTTGTCTGACTCTGGAGAAGAGGGTAATTATTCCCAAAATGTTGTCCGGTAAAAAATCTATGAAACGCAGATATCTTCTAGCAGACCCATCTTGCGTAAAATATGGAAATAAAGTACTTGTCGACTTATCGACCACAGGAAAAAGGTACATAGTGTATGTTATGTTATAGCCATGAGTAATATATTTACATATTATTTATAAATAAGTAGATTACTTATGTGTGAGTTCCCCTGCTGGAGAACGAAACCAGAACGCTCACATGGGAGGCAAGTGCCTTTACCTCAAGACATACTTTTCTGATAGCCTTGCCAAGACCTTAACCTTAACCACACCGTTACCTTAAAGTTTAAACTAACCATAACCTTGACCCTAACCCGGGTGGCTACGTGGCGTAGTGGGCAAGGCGCTCGCCACGAATGCGGAGACGCTGGGCTTGCCTGTTCGAGCCCAGCTGTAACTGAGGGGTACAATTCCCTGACTGTATTGAATAAGTATGGTATCATTAAACCACTACTGACTTATGTACATTACTACTGGCCATACAGTACACAGGTATATGAGATGAACACCTCCACAATAACACGGCTTTACAACAAATACTGTTTAGAAGAATATTTATTAGCAGCACGAAGATTATCTTACATTACTTTACTTATCAAGATTGAGAGTTGCGCTTGTAAGGCGAAGAATGTGCATGAATAGGTCAAGAGCGTAAGTCCATGAGCATATTACGCAGGAGATAATTAATACCACCTGTATCATAAGAATTATATATGGTACACTAGTAGGGCAGCTGGAGATACTAATAGGGTCCCTCCGGTTGTAGGCCAGCAGGGGAGAGGATTTGTCGGTAGCGAAAGTCTGGGTCAACGAGGAATAAGGAGACTCCAGGTACAGGAGACAGTGCAATAATCTCTTGATCCGCAGACGAACAACAGCTATTCTCCGGTATGCAGTGCCGCATGGAGGAAAGCTAGCCAGCCTCAGGGGTCCTAGAGGCGGGCTCGACGGTGCTCCTCACAGGGTAAATCCCACACAGTTGTGGGTGTAGACGATTCTCCGCTCCATCAGCTACAGGACCAAAGCAAATATAATCCAGCCGAAAAGGGCTCTGTAGTCGTCGGGGTAGGTTATCCAGTGTACATATCCACACGGTTCTCGTCTAGGGCTCCTCGGATGACGGCACCAGGTTAAGCCGCCCAGCCTGGATAAGCACACTAGCTCGGTACGAGGAAGCGTTGGTAATGCTGGTCACTGTAGAACGGTAGCCGCACGATACACTATACATAATAGACTATTACTTAATAATAGAATAGGTCGAACTCGACGATACAGCGTTAAACTCTGACACTTCAGCTATCAATTCGCACACGGTCTCAAGGCTCTATTTCGGGGCAAAACGGGCCCACTTCACAGCACGTTGTATCGTGGTGTGAGGCTTCAACTTATTGGTTAACATACTGCTGTATTCACCTGCGCCGTATTTATACGTTAGGTGAACAATCTAGTACCAGCCTTATTTCTGTCTCGTATTCTTGCGCAGAACCGGGCATGTCCAGGCATGTCTTGGCGGTGACTTTGAACTAGACATTGGGGGTATGGCCGTGGCGCCTAGGGGATCGCTGTCCAATAGGAGAACGAAATATTATGGTCTGTACTAGGTAAAGGGATATTCCGTGTATATGTACAAAGAATATACAAGGGATATCAGACAATATACAAATACCATACAATATATCTCAAGTAATAAATATATATATTCGGTTTAATCTGACCCTTCGTAACACCAGCGCTCCACATTGCTTTCAGTTTAGCTGGTCGTTCATACTAATACACATTGGCCGTATTAGGGGGTGGGAAACTGATGGGTGGGGATCAGGCGTTGTGGACAGCGACTCCTACAGGTCGGTTGGTGCGCCTGCGCAGTAGAATCAGGAAGTGTCGGGGGCAGCGTGAGCCTCCCACGCGTTACTCCTCGCCACTGAGAGATCGAGCTGCGCAGGTGAAAAGATGCGACTGCTGTTACCTCAAGTACCGGGGGGGACTTGTGCTATGTATGACTTAGTCCACATTGCAGCCGGCTTGTGGGAGGCAAGAAACAGCGTTCGTGACAGGGGAGGGTTGAATTGGATGATATGAAATTGGGATGGGAGAAAATATAGAAAATGGGAGAAAAAGTGGATCAAAAAAAAACCTTGACCCTAACCCTAACCCTAACCTTAACCACACCCTAACCCCAACTTTCGATCTTAACCATAACCGTTAAAAACTCATCATCATGGAATTGCTGTGTTTGTAGCAGGAACGGTTGGCTCTGTTCCGTTCCCGAGAACGATAGTGCCCCCTCCCCACTCCCCCGCTGGCCAGCTTTCTCACTACCAATCTCGTTTAGTTCCCGAGCACACTTGAGGGAGCAACACCCCGATGTTGGTAAAGCTGGCACTGCCACAGATGCGCTATAGCTGGCGCTTCAACCCTTCTTTGCTCTCGGAGAAAGCATTTTGGGATCAAATGAGATAGAATAGAAATACTTTATTCATCCTGAGGGAAATTTGGCACTATAAATCGCTCACAGTAACCACCACAGTAAACATTTAGGTAGACAAAAAAAATTAGATCTCGACTCATTGAGTTTATGGAAACGAATGATACCGGCGGTGATGTCTCTGACGCTACAATGTGGGAGTCTGATCATGGCAGAGGAGAGGCTGATTCTTGCGGTGTCTGACAACCCAGTAACAGGCACGTGCACACATAGAGCCCAACGGGTGCACAAGCACCTGCCCTTTTGTGCCTCATAAAAAAGTGCCCTTTTTATGCCAATTATTTTGACCACATTTTCTTTTTTACCTCCATATAGAGAGAGTGATCTGCAATCTGCTTGGGTTGGGGGTGCAATTCCTAACAGGCTCAAACATATGGATATGGGCCCTAAATATTTATGGAGATGTATGGGCCTTTTAAGTCAGTGATAAAAGTGTCTTTCAAGGATAAGTGAGCTCCTGCACTGATTATTATAGTTCAATATTCAATATTTGATCACCAAAACCCCCCAAAAAGCATAAAAAGGCCCCTCCCCGCCCAAAAAGGCCCCCCAAAAATAGCACAGGCCCAGTGCCCTTTTCAGCCTTTGAGCACCTGCCTCTCTAAAGTCCTGTGCACGTCCCTGCCCAGTAAGATACAACGTAAGGTATATACGACCTATAGCGCAGATGACGCAACAATAAGCGCTCCCTGCGCTTTGGAAGCTCTCTGCAGGGCATTCATATTTTTTATATCCAAAGCGCTCCGCCTTGAAAGAAATGCGTTCTGTGGACACAGCGCCTTAAGGTAGTATTGAGAGGGCACATTATATCTTATGAAGCCTCTGAAAAGAGAGAAAGACGTAAGCACTTGGCTGAAATTGAAACACAGCTTCCCTTGTTGGAGCAGGTTTACAGACTCTCACAATCCCAAACGGACCTAAATCATATTTTAAAATTGAAGTATGAATAATACAACTCAATTCTGGGCAAGCAGGTTAGCACCCTCCTCCTTAAACTCAGACAGAAGCACTTGTTACATCAAGCCTCTTCCGTGTTTGGGTACAGTTGTGCTCACATTTGCAATTGTTCCGTCCCCGGGGACGCTGATTCATTCCCCAGACCACCTTTTCAAGTGGTCCCGGAAACGGAACGTTATCCGTCCACGGGGACGGAACGCAGCGTTCTCACTACACTACTTTTGGGGCAATCGTGCTCGGAAACGGCCTCGGATGTCTAGTGTGAAAGCACCCTTAGTCTAGTAGTTGGAGCAGTTGGCCCCGACCACAATCATTGCATTGGTCATCATTCTCGAACGTGTTCCTAAGTACCTTTGTAAATATCTTATAAATATCAAAATTTCGTACCAACAGATTTACGAAAATCCTCCTCCGGATTCCTGAACGCAGGCCCGGACTGGCCATCGGGAGCACCGGGAGTTTTCCCGGTGGCCTGGCCTCCACAGATTAAAAAAAATAATTATATATAAAAAAAAATATATTTGTGTAGTATTTGTATATATATATGTTTTTAAGCTCAGCTCTCAACGGGACCTCATTAATTGGATGTACATCTATTGTAGCTTCATACTCCGTGGCTCTATTAAGCGAAACGCACATTTTAGAGGGAGACATAAATACGTTAGCGGATAACATATACCATAATATTAGTCACTCTTCTTTTGCTACGAGAACTAGAGGGGTAGCCATAGTCGTCAGACGCAAATTAAATATCGAATTGAAAGGGGTATGGTCGGATGCTGAGGGGCGCATAACTATAGCTAGGATTATACACAATAACAGGAAAATTGCATTGGCAGCGGTATATGCCCCGAATTTGTACGAAGTGGGTTTCTTCACTTCACTAACAGGAGAAATGTTAAACCATCCCGAGTACTCATATATAATAGGTGCGGATTTTAATGCCATTTGGAACCCAAGGATGGACAAAACTTACCTTTCCTTCTCCAGCGAACAAAATAATTCATCTAAAGCATTAAAAGATTGGTCGAAATCAACAGGAGTAACTGATTTATGGCGTTCACTTAACCCCATGACCCGCAAGTACTCCTGTCGTTCGGCGAGACACAACACACTATCCAGAATTGATTACGTCTTTGCATCCCCGAGAATATTTGATAAATATGAAGTGGAAATGACACCCAATGCGCTATCAGATCACTGCTACTTAATCCTGAAAGCAACATTTGGTACACTATCTGCCCGGGCCCCAAGATGGCGTTTTAATTCGATGCTGCTTAACAACAAGGAATTCATTACACAAATTAAAGAAGCTCTCACAGTATTCCTACGGGATAATGCTAACTCGGTGCAAGATCCCAGAATATTATGGATGTCGGTAAAGAATATGATCAAGGATTTCTCGGATAGATTTACCTCCATATTGCGCAAAAATCAAAACACAAAACTGTCTGAAATGGAAACGCTTTACTCAACGCTTTTTAATTCTTTAAAATACAACAACTCTACTAGACTAGATAACCAAGTTAACATTCTAAAGACAGAGATCAAAGCAATGTACAGACAAAAATCGGAATTGCAAATACGCAGCACAAGACAACAGCAGTACTTCCAAGGTTCTAAACCTAGTCACCTATTAGCCATGCGACTAAGAATTAATGCAAAATTTGCAGATATAACTGCCATTAGGAAACAACAAGCTCTAGTAACAGAACCCAAAATAATAAACGATACATTCAAAGAATTCTACTCCGATTTATATAACTCAGAAACGACCTTTGATCAAGACAAATTAGACACATATCTTAATCAAATTACTCTCCCTAAACTTACGGAGGAAGACGCTAAACAGTTAGAAGTACCGATCACATTAGAAGAACTCAAGAAGGCCATATCCGGAATGAAAAACGGCAAAGCTCCGGGAATTGACGGTATCCCATCAGAAATGTACATTTCTTGCTGGGACATATTTGGACCCTTATTACTAAATATGATCTTATACTCAGTCAAAGAGGGAAGCTTCATTGAACACCAAAATACCGCACTCATTTCAGTTCTTCACAAAAAAGACAAAGACCCCACTGAGTGCGGTAGTTACCGTCCTTTAAGCCTCCTCGGAACCGATGTCAAACTGTACTCTAAGATATTAGCCATCAGATTGCAAAAGCATATGACGTCTTTAGTTCATCCGGACCAAACAGGCTTCATAAAAGGTCGCCTGATCAATGATAACATAAGGCGAATACTGCACGTACTAGATACAGACAAAGAGGACATCACACCTAAGGCGATACTATCCCTGGATGCTATGAAAGCATTTGACAGGTTGGAATGGTCGTTTCTATGGGCAGTATTGGAAAGGATGGGGTTAGGAAAAGGTTTCATTGATATGATTAAAGTACTATACAAGGACCCATCGGCCAGGATTACAACAGGCACATTCATCTCCGATATCTTTCCGGTATCACGCTCAGCCAGACAAGGTTGCCCTCTTAGTCCCGGACTATTCGATCTATCATTAGAACCTTTAGCACAATTTATAAGACAATCCCAACACATAGAACCAATAGTAATCAAGGGCACACATCATAAAATTAGTTTATATGCGGACGACGTAATATTGTTCATGCAAAACCCCAACAACACATTGCCGCTTATACTCAAGTTGATAGAGAACTTTGGTGATTTATCGGGATTTAAAATAAATTGGCCTAAGTCGGCTTTTCTTCCTCTTAACACCAGTGCAAAAAAAGAGACAACCCTCCCAGGTGCGATACCCATGGTCAAACATTTCAGATGCTTGGGTGTGGAAATATTTCCCACCATAAGACAAACGGTGAAGCACAATTACACAAAAATACAGAACAAAATCAAAGACGACCTGGACAGGTGGGCAAAACTTAAAAACTCAGTACAGGCAAGGGTATCAATAGTTAAGATGGATGTATTACCAAGAATCAATTTCTTCAGCTCAATGCTTCCGTTACCTCCTCCAGAGGGCTACTGGAAAAGATTACAAACCTCCACATACAAATTTATTTGGAATAACAAACCACCTCGCATAAAAAGATCCACCGCACAGAGAAATAAAGCAGACGGTGGCATGGCAGTCCCAGATTTTTTACAATATTTTAATGCCTTCACATTAAGACCATTGAAGAAGATATGGTTTGACCCCGAGGCTTTGGTATCTTGGAGAAAATTAGAAGAAAACATAGTAGCCCCACAGAGATTGAAAGACATAGCATACACTAAACTTTCAATCAAGCATTGTGAGCGAGAATTTGGCCCAATAATTACCCATGCAATCAGGACATGGCGGGAAACACAAAGGAAATTTCCTAACCCTCAAGTATGGCATAATCACACTCCCATATTCAATAACAATGCTCTCTTAATGGGAAAACGACCTATAAGATTCCCTATATGGGAAGAGAGAGGCATACACTCATTAGGGGATATTTTTAATAACAAGGGCCTCTGTAGTTATGTCGAAATATGCATAAAGTTTAACCTCACCGAGTCCACATGGCTTTTTTACATACAGTTACGACTTTGTATGAGATCTCACGGTGTTCCATTACTCATACCAATTGAACATCACAGATACCACAAATTTTTCTATGAAAGAGATACATTGGGAGGTTTTGTATCAGGTTTTTATTATCAATTACTAACGTCCTCGTATGAAACCCTTCAACTAGACAATGTCTGGAGGAGGGATATACCAGACCTGGAAAATGACTTTGATTGGCAAGGAGCCTGGGCAAATGTCCGACTTACATCAAGGAACCCGGATCATCAACAAATCAATCTGAACTATATTCACAGGACATACTTGACTCCTATAAGGCTGTGCAAAATGGGGCTTATACAAGACTCCAAATGCTCCCAATGTACAAATGGGGACGAAGGAACATTCATGCACATGTATTGGGACTGCCCACCAGTTAAGGCATTCTGGAAAGATGTGTCCCAACAATTATCAATACTCGTATTTTGGAATATACCTGTACACCCCGCGGTATTGCTATTGAATGATGTTTTTGAGTTTGCAGTGAATCCACAACTAAAAAGATTGGTTTTATCGGGTATCACAGTAGCTAAAAAACTGATCGCATCACGTTGGTTTCAACCGGAAAAAATTTGCCGGAAAGTGTGGTTTCTTACATATCTCGATGTGATATATCAAGAAATATCTACAGCAAGAATTCTGGGGCTCAATGAATCCAAAATGTCAATGTGGTTAGAAGTGGTGGAGAGAATAAAAGCTAGCCTATAATGGTAGTGTCTGGTTAGGAGTGGGGGATAATGGAGGTACTATCCAAGAGGGGGTCCGGGAGGGGGGGGTTTGAGCTGGAGCATATGTGTGTAGGGTTTTAGAAAATAGGTATTAGGGGTATATTATATACTAACATTTATATAATTGTAACTTCGCTGGATATACACTGTATACGGTTAAAATGTTATTATTGACTATTTTTGTTTTATCCTGTTTCTGTACTTGCATATATTTTAACCACCTTTACTGAAAGTTTCATTATACATTGTGTGTTGAGTACTGACTTTTAATAAGTTTTGTTTTGCAATAATAAAAAAAAAAAAAAAAAAAAAAAAAAAAAATATATAATTTTTTTTTTTTTTTGCCAGGCCATTGTTTCTAGTTGTGGCGGCGGCGCGGCGCGATAGTTAGATAACCTAGGTGGGGGGTGAACAACCAGGATTTCACTGTCTGCGACAGAGTTGGAGAACTATCTGACTCTCTCCCTCACGCGGACACACACACAATGGAGCCGTGCTGCCGCTTGTGATTGGTGGAGGCGGGACCAGGCGATCAGGGGCGTAGCTGGGGGGGGGGGAGCTTAGGATGATTCCAAGGGCCCAGCACTGCCCCCCCCCCCCCCCCCAACCCCCAAAAAATTTTTTTACTAGACATCACTCAGGTGTATTATTGATGCTCTCATTGATACTATGTTTCTTTCTGAAGTGTGTGTGTGTGTGTGTGTGTGTGTGTGTGTGTGTGTGTGTGTGTGTGTGTGTGTGTGTGTGTGTGTGTGTGTGTGTGTGTGTGTGTGTGTGTGTGTGTGTGTGTGTGTGTGTGTGTGTGAGAGATATATAGAGAGAGGGGGGGGGCTTTGGTAGACTATTGCATTGGTCCATTCATTGAAGATGAACGCTTTACTAGGCTCACCCACCAACAGTGCAGGTGCTGAACTGCTGATCCAAATGTATAGGTGAAAACCATATTATGCGTTTTCATCAATAAAAAAATGGCCAAAAAAATGTCCGCTCACGCGCTTACGCGCGCTCGCATTCACTGGGGGCCTACAAATACATTCTTTCATGGGGCCCAGAATCTGGAGCTACACCCCTGCACGCGATACAACTGATTGACAGCGGAGGCGGCGAATGGAATGGCAGACGGCACTCAGATGCAGAATAACAGCCAGGCAATGAGCCAGGTAGTGAGTGAGGGACTTGGGAGAGATACAGTAGAGCGAAAGTCAATTAATGTTGATGTCAAGATGGACAGTGGAAGAAAGAGAAAGGGTGGAGGAGAGAGGGATAAAACAAAGAAAAAGAAAGGCCCTTACAGGAGAGAGTGGTTAACTGTATTATAATAGTAAATAGAAAAATATGTTGTGCTCTTGCTTTTTTCTTTTTGAAGGTGGAGAGAGTAGCATTGCTAGTGCCACAACAGTTTTATTTGAGGTCCATAACAGTACATTGTACTAAGCAATTGTTGGCTCATTAGTTTGTGATTCACATGCACTAAAATTCACCAGAATGCAGGAAATTAAGTCTTTGTAACAAAAAAAATCCTGGTGGGGGACCCCCAGACCCCCCGCTTAAAAAGTGGCCTGATTGGGGCTATATTTCGCGCTATATCTCCCGGTATGAATTATTTCCCCAGTCCGGCCCTGCCTGAACGCATTCGGTCTACGTATGTGACCAAAATCTTCGTAGCTGGGTTCCCACGAATGAAACACGTCACTCATTCTTAAACTGAAATCTGCATTCTCATTGATTGAATTTGCATACAAGACACGCCCCGCCAGCTCCTTATACGGCGAATGAGGCGTGTGCAAAACAGCAGGGGTTCGGAATTGCCCTGCACCATGCTGATCCATTCAACGGGTAGCGCGGAAGCAATTTGCAACTGATCTCAAAGTGAGATTAGATTCAAATGTATTGTTATTATACAGCACAAGTAGGCTACAATAAATACACCATCCAACCAGAGTGGAAAAATAAATGCTCCATAAATGAATAAATGCGCGGAGAAACGGCTTAGTGATGCAGCCTCAGTGCATGAGCACCAGGGATGCCACAGAATACTTGTAAAAATAATCTGATTACTGATTAATGATTACTCCTTTAAAAAGTAATCTAGTTACTTTAGTGATTACTTGATTATCAAAGTAACTTAGTTACTTTGAAAGTAACTAGGTTACGAAGTCGTCGTCGTCGTCCCCCCCCCCCCCCTGCTGCTGCCACAAAACATTATTTTTTTTTTATTTTTAATAATGCTTTATTGAAAGTGCATAATGTCATAAATCATGATTGGCTGCTCAGACAGGTCATCATGAGATGTGATCAGCCATCAGGCCATAATAAGGACACAGCTGACTGTACCCCTGGCTCTCTTATCATCAGCATTATGAGATAGTAACTAAATAGTAACTCACAGCCACTTGGAAAAGTAACTGTAATCAGATTACTGGCTTGTAAAAAGTAACAAGTTAGATTACTATTTACTGACAAAAGTAATCAGATTACAGTAACTAGTTACTTAGTAACTAGTTACTGGCATCACTGATGAGCACACACCACACGCACAGACACACACACACACACATGTACTGTATACGTGCAAAATGAAT
Source organism: Notolepis coatsorum (assembly GCF_963971535.1). Taxonomy (NCBI): domain Eukaryota; kingdom Metazoa; phylum Chordata; class Actinopteri; order Aulopiformes; family Paralepididae; genus Notolepis; species Notolepis coatsorum. The sequence goes on along the minus strand of NC_140173.1, from coordinate 145,759,869 downwards.
CGTTCCAGCAAAGTAGGCTTCTATTATTCTAATGACTTGTTTTATTAGAGAGCCAATCACGCAGTCGTTCAGTATTGACATTACTAAATGAGATGTCATGCTAATAATGTCATGTTCTACAGTAGGACTTACTACAATAATACCTAATAAAACAAGTCATTAGAATAATAGTGTGTGTGTGTGTGTGTGTGTGTGTGTGTGTGTGTGTGTGTGTGTGTGTGTGTGTGTGTGTGTGTGTGTGTGTGTGTGTGTGTGTGTGTGTGTGTGTGTGTGTGTGTGCGCTGAGGCTGCCTCACGTTTAGCAATAAGAATACATCAAACCAACAATACATAATATCATAGAGAAGAAGACAGTATATTGCATATTAATAAAGTATATTCCACTATACTGTAGCTATATCTGCGGCGATCGGTTTAGTTCTTGTTTATTTCGTTTGCAGTGTATCTGTGTAATGCTCACAATGCCTCATTGAGTCAGGACTATAAATGCAAAACGTAATTATTAATGATACAAATATCTTCGTATTAATTATCATAATTATTTAATTCCATGGATGTCCTTAGTATCAGCAATCCCAAAGCTGTTGAAACCACGGGCGCACACCGGTCTGTCCGACTTTTTACGACTGCCTTTTCGAGTACGTAAATCCTACAAATAATTTACAATGCAAAGCCGTTGCGATGCCAAATAATTTAATCGAGTTACGAAGGAATTCCTTGGTAAATTTTACTATGTCTGTTCGAGAATGAGGACCATTGTTGGTTCGACACCCGGTTTGTCTTGTACTTTTGCAGATAAAATATATTACTCATACAATAACTAAATATATTACTTATGCCTATAAATCTCAAATTGGCCTCTCCGATCTCCTTGTATTGTTTTAAACACAAAATACAGGAAATTATTGTGCGTCTATTTTTTTTAACTGAATTTGACTTTTCATTTTAAATATCGGTTGTATGGTAGTCTACTGTATGTGTATTGTGTCTTGTTATGTATGTTTTGTCATCATTTGTGCTTGCCTTCTTGGCCAGATCACCCTTGAAAAAGAGACCTCGGTCTCAATAGGTTTTTATTTTCTGGTTAAATAAAGGTTTGATGATGATGATGAACATAATGTACATTATGTTAAAAAAAAATTATTCTGTGGTCAATTAGTACTTCATTTGCATTTTCCTATGAGATTGTGTTGCTTCTAGCCATGAACTGGCAGCGGGGGTGTCAGAGTGAGGGAGTGAGGAAGTCAGTCGAGACTCATTATTTTGTAAACAGTCAATTAACACCATAGCCGCTCGCCAAATGCTGTAGATTTTGGCTGTAGTTGGTAAGTCTGTCAGTTGTACTATTTGGCAGGTTAAGAAGCTTGTCTTCACGTTTCTCTTTCACTCTGAGAACCAGCATTGGCAGCCGAGAAGTCGAGTTGGCTGGTGAACATCTGAGTCCACTAGCCACTGTGGCTGGATGACAAACACAAACATTTACATTACATTTACATTTTGTCATTCAGCTGAAACGCTTTTATCCAAAGCGACTTACAAGTTCTGTACGACAAGTCCTCAGGAAGGGCACAACTCTATCAGCTGAGTAACAATGTTCATGCAAGTGTTGAGAGCTACAGTGTACTGTAGGTTAGTATATTAGGACAAATGCATGACAGTCAGGTTACTTAGGGTTATTTTTTTCTTAATATATTTTTTTCATTTCAGATATTGGTTGAAGAAGTGTGTCTTTAGTCAATGGCGAAAGATTGGACGTGTTTCGGCTGTCCTAACTGTGGTGGGAAGTTCGTTCCACCATTGTGGGGCAAGGACTGAGAATAGGCTGCCTCTCTTTGATGACCCTCCCGGAGCTCGGATAGGAGTGGGTCTGAGGCGGCCAGAAGATGCAGAGCGTAGGGGTCTTGAGGGTGTGTAGTTAGAGACCATTGACCAGAGGTAGGCGGGAGCCGTTCCCTTCGCCGCGCGATATGCCAGGTCGAGGGCCTTGAAGCGGATTCGTGCGGCAATGGGGAGCCAGTGCAGGTCCCTAAGAAGTGGGGTGACATATGGGCTGACTTCGGTAGGTTTGAGATCAGGCGGGCCGCTGCGTTCTGAATGAGTTGAAGAGGCTTGGTGGCAGTGGCCGGAAGGCCAGCAAGCAGTGCGTTGCAGTAGTTGAGGCGGGAGATGACTGTTGATTGGACGAGGAGTGCAAGATTACTCATTGAAATTCATCACCTGTAACTTAAAATATGAATATGTATAGGGCATGTTATTGAAATGTATTTGATCAGATAATAACTTGTGCAGGATGTCCTGTGAAGTCCTCAGCCTGCCCTTTACACCCTGCAACTGTTGTCTTGCATCACCGTATTCTCAAGTGCAATAGTTAAGGCTCTTACAAAGACTGTGTATGAACTCTGTGTGTCCTGTAGAGCAAAGATGTTCTTCCCACCCCTGCAAATACTCTATTCAATTTATTATGTTCTTATTCATGTATCCTCTGTATATTATATTTAGTACATTCCTATTACTGTTTACTCTGTATGTTCTATGAATTATGTTCATATTACTATAACTCTGTGTATTATTCTATTCATTATGTTCTTATTATTGTATACACTGTATATTCTATTATGTTCTTATTACTGTATACTCTGTATATTGTATTTATTATGTTCTTATTACTGTATACACTCAACAACCTGGCCCCCTCCTACCTCTCTGACCTCCTTCCCCGTCACCACGCCTACCCGCTGCCTCAGGTCCGCAGATGCTAACCTCCTCCAACCCATCAGGACTAAGCTCCGGACCTGGGGGGGGGGGCGACAGGGCCTTCGCTGCAGCTGCCCCCACCCTCTGGAACGCCCTGCCCAACCATATCCACCGTGCAGACACCCTCTAATCATTTAAAAAAAAAAAACTCAAAACACACCTTTTTACCCTTGCCTTCAAGCCTTGAACTCCTTCCTCTCCCACCGTTTTTATATAATTTTTTTATTTTTTATTTTCTCTACTAAAACCGTATTGTTTATTTTGTGCTGTAAAGTGTCTTTGAGCATTTGAAAAAGCGCTATACAAATTTTATATTTATTATGTTCTTATTACTGTATACTGTATTTAATTTTTTTTTGTGTGGGGGGGGGGGGGAGTGGTGAATCTCGCCTAGGGCGCCAAATGTGCTAGGTTCGCCCCTGCTCTTGGGGGAAATGCGGACGTCATAGCAGCATGGGGGGAGGGGAGGTACAGATATGGGCAGGGTGATAGAAGAAAGACATAAATATAGGCGATACAATTTGATCTGAAGAAAAAAATACGAGAAAAATAAACGGCGTAAACACGGTGCAGGTGAGGGTCTGTACCTGATATGAAATGTATGATATATATATACGATATACGTCTGTGCGGGTTTTGGTGGTTAAGAGTCGGACACACTTAGTGGTCAGACGGTCGTAATAGTTCTCGAGTTCTGCAGCCGTTATAGTGTAGTTTTGCTACAATCACCAATGACTGCAAATGTGCATATTTGGACCGGTGGCGTTCTTTAAATCGCTATTGCCCGAATGCAGCTTTAGGAATAATATATGAGCTAGAATTGATTGGTATTCCTCTTAATTGTCTGGCCCCTGTCCATGAATCACCAGTCCACACGCACTCTAAAACTTTAGTAGTCGGGGGTCCAGACTCCTTTCCTTCTCCAGGGACATCCGGAATGAAATTCATCATCTTTTCAGAAACAATGGGTTTGGCAAACCGCACGTGAGCAGAGCGGGACTTTAAGCTGAGTGGCCAACCTTCAGAGCCAGCGGCCCAGATATACGGTCACTTCTGAAATCACTTTGAACAAGGGACCCTATGGCGTTCGTTTGAAAGCTAATCTATGGATAGCGCTTTCAGACTTGAAGGGAAGCTGAATGTACATTTTCTAATTTGTGCGAGTGAGAATGTTTACAGTGGGCATTGTGGGGAAGCAATACTGTTAGCGCTAAATCAGTCTGTGGCTGTGCCTCAGACCTTGAGACTGAGGCTTACTGGTGATCTCTAAATAATTTAGTAATAATAAAAAAAAAATATATATATATATATGCAGCCTTTATCAACTACGCCCCAAAACTATGGAACAAACTACCCAAAATCATCAGGGAAGCCAACTCGCTAGATATCTCTCTCTCTCTCTCTCTTTGCTCAGGCATTTAAATGAAACATCAGGGACATCCTGACACTAATTGTACTTTACCTGCACTATTCTTATTCTGCCTACTTTTATACACTTCCTATCAAATTCACGAGTCAGTTATATGCTAATTGTATCTCACTACCTCGTATGCACTGTAACTTTAAGAGCGCTGCTCTGTTGTAATTTAAAACTGAACTTTGTAAAGAAACGCAAAGTTGAGAGCGATGCACTGCTCTGTTGTTAAGTTGTGAGCCACGCACTGCTTCGTTGTTCTATAAGGCAATTTAGAACTGTACTTTGTAAAGAAACTCAAAGTGTTAAGAGCGATGCACTGCTGTAAATGTTATTGTATATTTTTATCAAACTATTTTATGACACTTTTTTACTCTGTCTATTCTATTTTATTATTTGTATTACTGAATGAAACCATAAACAGAGAGGCCTATTGGGATGTTAGATCCTAATGTGAAAAACTGTGATTTACCTTACCTTGCTACCTCTCTTTTTTATGCTCGCTTATGCCTGTATTTTTTTACTGCTGTGAAGCACTTTGAACTGTCATTTCTGTATGAAAAGTGCTATACAAATAAAGGTTATTATTATTATTATTATTATTATTATTATTATTATTATTATTATTATTATTATTATTATTATTATTATTATTATTATTATTATTATTATTATTATTATTATTATTATTATATAATATAATATGATGTCAAGGCCTCTGATTGAAGGGTGCAGTATGGGGGCCATGTGTTTAGCTTGTGCAGAATGTGAGAATCAATAGTCAAGTCAAGTGTTCCTTTATTAATCCCCTTCAATCAGACAGTAGTAATAGTGATGATAGTGTACATGGTCCAAACCGTAGTAACACACTGCTCCAGAATCCGTGCAGTGTTTATTATTAAGAGTAGGATAGTCCTAACAGTGTTTATTATTACGAGTCAGATAGTCCTAACAGTGTTTATTATTACGAGTCAGATAGTCCTAACAGTGTTTATTATTACGAGTCAGACAGTCCTAACAGTGTTTATTATTAAGAGTCAGACAGTCCTAACAGTGTTTATTATTAAGTCTCAGATAGTCCTAACAGTGTTTATTATTAAGAGTCAGACAGTCCTAACAGGGTTTATTATTAAGAGTCAGACAGTCCTAACAGTGTTTATTATTACGAGTCAGACAGTCCTAACAGTGTTTATTATTAAGTCTCAGATAGTCCTAACAGTGTTTATTATTAAGAGTCAGATAGTCCTAACAGTGTTTATTATTAAGAGTCAGACAGTCCTAACAGGGTTTATTATTAAGTCTCAGATAGTCCTAACAGTGTTTATTATTACGCGTCAGACAGTCCTAACAGTGTTTATTATTACGAGTCAGATAGTCCTAACAGTGTTTATTATTAAGAGTCAGATAGTCCTAACAGTGTTTATTATTACGAGTCAGACAGTCCTAACAGTGTTTATTATTAAGAGTCAGATAGTCCTAACAGTGTTTATTATTACGAGTCAGATAGTCCTAACAGTGTTTATTATTAAGAGTCAGATAGTCCTAACAGTGTTTATTATTACGAGTCAGATAGTCCTAACAGTGTTTATTATTAAGAGTCAGATAGTCCTAACAGTGTTTATTATTAAGAGTCAGACAGTCCTAACAGTGTTTATTATTAAGAGTCAGACAGTCCTAACAGTGTTTATTATTAAGAGTCAGACAGTCCTAACAGGGTTTATTATCAGATAGTCCTAACAGTTCTCAAGTTCACCAGCCGCTAGCTCTCCAGCAATTGGCAGCAGTCTGTGCCTGGTGGCTACTGGCACGAAAGACTGGGCAAGGTGGTCTGTGGTGTGTTGGCAAGGGGGGGGGGGGTAAGTCTATGGCTGAACGTGCTCCTCATCCTGGCGGCCTGAATACTTTTACCAACGGATTTCCAGTTCCGCGTTCGTGTTCTGCGCTCTGATTGGCCACTGACGTTTCTGGTCGCGCCAATCGTGTGACAGCAAGTTCTGCCACCGGTTAAGCTTAGGCACTCTTTCGAAGTTGGTTAAGGTTAGAGTTTGTCTTAGAGCACGGCGATAGAACACCAGCCCTGATTCCAAACTCTAACCTTAACCAACTTCGAAAGAGTCGCCTAAGCTTAACCAGTGATAAACTAGGCGTTAGGTAGTTTGCTGCTGGTCGAGGCGGAAATGGGCGCGTCACGCGATTGGGCGCACATGTCACATGACCAGAAACGTCAGTGTCCAATCAGATCGCACCAGAAACGTCAGTGGCCAATCAGATCGCAGAACGCGAACGCGGAACTGGAAATCCGTTGGTAAAAGAATAGACGCATCCTGGCTAGCTCCTCATAGATGGGGTGGGAGGGGTTTTCCAGTATAGCATCTCTAATTTGACCAGTTTGACTCCCACTACGGAGGTAGTGATAGTGATGGTTGATTGTTAGATTTTTTAAATGTTTTATTGGTTGCAATTGTGAACAATAGCCAAGTCAGAAATACGGTTATATCCACTTGGGCCAATCATAATGGTAGAGCAGTTTTCTGGTAATCCGGAGGTTCCCGGTGTGATTCCCGCTCCTCCCAGGCAGTGTGTCGAAGTGTCCTCCTTGAGCAAGACACTTAACCCCCTAACTGCTCCCAATGAGCAGGTTGGCACCTTGCATCTGCCGTCAGTGTGTGAATGTGTGAGTGAATGGGTCAAATGTGAGGAACAAATTGTAAAGCGCTTTAGATAAAAGCTGCTATATAAATGCACCATTTTACCATTCACCAAATGATTTACTCCCATTTGTTATGCCAAAACTGTATTTCACCTGAATTACATAGTAATAGGTTAAGAGCCAGTTCACAATTTATGATTATCTAGAAGGCCTTTCCTCAACCTTAACCTCTTTAAATAGTTTTTCAGGAAATAACTAATTCAGGCGTTTTTTTTTTTTTTTATGAACATCAAGGGCTTTACTATTACCATAATCACTCACGAAGGCTTTGCTATTTCTCATTTCCTCTGTGTTCATTACTTCCTAGAATAGTGTACATCACAATGACATCATGCATCTTTAACTCTCAAGCTAGTTTTTATTTATTTAATTTCAAACCTTTATTTAAAGTCAACTCAACTCAAACTCAACTTGATCACAGTATAACTTAGTTCAAAAGTGTGCCCGATTTCTAACAGCCTTCCAGGCGAAAACCCAGCTAAAACACACCGTAAACAGTAGGGGTGGGGGAAGAAATCGATTCCTAGTAGTATCGCGATACTTTGCGTGGCGATACTGTATCGATACAGGGACGCCAAGTATCGATATTTAATTATTCATAATAATTTTATTTTTTGTATAAGGAAGTTGCATTGTTCGTTTCAATACCTGTAATAGTACAGTAGTCCACACACACACACATGTGCATTCAGTTAAGTCTGAATATGACTGTAATACAAACAGTTCAGTTTGTCAGGTACACGCAACACAGATTACAGTGTTGACATCTGTCTGCTTGAGAAAATACCATGTTCTGCAATAAAAATTATTGAAGTGAGATGAACAGACTGAACTTTATTTTATTAGATAAAACAAGTTGACAAAGTTTTACTTTGCAGTTGAAAAAAAAAATGTCCCGCAATACTCAGCGTATCGCGATATATTTAGTATCGCGATACACTATCGTATCGTGACGCAAGTATCGCGATAGTATCGTATCGTGAGGTCTCTGGCGACGCCCACCCCTAGTAAACAGGCCTTAATATGATGCGGAAAACCACAGAATCTGGCAACAGCGAGCTGCCTGTCACGCGTATGCACGCCCCTGTCACCCCTGGCTGTCGCAGTAACAAATACGTCATCACAACAATGTGGAGCCGGCGATTAAAGGAACACATACACATGATGTATTGGCAAAATTATTGTCAGATGTTAACAAAGAATTCAAAATCCACAACAAGGTTGTACAGTAACAGACAACGCTTCGAATTGTATAATAGCCCCCAGCAACGTATTGGAAAAAAGAACTATAATCTATGAACTAGTTAATTTTTTAAACCATGACCTTTAGTTCAACATTTTGAATTGTGTGAACTATGAACTGAACTAGTTCATGTAGAAAGTGAACTTTCCCAGGGCGTCTGGGTGGCGCAGCGGACAAGGCGCTCGTCACCAACGCCAGAGACACTGGTATCGAATCCAGCTGTCAGCAGTGCCTCCGGCTTGGCCGGCCGTCATACTGGCTCGATTGGCAGAGTCAGCGGGGAGGGAAGCCGGTGGGTGGGTCCTGGTCGTTGTAAACAGCGACTCCTACAGTTCGGTCGGGGCGCCTGCACAGCGAGGGAAGGATCTAAGAGGGGTAGTGTGACCTTCCACACGTTACACTCTCTCAGTGAGAGTCCACGCTGCCAGGTGAAAAGAAGCGGTGGGCTGACTACACATGTGTCGGAGGAAGCATGTGATAGTCTCCGCCCTCCCAGACAGACGGTAGGGGGTAGAGTGCGAAACGACCAGGAAGGGGATTGGGAATTGGCATGACGACTAACATTGGGAGGGGAGAAAAACGGAAAAAGAAGGAGGAAAAAAGATAATAAAGAAAGTGAACTTTCCCAACACTGTCCAGGAGACACCGTGTTGCTCCAGCCTGAAACAGAGATACAGCAGCTTTTATCCAAAACGCTTTACAATGTTGTTCCTCACATTTTACCCATTCACTCACACATTCACACACCGACAGCTGAGGCGACCATGCAAGGTGCCAACTTGCTCATCGGGAGCAGTTAGGAGGTTAAGTGTCTTGCTCAAGGACACTTCAACACGCTGCCTGGGAGGAGCCAGCGGGAATAGAACCGGGAACCTTCCAATTACCAGACGACCGCACTACCTCCTGAGCCACTGTCACCCCAGACAATGTGATATTATTATGTGGGAACTCATTAGCCACACAAGATAAGATATTCCTTTATTGATCCCCTTGGGGGGAATTATGGAACATCTGCTCCTCCTTGGCAATGGGGGGTAACAAGCCGTTTTATATTTTCAGATTATTATGCTTTTTCTGATCCCTTAGCCCAGGCAGTGAAAGCCCGCTCTAGCAATCATCCACACAGCCACGTAAAAAGCCTTAATCGGCCTGTGCCCCAAAACCTCGGTGAATGAAAATGTGTTAATTTGGCTGCAGAGTGCACAGATGTTGCTGTCGTTAGTCCTCAGCGGCCTCGGTTTACAGGTGATTTAAGGCCAATTATTTTCCAAACTCCCAATTCTTCGCATGGTTGTAAAATATTTAAGAGGGAGAATCTACGAGGAACCTCATCCTGATGGGCAAACTTTATTGTTTTCCTGCTTTTTATTTATACTTGAATTGAATGTTTGTTTTTTGAATATTTGATACACCGGTTCAAATGGTCATCTCCTCCCTACGACACCAGCGCTGCTCACCATATCTCGCTAGATGTTCCCCGTGTTAACGCTTCCTTCGGTCAATCCTCCTTCCAATTTGCTGCTCCCAGCAGTTGGAACAAGATGCAAAAGTCGTTGAAAATGGACAAATTGATTCCCCTCGCTACTTTTAAAAAGGTCACAACCGGTCACAACATGTTTACAGGAACGTTTTGGAGTTGTATTTGGAGTGTATTTCTGTTGGGAACTAGGCTACACTGGCACACCTACTTCCAGTGAATGACGCTAAGCTATAGGCTAACGGCACAGCTGTTCCCTAAGCCTAATGCATGCACAGAGAAGAAAAGGGTATGTATCTGCTTATCTAACTCCAGGGTAGATGTCAAATAAGCAAATTTCCCAAAAAGTTGGCGTGTTCCAGACTCTATCGTAGAGTTGTTTACACACACCAGCAACTGTCACCCAGCCTTTTAACTGTCGTTTGTCTGTTCTGCGATTTCTCTTACCTCTGTGATGTATGTATCGTTTGTCTCTTTTCTATTTTATTTATATTTTTAGTCCCCTTTCCCTAGTGTTACCCTTTGGGAGGCACTTTTGTCCAATCGCCAGGCCGTCATTGTGAATAAGAACTGTGTGTGTTTACAGTGGCTCAGTTGATTGCCTGGTAATCCAAATCAGCTCCATTGTCTTTAGAACCCGGTCAATCCTGGCTGGACCCCGGCTCAGACAGACACCTTTCACAACCTGGCCAGACCCGGCTGGGACGGTTTTATCATCATGGTTTAGCTAGTCATTTTTTCTATGTTTTTTCTATGTTTATTTTTTTCTATGCCTATTTTATTATAGTATTTTGCACAATCAATATACCCGCATTTCACTGTATGCCCTGGTATGTATGTGACCTCTTGATTCTTGATTCTTGTGCACCACAGTTGTTGGTGTGAATTTTTAAAGGTTGCCTAGCAACGGGAGAGTTTACAAGAAGCATAATGGAGACGCAAACCCAACATTACCATACCAAACCTGGCCATGGCTAGCCCCAGCAAGGCTGAACATAGCTAATGGAGACATGGCATATTTGGAACATTCTTAAGCCTAATGTAAATCAGAATATAAATCTGTTAAACAGCCACCAAATACAGTGAATACGATTGTATAGTGTTATTCCTTGTATCGAGAGCTCTTTCAGTCAACTACTAGAGATTGAAAATGTGTCTCCATTTTTTATTTCATAATTTTGGCGGTGGGGTTCACTGATTGGGCCTTTAAATATGTGTTAAAGATATGATTGGGCCTTTAAAGATATGAATGGCCCTTTAAAGATGTGTTTTTCCGTGGTCGTTCTTTGTGTTCATTCTTAGGGAGAAACGGTGTCCATTGAATTATGTTCTCCAGAAGGACACAGACGAAGCAGAAGTGAAGAAAGGCCACGTCTTTCTGAAAAGGACAGCATGTTCGCCGGAGCCCTTTCTGTGATTGAAAAGTATTTTCAACTTTCAGCAAAGAGTTTAACATCAGTTGAACCGGACAAGACTATTTGGAAGATGGAAGAATGACATTATTTCATTAAAAGTTTGAGTACAAAATATGTTTGTGATAGATCTTAGGGACCTGCACTGGCTCCCCATTGCTGCACGTATCCGCTTCAAGGCCCTCGACCTAGCATACCGTGCGGCAAAGGGAACCGCTCCCGCCTACCTCCGGTCAATGGTCTCTAACTACACACCCTCAAGACCCCTACGCTCTGCATCTTCTGGCCGCCTCAGACCTACTCCTATCCAAGCTCCCGGAGGGTCATCAAAGAGAAGCCGCCTATTCTCAGTCCTTGCCCCTCAATGGTGGAATGAACTACCCATCCCAGTTAGGACAGCCGAATCCCGTCCAATCTTTCGCCGTCGACTAAAGACTCACTTCTTCAACCATTATCTGAAATGATAAAAAAAAAAAAATCTAACCCTGACTAACCTTACTGTCATGCACTTGTCCTAATAAACTAACCTACACTGTAACACGCAACACTTTGATGAACATTGTTACTCAGACAATAGAGTTGTACCCTTCTTGCTGTCTTGTCGTACAGAACTTGTAAGTCGCTTTGGATAAAAGCGTCAGCTAAATGACTAAATGTAAATGTAGATGAATAACATCAAATTGCAATATATAGAAGTCTTTGGCGATTAAACGCCATCGGTAATTACCCCATGGGTAATGAACTCTGTGAAGCCAATAGGATGATGGGGACTCCAGTCTCAAGTTCCTCTTCCCTCTGAGACTAGACACTGATGATAAGATGCTGAAGAGTTCCTCCTCTCTGAGACTAGACATTTATGAGAAGACACTGAAGAGTTCCTCCTCTCTCTGAGACACTGATGAGAAGACACTGAAGAGTTCCTCCTCTCTGAGACTAGACACTGATGATAAGATGCTGAAGAGTCCCTCCTCTGTCTGAGACACTGATGAGAAGACACTGAAGAGTTCCTCCTCTCTGAGACTAGACATTGATGAGAAGACACTGAAGAGTTCCTCTCTCTGAGACACTGATGAGAAGACACTGAAGAGTTCCTCCTCTCTCTGAGACTAGACACTGATGAGAAGACACTGAAGAGTTCCTCTCTCTGAGACACTGATGAGAAGACACTGAAGAGTTCCTCCTCTCTCTGAGACACTGATGAGAAGACACTGAAGAGTTCCTCTCTCTGAGACACTGATGAGAAGACACTGAAGAGTTCCTCCTCTCTGAGACACTGATGAGAAGACACTGAAGAGTTCCTCCTCTCTGAGACTAGACGCTGATGAGAAGACACTGAAGAGTTCCTCCTCTCTCTGAGACTAGACACTGATGAGAAGACACTGAAGAGTTCCTCCTCTCTCTGAGACTAGACACTGATGAGAAGACACTGAAGAGTTCCTCCTCTCTGAGACACTGATGAGAAGACACTGAAGAGTTCCTCCTCTCTGAGACTAGACGCTGATGAGAAGACACTGAAGAGTTCCTCCTCTCTCTGAGACACTGATGAGAAGACACTGAAGAGTTCCTCCTCCCTCTGAGACTAGACATTGATAGTGGCTCAGGAGGTAGAGTGGTCGTCTGGTAATCAGAAGGTTCCCGGTTCGATTCCCGCTCCTCTCTCGGGCAGCGTGTCGAAGTGTCCTTGAGCGAGAACCTTAAAGTGGAAATGAAGCAGTGAGCAATGTGATCCTAGTTTGTTTGTTGTGTACCTTGTGTAAGACAGGGTTCTATAATCAAATGTGAAATCTATCTTATTTGTCTGAAAAATCAAATATAATATCCCTGTTTTCAACATGGGCGCCGCCATTTTGTTGCTGACGTCATGGCTGACGTCATGCCGCTGGTTTGGTGTATACACTGCTGGTACACTGCCTATAGTGAATGGGTCAGTCAGTAAATAAAATGTTGCCTACAAAACAACGGGACCGCGGTGGTTCTGTTTGTATTGCTCCTGGCTGTTCAAACTAATTTTACCATGTGAGAGAGAGGAAAGTTGGTTAATTTCCACAAACTACCAGTGAAAAAAACAGTGTTGTACTTGTTGGCATGTTGGCTCAGGCTGGCTGCACTCAGGCGGCGCGACCAGCCTGTTGGACAGGGAAGGAGGATCTGCAGAGAACACTTCATTGCCTCGGATTATGTTGTTGGGGTGGGATGTTTGTCCAGAAGACCACTAATCAGCTGAAGCCTGATGCGGTTCCCTCGGTCTTCGACAGACAGACCGGCGTTAGCTCTCGGGAGCGATCGCTAGCTAGTTGGCACCAGCCGGCGACCGGCGTTAGCAACCGGAGCGTCGCGGAGCATTCAGCCTGCTGGCTACCTAGACCCACTTCAACCAGCCGAGCGTCGGGAGCTCCAGCAGCTTGTCGATGTGCTAATAGCCTGGAGCCAGCTACCGTTAGCTTGCAGAGGCTCCAGCACACCGACAAGCTGTGTAGCCAGCTACCGTTAGCTTGCAGAGGCTCCAGCACACCGACAAGCTGTGTAGCCAGCTACCGTTAGCTTGCAGAGGCTCCAGCACACCGACAAGCTGTGTAGCCAGCTACCGTTAGCTTGCAGAAGCTCCAGCACACCGACAAGCTGTTTAGCCAGCTACCGTTAGCTTGCAGAGGCTATTAGCACACCGACAAGCTGTGTAGCCAGCAGGCTGAATGCTCCGCGACGCTGGTTGAAGTGGGTCTAGGTAGCCAGCAGGCTGAATGCTCCGCGACGCTCCGGTTGCTAACGCCGGTCGCCGGCTGGTGCCAACTAGCTAGCGATCGCTCCCGAGAGCTAACGCCGGTCTGTCTGTCGAAGACCGAGGGAACCGCATCAGGCTTCAGCTGATTAGTGGTCTTCTGGACAAACATCCCACCCCAACAACATAATCCGAGGCAATGAAGTGTTCTCTGCAGATCCTCTTTCCCTGTCCAACAGGCTGGTCGCGCCGCCTGAGTGCAGCCAGCCTGAGCCAACATGCCAACAACACTGTTTTTTTCACTGGTAGTTTGTGGAAATTAACCAACTTTCCTCTCTCTCACATGGTAAAATTAGTTTGAACAGCCAGGAGCAATACAAACAGAACCACCGCGGTCCCGTTGTTTTGTAGGCAACATTTTATTTACTGACTGACCCATTCACTATAGGCAGTGTACCAGCAGTGTATACACCAAACCAGCGGCATGACGTCAGCAACAAAATGGCCGCGCCCATAATGCTAAATGCTTCAGAAATGCACACAACAAATAGTTTTTTCTTAGAAACTGCTTATTTTTATAACGTGATTTCTTCTGTGGCTTATCTAAATACTAATGTGATGCTATGAATATGTATTTATCGCACTGCTTCCTTTCCACTTTAACACCTAATTGCTCCCGATGAGCAGGCTGGCACCTTGCATGGTTGCCTCTGCCGTCGGTGTGTGAATGTGTGAGTGAATGGGTGAATGTGAGGAACAAAAATTGTAAAGCGCTTTGGATAAAAGCTGCTATATAAATTCACCATTTACCATATATATAGAGAAGACACTGGCTCCTTGAGCCTAACTGATGAAGCTCCCTTCATGCTTTTTACACCCCTGTTCCTGACTGAACTCCTGTTACACTTTGTGAATCTACATAAAGCCAAAATCATATTTGACAAAACTTTGATGAAATTAGCCTTTTCATCTTGGGAAATGGCAAATCCAGCGTTTTGACATTTGCATACACCAGAGTTGCGCCAGATAGTGTAGTGTGAATGAAGATGGATTTGATTTGATTTGACCCCTGACCAAAAGGAGATTTCATCGGAGAAGATTTCAAGACCACAGCAAAAAAGTCTGTGCCCCCTGCCTCTCTCTCTCTTATGCACCTCTCTCCCTCTCTCTTTTGCTACACACACACATACCTCTCCCTCTCTCTCCACATACACTCACACCTATACACGCACGCACGCACCTTTGACCTCCCCAGAAGACTTAAAAAGATTAACTCTGACCGACGTCCAGCACGGAAGGCTGTTTGGGACATAATACTGTCAACTCTCCTAGGTCATTATTACTGTATGCGCAGTTTGTTTGATTAAATTGGCATAAAACTGTCATTGTGATGTACGACAGGTCTCTCTTGCACCACTTAGCAGCACAATGGAATGTGTGATCATGTTTTATGAGCCTCAAACTACACTCTCGCAGAGACAAGAGAAAATAGGAAGAGGAGACCGTTCACATTTTTATACTTAAATCTGGGAAAACAAGGTCTGAACATTGTTCATTTCGTCAGCTATTTTTTTTTATTTGAGTTTTAGTCCATTTCCACAGTTTGGATTGCAGAGTAAGTATGATGAATTAGCAATAATTCACTTGATAAAGTAATATTGGATGCAATAAAATAATACCACAGCCTGAGTCAAATGAAAATGATGACTGACAAGCTTCTAAAAGAGAAAATGAATAAAACCGCAAGGTACAACTAAATACGTTAATTAGTCTTGCCACGCAGTGAGATGGAGGTGCATTTGATTGGTATCACAGGTCAGTTGAATCGAGGCGAGGAGAAGCAGCAGAACAAAATAAATTGATAAATTGCGGAATCAGTCCGGGGGGCCGGATGAAATTATGATATACGTTATACGTGATTACTAGGGATGTTCGATATTGGCTTTTTTACCGATACCGATATACCGATATTGTCCAGCTCTTAATTTCCGATACCGATATCAACCGATACCGATTATGCAGGGTCCCCCCTCCCCCCAAAAACGGAATAATTTCAGGTAATTAACATTACATATCTCTTGTCGTGGAATTAACACAACATTATGCATACTTTTGACAATAAAAAAAATCTGAATGTGTTCTTGCCTGGGTAAATAAAGGTTAAATAAAAAAATATATATATATCGAACATCCCTAGTCACAATATACCAACAGGCCTCATGCCAGAGAGAGGAATGAATGAAGTGAGATTCCAGGTTTAAACTTTAAGGGTGTGGTGATCCACTGTCAATTGTGATGAGCTGTGTCAGGCTACATGAATCCCCCCTATTGTTACCCGCACTGTGCGCGGTCCATTTGACAAACATGCAAAACATCCGTGAAGACACGCACATGCATTTGATCTCGACAGTAGCACAAGCTTTACATAAAGTGTTTCCAAGTGTGCCCTATTCAATATTTATAGGCACAGCGCTCAGTCTATTTCATATTCATGGCGGAGAGAGGCGCGTACGCCCAGATTTATGGCAGGAGAGTTACTCGCTCACACTTTCAACTTGAGCGAACGCCTCTTCACCTCAATTTGCATCGTGTACCGCGGAGCGAAGCGGCGTCCCTCTTTTTAGATGCGTTCACAGCCTCTCCGTCTCCCTCTGCGCCGTGTGTCTGAACGCACAACAAAGACTCACGGTGTCCCAGTAATCAATCAGGAACTGTTTTCACAAATTAGATTAGATTAGATTAGATTAAAATGTATTGTCATTAGACAGCAAAAGTACAGTACAACGGAAAGAGGTTTGGCATTCAACCAGAGTGCAAATGTAGCAGTAAAGTGCCGTAGTAATATACAATGTACAGGTGATTAAACTGGATATAAAATATATACATGAGTAATAGTGCTAATCCGATGTATGTACAGAGTTGTAGTATTAATATGTACAGTGATGCAGGTATAAAGACACTATGGTAGTAAGTCATCCAGCGTAACTAGTAAGAGTAGGTAAGGGATATGTACAGATATAGATATAGTAACTATCTACAGATATGTAAAAAGGATTATATGCAGGTATGTACAGACAGATGTGGATATATATATATTTTTTATATATTTAGGAGCCCCTCGAAAACGAGATGCTACATCTCAAGGGGTTATTCCTAATAAAGAATGTCAATCATCATATATATGCAGGTATGTACAGACAGATGTGGATATATGTATGTATGTATTGTGGCAGATATCATCCCCCGTCCCATGGCTACGTGGAGGAAGGGAGATACTACTGCCACGCAGGGACGTGCACAGGACTTTAGAAAGGCAGGTGCCCGAAAGGAGAAAAGGGCATTAATTATTAAATGCAATGTGAGCGCGCATAGTGCGCGAGTCCGATTTTTGGGGTTAATACAAGTCTATGGTACATTCAGTTTCACCGATAGATGTCACCAAAACTACATAGTGTCCCTTTAATAACTCAATATGCGCTCCAGACCAACAGCTGCGGGCGACATGCCGAAATTAACACGCTGTGTTGACAAGAGCAAGAGAGAGAGCGAGAGAGAGAGAGCGAGAGAGAGAGAGAGAGAGAGAGAGAGAGAGAGAGAGAGAGAGAGAGAGAGAGAGAGAGAGAGCGAGAGCGAGAGCGAGAGAGAGAGAGAGAGAGAGAGAGAGAGAGAGAGAGAGAGAGAGAGAGCGAGATAGAGAGAGAGAGAGAGAGAGAGAGAGAGAGAGAGAGAGAGAGAGAGAGAGAGAGACCGCATTAACTACCTTGTTTAGTTGAAACGTGGTCCAGGTCAGGAGGGCTTGATGAAGTATTATGTCCACTGTCCCACAGTCACAGACTGTTGTCTTGATGTTTATCCACTGTCCAGACTGCATCCAGCCAAATAGCTTATTGTTAGCATTGTAGCTTTGTTGTTGTCAGCACACATTATCTCTCGAGATAAAGCTGGGAACGAGGTTACAGCACACAGGACATTCAGGAAGTCAAAAACGAATAGCGCTTGCCGATTGGTGCTAAGAACAGCAGGGCGGGTACAAGCGGTGTGACGTAATTGGCAGACTCGACTGTCAATCAAAATTATTCTGTTTTCCGTCAGAACGAATCCAGGCTGGAAGGACCTATTATTTACGAGAGGGGTGGCATTTCTCTCTCTTTCTTTACCTAATATTTAGATTCTATCGTGACATCTTTCATTTGGAAGGGCAGGGCAGTATATCTATATGTGCAACAGTAACAAACAAAAAAAAAAAAAAAAAAAAAGAGGGTGGCATAAAAAGGGCACTTTCTAATGAAAAATGAAAAAGGCAGGTGCCCGGGCACCCCTTCACCCCTATGTGTGCACGTGCCTGCTGCCACAGGCAGAGGAGAGTTCATTAGGGAGTTGATTAGGACTGATGGAACACACCTGTGCACCACGTGATCACCCACATCCCACACACACACACACACACACAGAGACAGCCATAGCTTAAAGCCCGAGGAGAGACAGAGAAAGGTTGAGTGGAGGTGAGGAAGGAGCAGAGAGCGTTGTACAGAGTTTGCGAGGTGAGAGGTAGTTGGAAGGAGAGGTGAAAGCGAGAAGGTGTTCGTGGTACTGGACCCTGAACTGGCTGAGATACCCCCCCTTGTGAAACTGACCCTCGACCGGACGACAAACCCCAGAGTATTGAACATTCCCTTTTTGTACGAGAGCCTGATACGTGTTTTGACCCTGGACTGTTATTCGACTACTCTATTGCCCATCGGACTTTGTTGTATTAATCAATAAATATCTTTTATTTATTGAAATTGTGCTTGTGTGGAAATTGGATTCGTTTGTTTTGGTCCGTGTCGAGCCTGAACACCACCACCAGGCTCGTCACAGTATGTACAGACAGATGTGGATATATATATATATATACAGACAGATGTGGATCTAGAAGGGGAATGACGCACAGCTGACAGCTCACATGCCCACAGACTCCTCTATCAGCCACTGTCGTCTTCTTTGCAGGTGGAGTTCATGGATTAATTTCTGTCACACAGCTCACTCTGCATTCTGGTTTTTGTTTGATGACTATCTTGAATAGCTATACAGTATGTTAGCAGGTGGTCGATGGTCGTCCATCTCATGTGTGTGTGTTCCTATGTGTGTCGTCCATCTCATGTGTGTGTGTTCCTATGTGTGTCGTCCATCTCATGTGTGTGTTTCCTGTGTGTCGTCCATCTCATGTGTGTGTTTCCTGTGTGTCGTCCATCTCATGTGTGTGTTTCCTGTGTGTCGCCCATCTCACATGTGTGTGTTTCCTATGTGTCGTCCATCTCATGTGTGTGTTTCCTATGTGTCTCCCATCTCACATATGTGTGTTTCCTATGTGTCGCCCATCACATGTGTGTGTTTCCTGTGTGTCGTCCATCACATGTGTGTGTTTCCTATGTGTCGCCCATCACATGTGCTGCGATGTGTGCTACAATAGGGAGGTGTAGTGGTTACGTCATTGCTGTTTTTTGTGTTCCACCCTCTGTTCCAACGCAATGTATTTCCCCATTGCCCATTTCTAAATCGCCTCGTTTAAAACAAATAAAGCATTAACATTTGCATGGTGTACCTTTCTGTGCTTATTCATCCACAATCTATAGCTCAACATGAAAATATTCACAATGAATCATAAAAAAATATTGCCAAATTTTATTTCAACCAGAAATGCTTAAACAATTATGTTAGTGATAGAAGGGAACTCATTTTGTGCAAAAATGGAAAGCTTGCCAATGTTCACGAGGCAGAATTGTTACAATAGCCGATAATCCATTTTCCCAATGATGAATCCCTATACGGGTGGAACAACCAGTGACGTCAGACTACACCTCCCTATAAAGACTTCTTCAAGTGCAGTTTAATCTTTAATATAATCACTTTGGGGCGGCTAGGTGGTGTAGTGGGCAAGGCGCTCGCCACCAATGCAGGAGACGCTGGGTTCGAGCCCAGCTCTCCGCATTGCTATCAGCTTGGCTGGTCGTTCATACTAACACAATTGGCAGTGTTAGGGGTGGGGAAGCTGATGGGTGGGGATCGGACGTTGTGGACAGCGACTCCTACAGGTCGGTTGGTGCGCCTGCGCAGCAGAATCAGGAAGCGACGGGGGCGGCGTGTCCCTCCCACGCAGACCCCTGCCGCTGAGAGATCGTGCTGTGCAGGTGAAAAGATGTGACGGCTGCTTCCTCGAGTACCGGAGGGAACACGTGATGTAAGGCTTCGTCCACATTGCAGCCGGCTTGTGGGAGGCATGGCCTAACAGCGTTCGAGACAGGGGAGGGTAGAATTGGACGATACGAAATTGGGATGGGAGAAAAATAAAAAAATGGGAGAAAAAAGTAGATCAAAAAAATATATATATCACTTTGGGACTGGACGACATGCCTCTGAACTAGAAATAACTCTCAGCCCAGATGGTTAGTATTAACTACTGTTCTATGCACTCTGGCCACGTCAGCGCTTCATTCTCATCAGCTCAGAGTCATTATTCCCACGGAGCTGGTCCGAGACCTGCACACATTAACCCCGGTAATCATTATGAGCGCCGGAAGCAAACCTCCCACCAGACTGTATTCCTGATTACATCCTAATTCCCTGCATGCGGCTGTTTCCAGTGGAACCCTCAGCCCTCTGCGGCTGCTAATGCACCTCGTATTTGCATTATGGATGGTTTTTAATGAGCTCGCTAATGTGTGTGGGTCCATCAGGCTTTAATTCTACATCATCATTTGAATAAATTAAACATCCAAATAAATACAAATCTGGACAAATTAGATTACCGTAAGAAGGCATCCGAGTCTGGTTAATCAAACAATATTTATTCATTATTGTTATTTTCTTTTGCTATTTCGCCAACAAAGCAGGCGGTCATCAGTGTGATGTACTTTGGACTCATACACACATTGCACTCATGTCCACACCAGGGCCTCGTTCACCTAATCTAAAAGGGACATGTTTTGTACATTACTTCAGACTACTGTCACGGCGCAACAGACACTGGTATTTATTCATTTAATGGCCCTAATTGGTAAGCTACCTCCTTATACTACATCATTATTGGTAAGCTACCTCCTTATACTACATCATTATTGGTAAGCTACCTCCTTATACTACATCATTATTGCTAAGCTACCTCCTTATACTACATCATTATTGGTAAGCTACCTCCTTATACTACATCATTATTGGTAAGCTACCTCCTTATACTACATCATTATTGCTAAGCTACCTCCTTATACTACATCATTATTGGTAAGCTACCTCCTTATACTACATCAGTATTGGTAAGCTACCTCCTTATTATACTACATCATTATTGGTAAGCTACCTCCTTATACTACATCAGTATTGGTAAGCTACCTCCTTATTATACTACATCATTATTGGTAAGCTACCTCCTTATACTACATCAGTATTGGTAAGCTACCTCCTTATTATACTACATCATTATTGGTAAGCTACCTCCTTATACTACATCATTATTGGTAAGCTACCTCCTTATACTACATCATTATTGGTAAGCTACCTCCTTATACTACATCATTATTGGTAAGCTACCTCCTTAGGCTCAAAACCTATTTTTCAAGGCAGACCGCTTTGAAAAAAGAAGAAAAAAAAGCTTCGAGCGTTTTTTCTGGGTCTCCCCAGAGCTCGCGCCAGCCGCGGCTCCGCCCCTTCCTCGATGAGTTACATTGATGAGCGCGCTCCTTTCCAAAAAAGTTGAACGAGTTAGTTTCAACTTTATGAGCTGAGAGCGCTCCGACCAAAAACGCTGCCGCCCAGAGCTCATAAAACGCGAGGCGCGTCGCCGGGAAGAGGAGCACGCCTGACGCTTCTCCAGCATAGAAATGAATGACAGAAAGGAGCTGACAACTCATAAAACGTCCCCTATGGACACAAGCCCTTATACTACATCAGTATTGGTAAGCTACATTATTGGTAAGCTACCTCCTTATACTACATCATTATTGGTAAGCTACCTCCTTATACTACATCAGTATTGGTAAGCTACCTCCTTATACTACATCAGTATTGGTAAGCTACCTCCTTATACTACATCATTATTGGTAAGCTACCTCCTCGTGGTCTAAGCAGCAGCATCTAAGCTCAAGTTTCAAGTTTCTTTAATAGTTGTCATACAGAAGTACAGAATACTTTTGTACAAAATGCTTCTTACTGTTGCGCTCCAGAGACTGTGCAAGACAAGATAAGTATGAAATAAAAACATAGTAAAATTAGAAGTAAAAAAAAGAGGTCACAGTGTTCAGTTTAGACATATGTACAATGTTCGATGCAGAATAGACGTAGTTACCATACAATATACAATACTGTGCAGTGTACTAATATACAATACTATATAGTGCAAGGCAGAAATGGAGAAATGGGACGAGGTGCAATTTAGGTACAATTCACAGTAGGTGTACGAGTTGTAGTGCAAATCCTTTATCAATAAATATAAAGTGTAAGTGTGTTTGTGTGATCTAAAGTGTGGAGAGTGGGTGCTGCAGTGTGTTGTTTGTTTGAGTGAGTGTGTGCGTGTGGGTGTGTGTGCTGTGTGCATTTGATGGTTGTTGCATAGTGATTATTGTTCGTTTAGCGATTATTGTTCGTTTAGCAGCCTGATGGCCTGGGGATAGAAGCTTCTTCTGAGTCTTTCAAGATTCAAGATTCAAGATTCAAGAGTTTTAATTGTCACGGCATACAGGTATACAATGAAATGCGGCTGGTCTTGCCCGCGACGATGTGCAATACAGTGGTACAACATATAATAGAATCCAATAAAATACAGTGGTACAACATATTAATAGAATCCAATAAAACAGTGCAATAAACAGGTACATGGTGTGCCATCTCGGTATCTGTACATTAGTATTTACAGAGCATATAGGACATGCTAGTTAGCTTTAGTAGTGCAATACACTGTTCCTGATGTTATACTATTTTAAGTGGCCTTTCCTCTGGCCATAAGTGTGCGTGTGTGCGGCATGAGTGTTAAAGTGGCTGCTAGTGTGTGAGCGTGCTCAGCGTGCGTGTCGTGTATGTACTTGTGTGTGGATAGTTCAGTTTCTGTGTCTCTCAATGTTCACCGTTCAAGGCTCTGATGGCCTGGGGGAAGAAGCTTAGCCTAAGCCTCTCCGTCTTAGTCTCTAGAATTCGCAGGCGTCTGCCTGACCTCAGCAGCTGGAACAGGCTGTTATTGGGGTGGTGGGGGTCTTTCATTATCCTGCAGGCTCTGGACTTGCACCTCTTGTCGTATAGAGCCTGCAGGGGAGGTAGCGCAATACCCGTGGTACGCTCGGCTGAGCGCACCACACTCTGTAGGGCCTTCTTGTCCTGTGCCGTGCTGTTCCCATACCAGGCAGTGATGTTTCCGGTCAAGATGCTCTCTACAGCTCCTGAGTAGAAGGACTGAAGTATCTTCCCCGATACTCTGAACTTCCTTAACTGTCTCAGGTGGTAGAGGCGCTGCTTCGCTTTCTTTACTACTGTGCCTATGTGTGTTGACCATGTCAGGTCCTCTGAGATGTGGACCCCCAGGTACTTGAAGCTGCTCACCCTGTCCACGGTAGCCCCGTTAATCCTCAGTGGTGTGTGTGTCTCCCGCTGTCCTCTCCTATAATCCACGATCAGCTCCTTGGTTTTACCAATGTTCAGGAGCAGGCTGTTGTCCTGGCACCAACGTTCCAGTACCTCAACCTCCTCCCGGTAGGCCTTCTCGTCGTTGTCCGAGATCAGCCCCACCACCACCGTGTCGTCGGCGAACTTCACAATGGAGTTGGAGCTGAACTTGGCCACACAGTCGTGTGTGTAGAGTGAGTACAGCAGGGGGCTTAGAACACAGCCCTGGGGGGACCCGATGCTCAGGGTGATGGTGTTGGAGGTCTGACCCCCCACCCTGACCGCCTGGGGTCTTTCACTCAGAAAGTCCAGTACCCAGGCGCTCAGGGCGGAGCTCAGGCCTAGCTCGATCAGCTTGTCCACCAGTCTGGTGGGGACTATGGTGTTGAACGCTGAGCTGTAGTCAATGAACAACAGTCTCACATAGCCCCCCTTCTGACGGTCAAGGTGGGAGAGAGTGCTGTGCAGTACCTGGGAGACCGCGTCATCAGTGGACCTGTTTGTCCTGTATGCAAATTGCATAGGGTCCATATCACTGGGGAGAGAGGCACAAATGTGGTCCTTGACCAGCCTCTCGAAACATTTCATGACCACAGAGGTGAGTGCCACCGGTCTGTAATCATTTGGACATGTTGGGGAGGGTTTCTTCGGTACAGGGATGATGGTAGACATCTTGAAGCAGGCAGGGACTACTGACTCCGCCAGGGATTGATTAAATATGGCGGTGAACACCGGGGCAAGCTGGTTTGCACAGGACTTAAGTATGCGTCCTGTTATACCATCTGGGCCTGCAGCCTTCCTGGTGTTCACCTGCATAAATGCTCTTCTCACACTGTGTTCCGACAACGAGAGAGCGCCCCCGCCCCCCCGCGGTTGCCCCCCCCCCTCCACAACAGCCGGTGCGCCAGTGACGTCACTAGCCAGAGGGCTAGTGGCGACGCTGTCTACACCGAACCGAGCGTAGAAGGAGTTGAGTTTGTCCGCTAGAGAGGCGTCGTCGCTCCCCATTGCGGGGGCGCTGACTTTGTAGTCAGTTATTGTCTTCAGTCCCCTCCACAAGCCTCTTGTGTCGTTTTGTGCCATTTGTGTCTCCAGTTTCTCAGCATATGTCCTCTTAGCAAGTTTAACAGCCTTGCGCAGAGTGTAGACTGAAGCCTTGTATTCCTCCATATTTCCTGACTCTCTGCCCAGGTTATAAGCCGTGGTGCGTGAGTTTAGGGCTGTTCTTATAGTGCTGTCCACCCAAGGTTTCTGGTTTGGGAAAACCCGCGCCGTCTTTGTGGGGACAATGCCGTCTGCCACTGTAGTTATGTAGCTTACAACGGTATCAGCATACTCGCTGACGTCACTGGCGCTTCCTTCAAACATGTCCCAGTCTGTATCCTTGAACGCGTCACGGAGCTCGGCCTCTGATTCGTCAGCCCACTTTTTTGTCTCACGTGACACGACGGCTTCGCGTGATCGCTGTTTGTATGCTGGGATTAAAAAGATGGAGTCGTGATCGCTCGCGCTTACAGAGCCCATCAGTGGCGGAGCCGCTACAGCCTTGTAGGCAGCTCTGAACGGGGTGTAGCAGTGGTCGAGTGTGTTTCCCCCTCTTGTGGAGCAGGCGATGTGCTGAAAAAAAGTCGGCATCACTTTTTTCAGGTTTGCCTGGTTGAAATCACCAGTCACTATCGTCGCGGCTTCCGGGTGCTTGATCTGCTGTTTGTTGATGTGGTCGTGTAATTCCCCCAGCGCTTTGCCGGTATTTGCCTGTGGATGAATATACACGACTTTCTGTGCTCGCCTTAAGACTCCGGTATCGCTTGCCTGACCGCAGCAGTTCAAAGAGGCAGTTGTTCGGGTGGCTCGAGTCCTTAATAATTCTCTTAGCCTTCCCCTTGCACCGCTTGTTGTAAATGTTCTGGAGGGTGGGAAGCCCCCCTCCAATTGTGCGTTCGGCTGAACGTGTCACTCTTTGTAGTCTGCTACGGTCTTGTGCAGTGCTATTCCCAAACCAGGAGGTGATGTTGCCGGTCAGGATGCTCTCTATTGTACATGAGTAGAAGTTCCTAAGGATCTTCTGACTGACTTGGAACTTCCTTAGGCGCCTGAGGAAGTAGAGGCGTTGTCGTGCCTTCTTCACAACACTGTCAATGTGTGTGGTCCATGTCAAGTCCTCGGATATGTGGGATCCGAGGTACTTGAAACTGTTCACTCTCTCAACCGGTGCCCCGTCGATGCTGAGGGGGCTGTAGTCCTTGACCCCCGACCTCCTGAAGTCCACAATCATCTCTTTTGTTTTGCTGACGTTCAGGGAGAGGCAGTTCTCCTGACACCACTGTGACAGGTTCTCTACCTCTTCCAGGTAGGCCCTTTCGTCGTTGGCAGAGATCAGGCCCACCACTACTGTGTCATCAGCAAATTTGATGATGGTGTTGTTGTTCCGCTGTGCTACGCAGTCATGTGTGTACAGGGAGTAGAGGAGGGGGCTCAGAACACAGCCCTGGGGGGCCCCTATGTTGAGCGTGATGGATGAGGAGGTGCAGTTGCCGGCTCTTACCACCTGGGGTCTGCCCGTCAGGAAGTCCAAGACCCACTGGCACAGGTCATAGTTCAAGCCCAGGTCCCTGAGCTTGGCTATGAGTTTGGAGGGGACTATGGTATTGAATGCTGAGCTGTAGTCGATGAACAGCATTCTCACATAGTTCCCCTGCCTCTTGTCCAGGTGTGATGCTGCTGTGTGCAGCACATGGGCTATGGCGTCCTCCGTGGACCTGTTGGGGCGATATGCAAATTGCAGAGGGTCCAAGTTGATGGGGAGGGAGGAACAGATGTAGCCCTTCACTAGCTTCTCAAAGCACTTCATGGCTATGGAGGTGAGGGCTACAGGGCGGTAGTCGTTGAGGCAAGCGGGCGTAGATTTTTTAGGTACAGGGATGATGGTGGACTTCTTCAGACAGGTGGGGATGACAGCCTGTTCCAAGGACAGGTTGAAGATGTCAGTGAATACCGGGGCCAGTTGGTCGGCACAGACTTTTAGGACGCGGCCGGGGATGCCGTCCGGTCCTGCTGCCTTCCTGATATTCACTTTTTTAAAGATCCGTCTCACCTCATGCTCTGTTACCCTGTTACCCTTCTAGCTAGCTTCCTCTAGCTAGCTTCCTCTAGGGAAAACACAGTGGGACTCTTTGTAGCAGCCACGCTAACTGTAACTGAGGGGTACAATTCCCTGACTGTATTGATAAGTATGGTATCATTAAACCACTACCGCTTTATGTACTTTAACTACTGGCCATACAGTACACGATATCTAAATATGATGAACACTTTCCCACAATGAAACCGGTTCCAGACAAAGGTAATAATCAAATATTTAATATAGCAAAGGGTACATAGAATATTTATCTCTTACATTTATCAATTGAATGCACTTGTAAGGCAAATGAGTATTCGTAGGCAAATCAACACTGAATGTCCAATCTCCGGTTACGCAGGAAGCAAGTATACAACCTGGCTCTTAGGGAATTATATCGATGGTACACTTAATGATTATAGCTAGATACACTGAAGGGGTCCTCCCAGTTGTAAGCCGGTAGGGGGGGTAGGAGAGCCGTCGGTAGTAGCCCGTCTGGTCAACGATGTCTAGGGAGAATTCAAGTACAGAAGACAGTGCAGTAGAATCTTGATCCGCAGATGAATACACCTTGGCTCTCTTGTAGGCTGTAGCTGTAGCTCCACAATGAAGAAGAAGCGAGGCGACCTCAGTCTCTCTGAGCGCCATCTCACCTTGACTCCTCTCGGGGGTAAATCTAACACTCACCGGTGTTGGCGATTATCCGCTCCACAAATCACAGTACCAAAGCAAATATATTCCAGCCGTATAGGGCTCAGCAGTCGTCGGGTAGGTAATCCAATGTACAGGTCCACTCGGTCCTCGCCTAGAACTCCTCGGGTGAAAGCGCCATGTGTGGTCTGCCCAGCCTGGATAAGACTCTAGATAACACGAGGAAGCGATGGGGATGCTGGTCACTTTAGAACTCTAACCGCACGATGCACCATACATAATAGACTATTATTAACCTAATAGAAATACGTCGCACTCGACGGTACAGTGCCAAACTATGACAATTCAGTTATTAATTCGCACGAGGTCTCAATGCTATTCTGGGGCCAAATAGGCCATACTTCACCACACGTTGGTCGTGGGTGAGGCTGCACGTCTTGTTACTAAGTTGGAGGGTAAGGGACTAAGGGAACAAGGGACTTCTACATTTACTTGCGCCATATTTATATGCACGGTGAACAAATAGTGCCACTCTCATTTCGGTAGCCGTATTCCTGCGCAGAGCCGGGGCTAGTAGAGACATGTCTCGTCGGTACCATTGAACTTGGCTCCAAGGGGCTTGTCTCCTGGCGCCAGGTCCTTGTCCAATAAGAGAATGAACTATTATGGGCTATAGTAGACTAAAGGGATATTCCGTGTATATGTACAAGGAATATACAAGGGATATCAAACGATATACAAATACTATTCAATATATATCCATAAATAAATATATATATTCGGTTTAATCTGATCCTTCGTAACAGCCGCCCCCTAATTAGTCCCACCTAATTAGCTAAGCAGAGACAGATTAACCGCACTGTCTACTACTCAATGTCCGCTGTG
Source organism: Notolepis coatsorum (assembly GCF_963971535.1). NCBI lineage: Eukaryota > Metazoa > Chordata > Actinopteri > Aulopiformes > Paralepididae > Notolepis > Notolepis coatsorum. The sequence goes on along the minus strand of NC_140173.1, from coordinate 145,731,862 downwards.
AAGGGTCAGTCAATTCACAAAGTCATGGGGTCATGGTCGTCATCGATGGTATCTGGGAGCCTTGGCAGTTCTATTAGCCTCGCCACGGGTCGGGTGTAGGTCCGCCCTTGGACGAGCACTTCAGCTGCTCTGACCTTTCCGTCGGCACCGGTGATCACTTTGCTTACGCGGCCAGCCGGCCACATAGCTCGGGGTAGTGACTGGTCGATAATCATGACGACTGTTCCTTCTGTCAAATTGTCTCTCTCTTTTACCCATTTCTGGCGGGTCTGTAGAGACGGTAGGTAGTGGAGTAGGAAGCTGTTCCAAAACTTGTCAGCCAGTACTTGACTGTACCTCCACATTCTTCGGCCGTTCGCTTCTTCAGGCCTGTACATTGTCTGGGGTAGCGTGGGGTCCAGCCGCTCCATCAAGAGTGTGTTGGGGGTGACTGGGTCGACATCTGCTACATCACTTGAGACGTAACCGAGGGGCTTTGAGTTCAATACTCCCTCGATCTCCGTGAGGACTGTCATTAGGACTTCTTCCGCCACAGTCTGGGCCCCAAGCACGGCGTACAGGGCTGTCTTTATGGAACGTACTTCTCGTTCCCAGGTTCCACCGAAGTGAGGTGCATTCGGGGGGTTAAACTGGAAGTCAATCTGGGATGGAGCGAGGTGGGTCTTAAGTTCTGGGCCCATAGCTTGGAAGCTCTCTCTCAGCTCTCTTTCTCCGCCTTTGAAGTTTGTCCCGTGATCAGACAATAATGTAGACGGTTTTCCTTTCCGCGATGTGAATCTTCGGAAGGCCATAAGGAATGAGTCTGTGCTCATGGTTGGAAGGAGTTCGATATGTATCGCTCTGGTGGTCATGCATTTGAATACAATACCCCACCGCTTCTCGGTTCCTCTTCCTTTCTTTATATACAGCGGGCCGAAACAGTCCATACCGGTGGAGTGAAAAGGCTTGTCGCCGAGTCGGAGGCGACAGGGAGGTAGGTCAGCCATCCGGGGTATACTGGGCTGTGCGCGCCACTTACGACAGTCTAGACAGGTTCGCTGGAAGCGCCGCACTGCTTCTCTCCCTTGCAGTATCCAATAACGACGTCTGATCTCCGCGAAGACTCTCTCTGCTCCTGCGTGGTGCACATCCTCGTCGTATTTCTTTATGATCAGCTCTGTGACCTTGTGTCGGCTGTTCAAGACTATCGGGTACTTAACGTCATCCGGTAAGTCTGGAGCTCTCCGCAGACGACCACCCACTCTGATGAGACTATGGGCGTCGCTCTCGGGGGCTAGGTGGAGCAGTCTGCTGTCTGATGGGACTGGCTTTGCTCCCCGTAGACAGTCTAGCTCGTCTGGGAACGAGTCTCTCTGGGCTCGTTGTAGTAGAAGAAGTTCTGCTTCTTCGTAGTCAGCTGCTGAAATGTCAGTAGTGGGCTGAATCTCTGGGTGGTGCCACAGAAATGTCTTTAGCTGCGCACTTTGTAGGGTGAGGCAATCGTCTATGTCGGGGTCTGTGGAGGCGATTGTGTTCAATCCACAGAACATAGACTTCTTGTTTTCTGCCTCCTCTTTACTCGCCTCCCGTGGGGTGGGTGTAGGCCACTCTTCTTCCGGGAGCTTGAGAAACTCTGGTCCGTCACTGTAGATGTTGTGACGGGTGAGGTCATCCAGGGACATTCCCCGGGTGATGACGTCAGCTGGGTTGTGTTTGGTGTCCACATACCTCCAGCTCGCTACTTCTGTTAACTCTTGAATCTCGGTGGCTCTGACTCCCACGAAGACCTTGTATCTGCATGAATCAGACCGGATCCATGTGAGTACTGTCGTGGAGTCTGACCACAAGATTGTTCTTTGCACCGGAATGGTGAGTTCACGTTGGATTAACGTGGCGAGCTGCGCGCCTGCTAGGGCTGCGCAGAGCTCTAGACGCGGGATAGATTGTTGCTTTCGTGGGGCTATTCTTGAGCGAGCCAGGATGAAAGCAGTATGTATCTCTCCTCCCTCCTCTTGGGCACGCGAGTAGGCCACCGAACCGTAGGCTACTTCGGAGGCGTCGCTGAATACGTGCAGATCCATCTTGCATGTCTCTGGCCTCACTGTGGGTGGGAAGTAGCTGCGGCGTATATTGACGCCTGGGAGTGAGCGGAGTTCCGTCTCCCACTCTCTCCATGTGGATGCAAGGTGTGCGGGTATGGGATCGTCCCAGCCCTGGTCCTTGTCCCATAGCGCTCTTACAATCATCTTTGCCCTGGTGGTGTAAGGTAGAATACATCCCAACGGGTCATATTGTCTGGCGAGTGTTCTGTACACACTCCGTCTGGTGGTCGGTATTGCCGTCGACCTTCCCTGCTCCGTGGTCAGGGGTTTGTGTCTATAATGGAGCGAGTCTGTTTTGAAGCGCCAGACTAGTCCCAGTGTCATTTCTTGGGCTTCTCCTGGGATGGTCGCCATCCAGGTCTCGCTGCTCGCTGCCTTGTCCTCGGGGGAGAGGCTGCGCAATACTTGCGGGTCGCTGCTGGCCCACTGCCTGAGATCAAAGCCGCCTTTGATCAGGGAGGCGCGTAGCTTGAGTAGAAGAGCCTCGGCTTCTTCTGGCGTCGAAACGCTTTGTAAACAGTTGTCCATGTAGAAACTGTTTTTCACACTTTGTCGGACCTCTTCATCTGCTGCTGGGTCCTCTGCGACGTGTTTTTGTAGTGCAAACGTAGCACAGCATGGGCTGCATGTGGTTCCGAAAGGGAGGACTTCCCATTGATAGATGGCTGGGTGCTCATCTCCGATCCTCTCTCTCCATAGGAACCGCAGCAGGGGCTTGTCCTCCTCCACTAGTCTCACCTGCAGGAACATCCCTTTGATGTCGCCGCTGATAGCCACCTTGTCCTGGCGGAAGCGTAGTAGCACGCCTAGTAGAGAGGGGCCGAGTGTTGGACCGGGCAAGAGTTTCAAGTTTCTTTAATAGTTGTCATACAGAAGTACAGAATACTTTTGTACAAAATGCTTCTTACTGTTGCGCTCCAGAGACTGTGCAAGACAAGATAAGTATGAAATAAAAACATAGTAAAATTAGAAGTAAAAAAAGAGGTCACAGTGTTCAGTTTAGACATATGTACAATGTTCGATGCAGAATAGACGTAGTTACCATACAATATACAATACTGTGCAGTGTACTAATATACAATACTATATAGTGCAAGGCAGAAATGGAGAAATGGGACGAGGTGCAATTTAGGTACAATTCACAGTAGGTGTACGAGTTGTAGTGCAAATCCTTTATCAATAAATATAAAGTGTAAGTGTGTTTGTGTGATCTAAAGTGTGGAGAGTGGGTGCTGCAGTGTGTTGTTTGTTTGAGTGAGTGTGTGCGTGTGGGTGTGTGTGCTGTGTGCATTTGATGGTTGTTGCATAGTGATTATTGTTCGTTTAGCGATTATTGTTCGTTTAGCAGCCTGATGGCCTGGGGATAGAAGCTTCTTCTGAGTCTTTCTGTGCTCGCCTTAAGACTCCGGTATCGCTTGCCTGACCGCAGCAGTTCAAAGAGGCAGTTGTTCGGGTGGCTCGAGTCCTTAATAATTCTCTTAGCCTTCCCCTTGCACCGCTTGATGTAAATGTTCTGGAGGGTGGGAAGCCCCCCTCCAATTGTGCGTTCGGCTGAACGTGTCACTCTTTGTAGTCTGCTACGGTCTTGTGCAGTGCTATTCCCAAACCAGGAGGTGATGTTGCCGGTCAGGATGCTCTCTATTGTACATGAGTAGAAGTTCCTAAGGATCTTCTGACTGACTTGGAACTTCCTTAGGCGCCTGAGGAAGTAGAGGCGTTGTCGTGCCTTCTTCACAACACTGTCAATGTGTGTGGTCCATGTCAAGTCCTCGGATATGTGGGCTCCGAGGTACTTGAAACTGTTCACTCTCTCAACCGGTGCCCCGTCGATGATGAGGGGGCTGTAGTCCTTGACCCCCGACCTCCTGAAGTCCACAATCATCTCTTTTGTTTTGCTGATGTTCAGGGAGAGGCAGTTCTCCTGACACCACTGTGACAGGTTCTCTACCTCTTCCAGGTAGGCCCTTTCGTCGTTGGCAGAGATCAGGCCCACCACTACTGTGTCATCAGCAAATTTGATGATGGTGTTGTTGTTCCGCTGTGCTACGCAGTCATGTGTGTACAGGGAGTAGAGGAGGGGGCTCAGAACACAGCCCTGGGGGGCCCCTATGTTGAGCGTGATGGATGAGGAGGTGCAGTTGCCGGCTCTTACCACCTGGGGTCTGCCCGTCAGGAAGTCCAAGACCCACTGGCACAGGTCATAGTTCAAGCCCAGGTCCCTGAGCTTGGCTATGAGTTTGGAGGGGACTATGGTATTGAATGCTGAGCTGTAGTCGATGAACAGCATTCTCACATAGTTCCCCTGCCTCTTATCCAGATATGATGCTGCTGTGTGCAGCACATGGGCTATGGCGTCCTCCGTGGACCTGTTGGGGCGATATGCAAATTGCAGAGGGTCCAGGTTGATGGGGAGGGAGGAACAGATGTAGCCCTTCACTAGCTTCTCAAAGCACTTCATGGCTATGGAGGTGAGGGCTACAGGGCGGTAGTCGTTGAGGCAAGCGGGCGTAGATTTGTGGACTTCTTCAGACAGGTGGGGATGACAGCCTGTTCCAAGGACAGGTTGAAGATGTCAGTGAATACCGGGGCCAGTTGGTCGGCACAGACTTTTAGGACGCGGCCGGGGATGCCGTCCGGTCCTGCTGCCTTCCTGATATTCACTTTTTTAAAGATCCGTCTCACCTCATGCTCTGTTACCCTGAACACTGAGTCTCCATCAGCAGACCCCCCCCCCCCCCATTGCCGTGGTTTGTAGGCTGGTGTTGTTATTCACAGCCTCAAACCTCGCATAGAAGGAATTGAGATCATTTGCTAAGGAGATGTCACTGTTCAGTTTGAGGGGGGTTCCTTTGTAGTCTGTCATTGTTCTGAGGCCCTGCCACATGCCTCTAGAGTCAGCCTGTTCAAACTGAAGTTCAACTTTATCCCTGTAACGCCGTTTTGCCTCTATTACTGCTCTCCTGACGTTGTATCTTGCCATCTTGTGTTCTTCCATGTTGCCTGTCACCAGCCCGGTGTTGTATGCTGATGTGCGCACTTTCAGAGCCTCACGGACGGATTTGTCTACCCAGGGCTTTTGATTTGGAGAGCTCTTTATTCAGATTTTGTGATCCGATCTGGTAGCTGCAGTTAAACACAATGCGATCCTTGCCGTTGTGGTGGACCTTGTGGTGCGGCACGTACCATGATTCGGTCGTCTGATCGGCCTCTTTAATGTCAATTTTCTTTATGTGTCCCGCTGTGATTAGCTTGTTAATCTCAGCGCGGTACACAGTCTCTTGAGCGGGGTCTTTGGCTAGGCGCCGCTCTGTGTTCAATAGATACCGCTCTGTAGCTTCTTTTGTGGCGTGAAATGTGGGCATTCCCTCTCGCCTCAGGAGTGGAGTTGCGTATCTCATCACTCCGCTGACTGTGACTCTCTTTGTCCCTTGCTCGAGGAGGGCCACAGCGTAAATGTCTTCTTTAGAACGAATGTCTTTCTTTTCGTTCTTAAAGGGCATTGTCTCTAGTGTCCATAGCCTCTCGACATGCTGTAGGAGGGTGGTGTCTTCTTCTGTCACTCTGGAGTGGAGGCAGCTAGTGGCTGCTGTTCGGTTAAGAGACTTAGCGAGGGGGCCTTGTAATGTCCATCCTAGGCGGGTCTCGACTGCTGCAGGACAACCTCTGGGTCCTGTATGGACCCGGTCTATCGGGACTATGAGGTCTGCATGGTCGGAGCCTATCAGCAGGGTCGGGGTGGCACCGTCTATGAGCGGGATAGGTAGTTGACGCAGGTGCACATATTTATCCATCAGCTTGGCGATGGGGTAGGTGTACTGCGATAGTCCTATTTCTTGGCTGGTGAAAGCATTAGTAATCCTATGCCGTCTCTCTGGCTGCCCGCTTGCTGCGATAGTGAAGGAGACATTCTCGCCCTTTATCGTCTTTAGATCTCTTCTTATTGTCCGAATCGTCATCTGGTTTTCGCTCCCCCGCAGTCCCAGCTGGGCCGCAGCGGACGCGAGGAGAAGGGTCTTCTCTGACCCGTCGTCAAGGACGGCGTAAGTGTCCATGACCTTATCTTGGTAACTCAATGTTACGCGGACCACCTTTAAGAGCACCTGGGCGCCCCCGCTGCTGGCGGGGTCAATGTACATAACACTTGCCTTTGTGCTGCTGGATGGTGCAGGCTTTCTTCTGTTACTGTCGTGTAGGACATCTAGGTGGGCTCCGTCACACCGACTACACCTCTTCTTTAGGCGGCACTCGGCTGCCATGTGACTGCGCGCACATCGGTAACAGCGCCTGTTGGACTTTATCCAGTGACTCACTTCTTCAGCGGTCATCTTCTTGAACAGGTCACATTGTGACAACCAGTGTTCCTTTTCGCAGTACGGGCACACCATCTTCCACTTCTCTTTCATCGAGGGGGTACTGTGGTTCTTGCTGCTCGGTACTGATTCTGATTGGTGCATGACAGTCACCGATCTTCGGCCATCGTTTGCTCTCCTAGGTCCCTCTCTGGATCTTGGTGTGCTCCGCACGAACGTATCCAATCGTAGGCTGCTGACTTCTCTCGCCAGGAAGTCGGCCAGGTCTAGGAGGGATGGCTCGGGACCGTTAGGATCACGGTGGTCTCTTTGCCGCCTGAAGCGCTCCTGTCGGGCGGGCGGCAGCTTCTCTAAAATCCTCTCGATGTTCGAGTTTGCGTATAGTTCGTGCATACCCTTTTCTCGTTGCGCCCCCAGCATCCCTACCAGGGATTGTACTTTGATCGACAGGTCGTCTAGTGAGCGATTGTCTGTTGCTGGGGGTAGGCGGTCAATATGCCTTATCTCTTGGATTACGTAATCCCATATACGTCCATATCTCTGGTCCAGTGCTGCTAGAGCCGCAGTGTATGGGGTCGTAGAGGTGGCATAGGCTAGCGCTATATTGTGCGCTCGGGGCACCTTGAGGTGCTTCAAGAGGATAGCATACTTGTGGCGTTCATCAGCTACATCCACCATCATTGTCTCTAAGCACATCCGTAGCTCTGTGTACTGTGCTCGGTTCTCATGGGTGAAGTCTGGAAACGTCGGTGTGCCAATGTATGACGCCGTGGATGGCTGGCACATCGGTGAGCGTTGGAAGAGAGGCCTCCTAGGCGAGTCTCCTCTTACGCCTCTCGGTGGGCTGGTACCGGCAGGGTACCATGGCCCGCGTATCCAGGTGCTGTTCCTCGGGGCTGGTTGTGCGTCATGCTCACCCGTGAATAGAGTCGGGGGTCTGTAGCGCAGTGCCGCGGGGGTATAGCCTGGGCTGTACTGGACCTCCTGGTCCTGTGGAGTACTGTGCTGCTGTCGGGCTCGACTCTCCTCCTCTCCCTCTTCTTCTTCTGTCAGGTCCTCTAGATCCTGCAGTCGTCTATTTAGCCTCTCCGCGGTGTACGCCGTTCCTTCCTTGTAGCTGGGTCTCACTGGGACCGGTCGGGGAAGGGGGTCGGAGGGGGGTGTAGGCTCTCTCTGGTGGTCGAGTTCAAGGTCGCCTGCTCGGTCAGGGGAGGGTGCCCTTGACACGTGTCTCGACGAGGCTCTGGAACCCCTTGCGGAGGCGATCAGCTGCTCTATTATCTGCGCTTGTAATCGTCGCGCTCGACTTCTCTTTGGGCACCGGCAGCGGCACGCTGGGTGTCTGCCCGGTCTCTTGCCATATTCTCTTCCGTCTGAAGGCGTCTCATCTCCAGACGTATACGCTCTTCGTCGCTCCGTTGCTGCGCTTGAATGCGTTCTCTTTCCATAGTAGAATGTTTGCGTTCACTAAGCGTCTGCGCTTGGAGTCGATCGCGCTCTGTTGAGGCTGCTAGGCTGGCGAGGAACGCCTTTGCCAGCATCTTGTCCGCCTCGCTGGGGGACGCCGCTGGTTGAGGTGATCCGCTCCTGGCAGTACTCGTTGGAGATGCGTTCTCCTGCGGGGAGTCCTGGAGCTCTATCTCCTCGGCGCTCTCCTCATCTTGTACCGTGCAGAGTTCTATCTCTGGAGGGTTGTCTTCCTCCCGGAGCTCGCCGGGGACTACTTCTTCGGTGTTGGCGGGGGGTAAAGTCATGTCAGTTCCCTCCTGGTCCCCACCGTGAGCTTGGTCAGTTACATTAGAACCCACTAGGGCCTCTGTGGTCGGGGTATCCTGGTCGATAGGGTCGGACATAATTTTACTTTCTACTTTTACCGCGTTTACCGTCTGTAGAAGGCTAGGTAGTTTACTGACAGCGTAATCCTCTAAGTACTGAGGTGGCTGTCGTCTACGCTGCGGGCGTTCTACTTTAGGAGGACCGTTTCGTGTAGTGTTCAACATAGGCCATTTCAATATTAATACCACTATATTAATATTACACTAGTTACCCTCCGGCTCGAAGGACCAATTGTAACTGAGGGGTACAATTCCCTGACTGTATTGATAAGTATGGTATCATTAAACCACTACCGCTTTATGTACTTTAACTACTGGCCATACAGTACACGATATCTAAATATGATGAACACTTTCCCACAATGAAACCGGTTCCAGACAAAGGTAATAATCAAATATTTAATATAGCAAAGGGTACATAGAATATTTATCTCTTACATTTATCAATTGAATGCACTTGTAAGGCAAATGAGTATTTGTAGGCAAATCAACACTGAATGTCCAATCTCCGGTTACGCAGGAAGCAAGTATACAACCTGGCTCTTAGGGAATTATATCGATGGTACACTTAATGATTATAGCGAGATACACTGAAGGGGTCCTCCCGGTTGTAAGCCGGTAGGGGGGGTAGGAGAGCCGTCGGTAGTAGCCCGTCTGGTCAACGATGTCTAGGGAGAATTCAAGTACAGAAGACAGTGCAGTAGAATCTTGATCCGCAGATGAATACACCTTGGCTCTCTTGTAGGCTGTAGCTGTAGCTCCACAATGAAGAAGAAGCGAGGCGACCTCAGTCTCTCTGAGCGCCGTCTCACCTTGACTCCTCTCGGGGGTAAATCCAACACTCACCGGTGTTGGCGATTATCCGCTCCACAAATCACAGTACCAAAGCAAATATATTCCAGCCGTATAGGGCTCAGCAGTCGTCGGGTAGGTAATCCAATGTACAGGTCCACTCGGTCCTCGCCTAGAACTCCTCGGGTGAAAGCGCCATGTGTGGTCGGCCCAGCCTGGATAAGACTCTAGATAACACGAGGAAGCGATGGGGATGCTGGTCACTTTAGAACTCTAACCGCACGATGCACCATACATAATAGACTATTATTAACCTAATAGAAATACGTCGCACTCGACGGTACAGTGCCAAACTATGACAATTCAGTTATTAATTCGCACGAGGTCTCAATGCTATTCTGGGGCCAAATAGGCCATACTTCACCACACGTTGGTCGTGGGTGAGGCTGCACGTCTTGTTACTAAGTTGGAGGGTAAGGGACTAAGGGAACAAGGGACTTCTACATTTACTTGCGCCATATTTATATGCACGGTGAACAAATAGTGCCACTCTCATTTCGGTAGCCGTATTCCTGCGCAGAGCCGGGGCTAGTAGAGACATGTCTCGTCGGTACCATTGAACTTGGCTCCAAGGGGCTTGTCTCCTGGCGCCAGGTCCTTGTCCAATAAGAGAATGAACTATTATGGGCTATAGTAGACTAAAGGGATATTCCGTGTATATGTACAAGGAATATACAAGGGATATCAAACGATATACAAATACTATTCAATATATATCCATAAATAAATATATATATTCGGTTTAATCTGATCCTTCGTAACACTAACCACTGACCCAGATAAGAATCATCCCAAGTATCACATCTGTGTTGTGGGGGGGCAGCGGAAAGAGGTCCTGTCAGGCTGTTATCAGAAGTACCCCGTTCCCTTGAAGCAGCCCAACCCTCCTCTCACCGCGGCTGAACGTCCACGAAAGAGCCGGAGGGGCTTGGAGCAAAACTCGCCCCCACTCAGACATAAAGGCTTTTTGTTCATGCAAATGGTGTCCAAAACCTCACGGTTCAAACACACAGCCTTTTCACTTGCGTTTTTCACAGATTGATATTGGTTCGCCGCGGTTCAGCCGGTCCCGGGTGTATTGGCAAGGCAGAGCGGGCAACTGCCTAGGGTGCCCGTACGCTCCACACGCACCAGACAGGCTGTGATATGAAGTATATCACGCCATACGTACCTTATGCCTACTGCACCTGTGTATACTGTATACTTACTTACTCATAGTATATATTTAGATTATAGTGTCTATTATTGTAACTATATTTATTGCAATGCAAATATAACTGAGAGGGCATACAGACCCTCATCTGCACCTTGATTTACACTGCCTACTTGCTCATTATGCGTATACTCAGAGTTAATATATTGTTATATTGTTTACACTGCCTATTTTTACTTTTCTACTGTATACTATAATTTTATGACCTGTATCATGTCTTCTACTATCACCATGTACCTGTACCTCCCCTCCCCCATGCTGCTATGATGCCTGGATTTCCCCAAGGGGATCAATAAAGGAATATCTTATCCTATCTTACATTTACATTTGTACATCCATTTGTACATCCAAAGCCTTACTTCTAACTTCTGTACAACCAGTCAGCAGGAAGGGTACAACTCAAGATTCAAGATTCAACTCTAAGGGTAAGTGATGTAATTCATCAAACAGGACTTGAGTGGTGCACTTATGAGTGCATAGTAGTATAGACACATTAGCGTAGTAGGTAGTCGATACCATATATAGTACAGTATTAGTGTTGTCACGATACCAAGATGTTGACTTCGATACCGATACCAGCCTAAGTATCACGATACCGGTTCTAAAAACGATACCGCGGCAAAAACCTAAATTATCAGGAAAAGCAATCGAATGGAATATTAGATTACAGAACATGGAAATGTTTTAATTAATAATATTTTGATGCTGTTGAAACTTGAATAATCAAAAATTATAAAATGATTGATACAGCTGCCGATCTACATTTGTTATTATTATGTGTATTATGTGTTATCTCTCCACTCCACACTATGGTAGTGCTTGTGCCAACACAGAAGAGGATATTTAAAAAGATGATATATATACATATGTAAAGTAATATCTTCCTTTTGAATAAAATAAGCTCAGAAATCAGGATTGTTAGCCCAATTCATATACTGTATATAGCCCTATAGCAAATCTACATAAACACACACACACACGAGAGAGTGAGGGAGAATGGCTTATAGCAGACTTAATGATTTTAGAAGAGTTCAGCTAATGAAGTAAAATATTTATCATCATCACCTCTCCAGTTAGTTCTTATGGTGTAACGTTTAGAGAGAGAGAGGGGGTGGGGGGAGAGAGAGAGAGATATTCAGATATTGATCCACATCTGTCTGTATATACCTGCATATAATCCTTGTTATAATCTATATAATCCTGATTCCACCGAAGCAGCTGCTTCCTGCTAGGAGAAGCCTGTGGAGGCCAAGAATAAATACATGTTTAATATAATGATATAGCTAGGTCTGAGGAACATGTTCCTTTATTAATCCTCTTGGGGAAATTCAAGTGTCATAGCAGCATGGTGGGCGGGGGGGGGGGGGGTACAGGTAGGGTAGGTACATAGATAATAGAATAATAGAACATAGAACAGCAGTGCAATTCATAATGACAATAGTGATAACAGTAGTAGTAGTAGTAGTAGTAGTAGTAGTAGTAGTAGTAGTAGTAGTAGTAGTAGTGAACAGGAGTGAGTAGCAGGATTTAATCAGAGAGTAGAAATAGTGATGTATACAGTACCATAATGTCCAAACCGTAGTAACACTGCACCAGAGTCAAGTTCAAGTTCAAGTTTCTTTATTAGTTGTCATACAAAAATACAGAATACTTTTATATTAAATGCTTTTTTCCGTCATGCTCCTGAGAGTGTGCTAGGTAAAAATAGATAAAGTATAAAATAGAAAGTCAAGTACATAAACAAAGTGTAAACAAAAAGTGTTCAATATACATATGCAATATACAATACAGAGTAGAAATAATGAGTAACTGAGTTACAATACAATACAGTATACAGTACTGTATGGGATGAGGGACAACTTAGGTTAAGGTGCAATGAGGTATGAATTGTAGTGGAAATCTCTTTACCAATCAATATAAAGTGTGTTAGTGTCTAAAGTGTGTAAAGTGGGTGCTACAGTGAGTTGTCCATTTAAACTGTGTGTCTACGTGTGGGTGTGTGTGCTGTGAGTGTGTTTGATGGTTTGTTACATTGTGTTAATTGTCATTGAGCATCCTGATGGCCTGGGGATAGAAGCTCTTTCTGAGTCTCTCTGTGCTTGCCATGAGACTCCGGTATCGCTTGCCTGACCGCAGCAGTTCAAAGAGGCAGTTGTTTGGGTGGCTAGAGGAAGGAAGAAGTATACACTTATTTAATCCTACCCCTTTTCCACTACTCAAATGAGTGTCCTAGTTTAAAACCTTACAAAACAAATATATATATATATGCAAAACAAAAAACAAAACGTATATATGTAAAACATGAAAGAAATCAAATCAAAATGTAAACACCTGTGAATGTCAAATCCCTTCCTCATCCCTGTACCTCGTGAACATAATTTCCTTATAATTCAGTTTGAATTGTCTCATATTTGGACATTGCTTTAGCACCACACTCAGACTGTTCCACAGTTTCACTCCACATATTGAAATGCAGTGTCTTCTCCTGGTCACGGCACAGTGCGTGCTGTACATACGGCTTTTTGGAATTAGCTGATCAGCTCTTTAAAAAAACCGAAAGGGTGAAACGGGCCAGTGTTGTACTCTTAATGATTTTCAGGACTCGTCACTCGACTTGGACTTGAGCACTGACTGCATTCGGAAGGTGCAGACGAGGACTCGATAAATATAATTTCTTTTAAAGATTTCTAATAGTGTGAACGTAGCAGAGAGAGACTGAACCTTCATCTGCCCTCTTAACCAATTGTTGAATTCTCTCTGCACCCTCTCCCTCAAACCATCCCCTGCCGACCCAGATGTACTGTTTAAAAGGCTCTCTCTGCCACCTTACCTTTCTGCTTTGTGCTTGTTTCATGTAGGTCACACACCCCCACACTGGCCTGCATCTAGTCAATTAACTGACGCTTTTATCCAAAGTGACTTACAAATTGTGAACAAGTCAGCAGGAAGGGTACAACTCTGGCAGCTAAGGGTCAGTAACATTGTTCATCTAGCAGTGCTGAACTTGAGTGCTTCACTATGCGTGCATATAGTATAGACATAGTAGCATAGTAGGTAGTAGTATAGACATAGTAGGTAGTAGATAGTAGTATAGCATAGTACATAATAGTAAGTGTAGACACCTGAAAATGACTGACTATTATTCAATGTGTCTAACGCTAATTCTTTGCATCCCCTGTGTTCGCGAGGACGTTGTGTAACCGGCTGACCGCTCTTAATCATCCCTATCCTGACATTGACACTTAACTTGCTGATCTCTTTGATTCTCCCTATCCTAACATTGACACTTCATAGTGGGACAGGATACAGGTGCCGCCAGGGGCGCTGGTGGTCATGTTGGGCAGGGAGACACAAGTGAAGAAGGATGGGCTCAGAGCGCGGTGCCGAGGGAGGGGCTTCCTCTTCATCGTTTTCCACAGAGGGAGGAGGACGCACAGAGCTAATAAGGATAATGAAAGACCCTCACCACCCCAATAACAGCCTGTTCCAGCTGCTGAGGTCAGGCAGACGCCTGCGAACCCCAGCTACTAGGACAGAGCGGCTTAGGCTCAGCTTCTTCCCCCAGGCCATCAGAGCCCTGAACAATGAACATTGAGTGCTCAGAACATTGAACTATCCACACACAAGCACACATGAACACACACACGACACGCACGCTGTGCACGCTCACACACGAGCAGCCACTTAACACTTTAACATGAGCGGGCACACACTCATGTCGCACACACGCACACTTATGGCCAAAAGGAAAGGACACTTTAAATTAGAATAACAGGAACAGTGTATTGCACTACCAAAGCTAACTAGCATGTCCCATATGCTCTGTAAATAACTATGTACAGATACCGAGATGTCACTCCATGTTACCTGTTACCTGTTTACTGCACAATGTTTTTTTTTTTTTTTTTTTTTTATTCTATTATATGTTGTACCACTGTATTGCACATCGTTGCGGGCAAGACCACCCGCATTTCATTGTATACCTGTATGCCGTGACAATTAAAACTCTTGACTTGACTTGACTTGAGAGCTGGAGCTCCGGAGATTCAGCACGCGAGAGAGAAACTCAGCTACAAATCGGGTTATTAATGAGTATGCGATAGCTTAGCGTTTGGTTAATGCGGAAGAGACATTGTGAATGAACCAGCAGACGAGCGACTGCCGAAGACCAGGTGGTAGATATTGTCCACCTTGCGTTAGCTGTGTATAGGCGTTATGACAGGGGGTTCACCACGACCCACAGCTTAGCTTCAGTTAGGCTAGCACCACAGTTTAGCCCGCGTGTCGGCCCACCCCTTCAGCCCAGCAGCAGACGTCGTATACACTGCACGTTCCTCCAGCCCCTCTGAGCCGTTACCCCAGCAGTCACCTGCCCAGCGTCTACCCAGCCCCGCTGCCTGTTATCGCGGGATCTCCCGACCGCCATCTTACCACACGGACGGTTGGTGGTGAGAGCAGGCCCGCCATTTTGGATAAGTACAGCGGCGCTTCAAGTGCTGAAACTTTATCGGTAGACATTTCCACTGTGTGGCGCAGGCTCTCTAAGGGCGAAGATAAACGGTGCTTTGAACTAACGCTGGCAGCAGTGTCTAGGGGCGCCCCGACCATTTATTGTTTTGGGGAAAAGCCGGCTTTAGATAGGACTTTTATTTGCTAACGTGGGCCCACTGTCAATTTCTTTTGAGTGTAATAATAACGTGTGGTTCTTTATAAAAATTCCCATTGAACTCCTTTACTCCTTACCCTTACACCAACAGCGAAGCGGAGCAGTAGATAACCCTTAAAGGGAAGAGGTTCTTACTGTGTCTGTAATATAGAGTGAGAGCACTAGGTGCCCAGTGTGGAAGTAGCCTTGATAGGTATGCGATAACGTGTAACATGCATAAGCCTTCAGTAAAGGAGACGTAAATGGGAGCACTGTGTGTGTGTCTTTAATGTGCATTCTGTCTAACCCTTTTCTTTCCGGGTAATGCTCATTATAGTTTAACCCTTTTCCCATAGTCATTGTGAAAGGTCTCCACTCATCATTGAGGAAGGGTACTGCTTTGGGGAGCGAATATATCATCCATCTTTACTGCCATCGGGTGTGGGAGGGCCCAGGAAGTATTGGGGGAAGTGTGGGGGTGTGGGGAGCTACTGCTGCTAGCCCTGGACGGCAAGAAGGACCAGCGTACCATTCCTAGGTCAGTGAATCCTAGGCCCCATCCACTCCTGCTGCTCGACCTCCACTTCAACATTCCTGGCCTACAGTCGGGGACCCAGCTGGACCCAGCTCTGCTGCGTTCTCGCTACCAGGTGGCCGTGTACAACCACTCCCATAAAGCAGGGATAATCCACCCTGCTACATAAGGAAGGTTTTTTATTTTTTTATTGAGATATTGGAGGTCTGCAGTCTCTTTTGTGGAACTTGCCTCTTCCTGTGTTTTGCATTGTTTTTACAGAATGAGGGGTTGTCCCAACACTGAGAACATGTTTTAAATGATGTACATTGTGCTTTTTCTGCAGTTCAGCTGTGACAAGAACCCTCCCTTTTGAAAGAGACGTTCAGAATTGCAGCCACAATCGCCGTAGTTAGGAACATGTAAACCGTCTATTCTCTGCCTAAAGTTTAACCTAAAATATGTTTCTGACAACATCTAGTCTGAAATTAATGTTTGATCTGAATCTGGTTCACCAGCACAGGCTTGTGCATGACGGAAACAGCCTGTTGAGGACTTAACTCAATTTCCACTCCTCCCGGGCAGCGTGTTGAAGTGTCCTTGAGCAAGACACTTAAAGGAAAACTCCAACATTCACCCATTCACTCACAGACGGCGGAGGCGAACATGCAAGGTGCCAACCTGCTCATCGGGAGCAGTTAGGGGTTAACCGGGAACCTGGGAATCTGGAACCTTCAGATTACCAGACGACTGCTTTACCTACCGAGCCACTGTCTCAAGCCTTCAGATTCTAACCAATGATAGTTGTTATATTGATAGCTGTTGTTATATTTTTATTGAACTATTTGATCACACTTTTTACTGTCCGTTCTATTTTATAATCTTTTGCCTATTTTTAAACTGAATCAAACCGCACTTTTTTACTCTGTCTATTCTATTTTATTCTTTTTATTACTGAATAAAACCGTAAACAGAGAGGCCTATTGGGATGCTAGATCCTAATGTGAAACACTGTGATTTACCTTACCTTGCTACCTCTCTATCTTTTTTATGCTCGCTTATGCCTGTATTTTTTTACTGTTGTGAAGCACTTTGAACTGCAATTTCTGTATGAAAAGTGGTATACAAATAAAATTATTATTGGAGGACACTCTGTGTCCTCTCTGGCAGAGAGACGTGATTTGCACTGGCATCTATTTCCATATAAAGCCATTGTCGGAGATCTTCCCCCTTATATCACTTCCTTATTGGACTGGACCTCTGGACCTTATCATACTCGCTCCAATATTTTACTTACACTTCAAACCCCCAAAGTTGAATGAACGTGTGCACCTGAGATGGGAAAGGCTATTAACACTCCCAGATCTGACATTAAGAAGTTATTAAATCCTTGGCTACACATCTACTGCATTCATTCCAATCGGCATGGTTGATAGAGTCGGCAAGAGATATAATTTTTACATTTAGTCATTTAGCTGGCGCTTTTTCCAAAAGCGACCTACAAGTTCTGTACCGCAAGTCAGCAGGAAGGGTACAACTCTGGCAGCTAAGGGTAAGTAACGTTGTACGTCGTCAGACAGTGTCAAACTTGAGTGCTACGGTCTTGAGTGCATATCAGTGGCGGTTGGAATGCCCCACGGGCCCCGAGGCGAGATTGACAGCTCGGGCCCCCCCCCCCCCCCCCCCCGATATTTATTGTATTATTAAAAAAAACAACAAAAAAAAAAAAAAAAAAACCAACATGAAACAAAACATATCACAATACAATAATAATACGTCAAATGTATATACTCTCTTTTCTGGACTCTTTTCGTATCACAAACAGTACTGTATTTGCAAATCTGGTATGTCATGTATAGATGTAGCACTACTGTCTATCTGTATGTCATTATGTTATAATGAATTGAAAATGGGGGACCCTGATGTAAACAAGACGAAAGTGTTTCTCTGGTCTGCATCCCCTTAACAATTGTATGTATTGAGCTGTACTGTATTGTACCCATTCTGCAATCTGTTAAATAAAGTTTTCATTCATTCACCATGACATGTTTAGGTATTTGGCCAGATCCAGCTTGTCTGTGATGAGAGTGTTTTCTGTCTTTATGATTGACTATCATCATTAGATATTTCAGTTTCATTATTACAGTAGCTGGCTAACAGTACGTTAGTTGACTAATACCAGAGTCAGAATTGGGTAATATGCCGACTACTGGCAGTGATGCGACCTATGTTACCACATAACTTTTGTCATCTCTGGTACTATGCAGTGCACTATGCAAAACGGCAAAGAGATAGGTAACGTTCGTTAAGTGCCAAATTACCATCATCATGATACACCCTCACATAATTCACAAAGTGTTCACGTGCGCCACCCATGTGGTAACCTAGAAATACCATAGATTGTGGCTAGGTGGTAACGTATATGTTTTCTATGATCACTATGAATTGAAAATGGGGGACCCTGATGTAAACAAGACAAACGTCTTTCTCTGGTCTGCATCCCCTTAACAAGCCGTACTGTATTGTACCCATTCTGCAATCTGTTAAATAAAGTTTTCATTCATTCATTCACATTACGTTAGTTAGCATCCAAGCTAGCGTGATAACGTTAGTAGTACTAGTTAGCTTACCTGCAATAATGTTGTCATCGTCCTGGACAGATAAGACTTGTTAAATCATAATATATCCACACTTTGTGCTGGTCCTCGGTAAATGTCCCCTTTAGCTGCTCGGCGTCTTCGGATTTTAATACACCATGGTAGCGGTGGTGATGTGGGGGACCCTGATGTAAACAAGACGAAAGTCTTTCTCTGGTCTGCATCCCCTTAACAATTGTATGTATTGAGCTGTACTGTACTGTACCCATTCTGCAATCTGTTAATAAAGTTTTCATTCATTCATTCATTCATGTTTCAGGTGACTTATTATGTTGAACATAGCTTGCGATATTTTTCTCTGATGTCGCGTTCACGTTACGTGGGAAGAAGCGGAAGAACCAGAGGACATCTCGTTGCTACAACTAGGAAGCCTTCACGCATTGACTCGATCAAAACGCCCACATCCATACTTCCGCAATTCGTGACGCGAAGTGGGAGATATCGGGGTCTATAAAAAAATCCCATATGTCCTAGTAGGAATTACAACTAGGAGGCTGACGTGAATGGTTTTTCCCAGTCGGAAGCTGATTCTTCCGATTCTTCCCACGTAACGTGAACGCGACATCAGAGAAAAATATCACCTCCGCGCTGCTTGTGAGATTTACGTGGCTACGTCACAGCCAAGGAAAGGGAGCGCTGGATTTGTGCAAAACGCCCTGTTCCTAAACCACACGCTATCAGTCGTACTCGTACCACAGTACTGGCAAAACGGGAGGAGCCTAGAATCAAAACAAACGCACCAGTCCCAGTTGCCGTTACCACCAGTTGTGTTCGATCCAGTCCCACACGCGAACGGCAACTCCATTCAGTCCCGGGCCTGGGCCCGGGGCCGGAGGGGGGGCCCGGGCCCGGGCCCCCCCTCCCGCCAGACGGTGGGCGGGCCCTAAGGCAGCTGCCTCCCCAGCCGTGCCTATAGCCCCGCCCCTGGTGCATATAGTAGTATAGACATTAGGATCATAGGTAGAAATATAGGCAAGGTAGTGTGGTATATATATTTGTAACTAGTGTACATGTAAACATACTGTAAACAAATCCATTAGCACATGTTCAGTTATCATTAATACAACAACCATTCAGTAGAGTCAGCATTTTTAAAGGCCAAAATATGTTACTGATTAAGGACATAGGTACTGCCATTTTCCAAGTTTGGAGCCTGTGTAAAATAAAACGTCTAGGACACCTTTATTTTTAGGTTCTCAAAATAGTGTCTTGAGAAGGTAGCAGATTTGATTTGATTTGATTTTTATTTTATTTTATTAAGGATCCTCCTTAGCTGGTGCCATAGCAACCAGCTAGTCTTCCTGGGGTCCACACAAAAAAAACATACAAAAACAATTATTATTGCAAAAACAAAATTATTAAAAGTCAGTACACACAATGCATAATGAAACTAACAATTAAGATGGCTAGTGTTAAAAACAATTGAACCCTTTACCGGTCACTTACCGAGGAGCTTATCTCAGTCACTGTAGACAGTTACACCTCACAGGAAGAGGAGGAGCTTATCTCAGTCACTGTAGACAGTTACACCTCACAGGAAGAGGAGGAGCTTATCTCAGTCACTGTAGACAGTTACACCTCACAGGAAGAGGAGGAGCTTATCTCAGTCACTGTAGACAGTTACACCCCACAGGAAGAGGAGGAGCTTATCTCAGTCACTGTAGACAGTTACACCTCACAGGAAGAGGAGGAGCTTATCTCAGTCACTGTAGACAGTTACAGCTCACAGGAAGAGGAGGAGCTTATCTCAGTCACTGTAGACAGTTACACCTCACAGGAAGAGGAGGGGCTTATCTCAGTCACTGTAGACAGGTACACCTCACAGGAAGAGGAGGGGCTTATCTCAGTCACTGTAGACAGGTACACCTCACAGGAAGAGGAGGAGCTCATCTCAGTCACTGTAGACAGTTACAGCTCACAGGAGGAGGAGGAGCTTATCTCAGTCACTGTAGACAGGTACACCTCACAGGAAGAGGAGGAGCTAATCTCAGTCACTGTAGACAGTTACACCTCACAGGAAGAGGAGGAGCTCATCTCAGTCACTGTAGACAGTTACAGCTCACAGGAAGAGGAGGAGCTTATCTCAGTCACTGTAGACAGTTACACCTCACAGGAAGAGGAGGAGCTTATCTCAGTCACTGTAGACAGTTACACCTCACAGGAAGAGGAGGAGCTCATCTCAGTCACTGTAGACAGTTACACCTCACAGGAAGAGGAGGGGCTTATCTCAGTCACTGTAGACAGTTACACCTCACAGGAAGAGGAGGAGCTCATCTCAGTCACTGTAGACAGTTACACCTCACAGGAAGAGGAGGGGCTTATCTCAGTCACTGTAGACAGTTACACTTCACAGGAAGAGGAGGAGCTCATCTCAGTCAATGTAGACAGTTACACCTCACAGGAAGAGGAGGAGCTTATCTCAGTCACTGTAGACAGGTACACCTCACAGGAAGAAGAGGAGCTAATCTCAGTCACTGTAGACCAGACCTGGGCATTGTACGGCCCGCGGGCCGCATCCGGCCCGCGGGATGATTCTGACCGGCCCGCGAAAGATTACATGATAATAAAAAAAAAAAAAAAAAAAAAAAAATTATTTTTTTTATACTTTTTTTTTTTCATGTCAACGTTCACACGCACAATATACGCTTAGGAGACATGCTCAGAAGATGTTGGTTCTCTTTGGATCCACCTACATATGTGTACAGACATTCTCAGTCATGACATTTAGTCCAGGTACAGATCCTCTCTCACTGATGAACATCTGGCAGCTTTGCTTCGCATCTCCACCTCAGACATGCAACCTGACTTTGATGGACTTGTTAAAGCTCAACAGAGACTGGATTTCTCACACTGAATGAAACAAAAAAGAACTGAAGAACACTAAAATGTGGAAATATAACAAGTGAAATGGGACACTTGATATTTTTTTTTCTTAAATGTTTAATATAGGCATGTAAAGTAAAAAAGGCTACAAAACGGGGACACTTTTCTTTACACAGTTCAGTGACATGTCTTGTTTATTTTTGCTATAAGATGATGTGATGTATTTAGAAAGCTAAGAAAATCCTTGTTTCAATCGAAACAATAGAAACTCGTTATTCATGTTTCACATTTAGTTTATCATTTTGGAAATAAATTCTATTTGAATAAATGATATTTTTGAAAGCTAACCTCACCTTTTAATTGCCAAATAATAACATACACTCTTACCAGGGGTCAAAACAATGCCATTTACTGCTTTTTATATAGAAATAAAATGTATAT
Organism: Notolepis coatsorum; assembly: GCF_963971535.1. Taxonomy (NCBI): domain Eukaryota; kingdom Metazoa; phylum Chordata; class Actinopteri; order Aulopiformes; family Paralepididae; genus Notolepis; species Notolepis coatsorum. The sequence goes on along the minus strand of NC_140173.1, from coordinate 145,710,491 downwards.
TATGCATAATTGAGTTTGGAATTTTGGCCCGGCCCCCCAACATATTTTCAGTTGCTCATTCGGCCCCCCGGGAAAAATAATTGCCCACCCCTGCTGTAGACAGTTACACCTCACAGGAAGAGGAGGAGCTCCTTCAAACATATAAATATGACTATATGTTCAACTGTTGGTTGTAATTGTTTGGTGGTAATTCTTAGGTCGTAACATTTGGTCTGGACCAGCTCGGGTATAATCTGTGTTGGAGAACTCAGTAAGAAGTCAAGAGTAAACTCAGATTCCTATCGGACTCTCAATACCTTTGTCTGAGAATTTTTTTGTTATATTCATTAGTTTTGGAAGTATTTGAATATAACAAATCAGGCTTATTCCCCTAAATGTCTTTTTTCATCCCACAGTAGATTCCTTAGTAGCGAAAAGCATAATAGTAAAAGCGAGTATGAAGGTTCTTTCTTTTTTTCCCTTTCACATCAAACATGGCCTCCTGCCCTCGACGCTCAAGGACGGAGTGTCAAAACGGAGCGTTCTCATCAGGTGACTCCGGGGGAGCGCTGTGATAGGAAGATAACCATGAAGGAGGTTTGGGGGATGAGTTCAAAGGAACAGAGGATAGGAATCAGACGTATACCCTGCGGCTGCCATCTTGGATATCTGGGTTAAAAGAGGAAAAACACCACCGGCAGGAAGCGGGACTCATTAGGAGGAGCGTTCTGGCGGAGGAACCTGCGAGCGAGCGGGGAATTATTTTACTTCTGCTCTCTTCTCACTTTGGGGGAATCTAAATGCAAAGTTATTCAACAATAGGCACCAGGAAAGAGAGAGCGAGCAAGAGAGAGAGAGAGACCTGGCTAGGTGTGGTAGTTATACTTTAAAGTAGGGATGTCCGATATTATCGGCCTACCGATATTATCGGCCGATATCGGCATTAAAATGTGATATCGGAAAATATCGGTATCGGTTTTCAAATTTATATAACCTTTATATAACCTTTATTTACCCAGGCAAGCAAGTAAGAACAAATTCTGATTTTATTTATTGTCAAAAGTATGCATAATGTTGTGTTAATTCCACAACAAGAGATATGTAATGTTAATGACCTGAAATGATTCCATTTTTGGGGGGGAGGGGAACCCTGCATATATCGGTATCGGTTGATATCGGTTGATATCGGTATCGGAAATTAAGAGTTGGACAATATCGGTATATCAGTATCGGTAAAAAAGCCAATATCGAGCATCCCTACTTTAAAGCAAGGCTGTAGTTTTCTTTTTTGCACATGGCACTGGTGCTGCAGAAGTTTTGCCCTCCCCACATCCTGGTGTCCCAGATAGATAGCTAGCTCACTCGGGGGGGTTGTTCGCTAGGAATTGCAAGATTTGGTGTTGGATGTATGGACTCAGACGGGGACATTTTAATCTCACGATAGACGACTACCAAGTAGAATATAGCAACACAAACCAAACGAAGCGCTACTACAGTACATGTACATCAGACAGACCGATTATTTCATAGCATGTGTGATATATATGTTGTTGCACTGTACAGCCCTGTTTAAAGGCACAATCCATAATCCAAAACTACAAAGGCGAAAGTGGGCAGGAAAGAATGGTGTCGTGACAGATGGTGGCTGAAAAATACTTTGCCTCCTCATGCCTCATGTTTGGAGAACATCATATATTAACAGTATAATGGAATTAGCAACAAAAAACAATGTATAGACTCATACAAGCATAATCCCTCTTTATCATCATTTGACCCCTTCGGTACTAGGCCAAGATTTATTTCAAGAGTAAAGACCCTAACCCTATCAAAACAGCAGTCAAAGTGTATATTTCCAGCACTACGTTTGTTTACCAATATGAGCTTATAAAAATATCTGCCCATTGCACCGGAAACCAGATGATTTAGACGTGAGGACATGAAGTCGTCATGAAATGGCTGTAGTCCTAAGAAAGAGGAGACCCAGGGCTTTCAGAAATGTTTCAGAAATTTCATAAAACTACACTACCCAGCTCACACCAGCCGCTGTCAAAGCTGCAGTCGGCTGACGTGACATTAAAAAAAAATGTATTATTATTATATCTCACAGGTCGAACAAACCTGAACGTTATTGCCATAAAATCCTATGTATATTGTGTCTTTACCTTTTTGTGGTGGCTGGTGATAATAATTGTAGATTATTTGTCAAATCAGTTGTGCAATAGTACATTTTGGTGAGTTGTTTCTATACAATTCACTTATGACATTTATGTGACATTAATGAACAAAGGAGACAACTAAACCGTATCACAATGTCACACACACACAAACACGTGTGCGTACGCATCGGCGAAACCACACACTGATAGCCTACTGCAGGGATCGGCAATAGGCGGCCCGCGGGCCGACATTGGCCCGCCAGCAATCATTTCTGGCCCGTCAGATTATTTTGAGAATATGATATTTATTTTACGCGCGGGAAATATTCATCGGGACGCCAGGGTGTCTTTTATTGTGAAGCTGTATCTATCTACCGGTAGTCATCAAAAGCATGTCACTATAGCCAATTGAAATGCTAGAAATGGTCACGTGGACTGGGAGAACCAATGGAATAGTCCCACTGAGCCGCGTGTATATTTCCCTAACGCACTTTCACTTCCGCGTTCGAGATGGAGCGAGTAACAAAATGTGTTAAAAAAACAAAACAAACATCTTTGGATAGCTTCTTTGCAACGGGGAAATATAACGCTTCTTTTAATAAACAGGAGCCATACTTAAAATACGGGTTTATCGCAACAGGTCAGTGATTCTTGCGTGCCGAGCCGACGTCCTCTCTGCATAATATGTGGCGACAACAACAACAACAACAACAACAACAACAACAACAACAACAACAACGAGGAAATGATGACAACTGTGTTCAAGTTGGCAGATAAAGTAGCTGCATTCAACGCCAATCTGGAATTGGAGGGCGGCGAGTGGATATGACATGTTTCAAACATTAGCAGGGATTTTGGAGGACTTAACAACAAACAAGGTATGGTGAGTCGTGTTTTCATGCATTCTGTCTTCTGATCTGTTCATCACTCGCCGCGGTGATCTGCAACAGCTGATCTGCTGTTCATGAAGGAATGAATGAATGAAAACTTTATTTAACAGATTGCAGAATGGGTACAATACAGTACGGCGCAATACACACAATTGTTAAGGGGATGCAGACCAGAGAAAAACGTTTGTCTTTTTTCACTATATTAAATTAGCCATTGTTTTTGATCCTGGCCCGTCAAGCAATGGCTTGGGGAAAATCTGGCCCGTGGCCAAACCTAATTGCCGACCCCTGGCCTACTGTGCACGTCAGAGCTTCGGCAAAACCACAAGCATACGAATATTTAAGTACAACTATCACCATGGCCATCAATCAATATATGATCACAGTCAATGCAGCCAGCTTTCCAATAGCGTCTACACAAACACGCACACCCAGATCTCAAAATGTTCTCTCTCTCTCTCTCTCTCTCTCTCTCTCTCTCTCTCTCTCTCTCTCTCTCTCTCTCTCTCTCTCTCTCTCTCTCTCTCTCTCTCTCTCTCTCTCTCTCTCTCTCTCTCTCTCACACACACACAGCATTAAGTATGTCACATGGAATCCCAAGCACTACACAAATGAGAAGAAACTGCAAAGGATCAGCCTAGTATATAGTATATACCAAGAATAACTTCAGTATGAGTACAGTATATTTAGCATAATATTATTGTTAAAAGAGCCAAAACTGGCTTACGTAAATTAAACATATGACTTACCATCAGAAGAGTTGAAGGGGGGCAAGACATTCAGCTGTCCACAAGCCTTAACCAACTTATATATATAAGTATTTCATATCCTTTACTCCAGTAACAGTCCATGGGCATGTTGTATCTGTCCCCGTCGT
>NC_140173.1:145686589-145701589 GCF_963971535.1 Notolepis coatsorum | reverse complement strand
TGATCCCCTTGGGGAAATTCCGGGAAGCATAGCAGCAAGGGGGAGGGGAGGAGGGGAGGTACAGGGTATGGTAATAGTAAAAAGACACAATTATAGGCAATAAAATTGTATCTGAATATAAAAATATGAGAAGAAATAAACAGCGTAAACAATATAATTAACTCTGAATATAAAAAATTATGAGAAAAATAAACAGTATTTATTTTTAACAGGATGGACTAGGAATCATCTCAGAATCAAATCAAATGAGAAATTGCCAAGTGGCCAATGGCACGAGTGAAAGGTGTTTGCCAGCAGGCCCCCAACGGTGCCGCCCCTACGGACCTATGAGGAACAGAGCATTTCATGGGGCGGGATTCCCTCAACGCGACTTCATCGACTCCTGTCGCATCTCGGTGAGGAATAAGGAACGTAACCCTTTCACTACCACACTACAGAATGTTAACCTTTCACTAACACACTACAGAAGGTTAACCTTTGGCGGCTGGATGGCACAGCGGACTAAGCGCTTGTCACCAACGCCTGAGACCCTGGTATCGAATCCGGCTGTCAGCGTTGCTCCGGCTTGGCCGGCTGTCATACTGGCTCAATTGGCAAGAGTCAGCGGGAGGGAAGCCGGTGGGTGGTAATCTGGTCGTTGTAAACAGCGACTCCTACAGGTCGGTCAGGGCGCCTGCACAGCGAGGAAGGGAGATGGTGAGGGTAGTGTGAGCCTCCCACACGTTACACCTCACCAATGAGAGTCAGCGCTGGCAGGTGAAAAGATGTGGCTGGCTGACTCTGCATGTATCGGAGGGGACATGCGATAGTATCTATCAACCCTCCCTAGACCGGCCAGTGGGGGGCACATGCGAGGAACAACCAGGAAGGGGAGGGGGGAATTGGCACGACTAAAATTGGGATGGGAGAAAAACACAGAAAACAGGAGGGAGAAAAAGTGGATAAAAAAAAGGTTAACCTTTCACTACCACAATACAGAAGGTTAAACCCTTTCACTACCACAATACAGAAGGTTAACCTTTCACTACCGCACTACAGAAGGTTAACCTTTCACTACCCACACTACAGAAGGTTAACCTTTCACTACCACACTACAGACGGTTGTGAAAGGGTTAACCCTTTGTCGTGTGGCAGTGAAAGGGTTAACCTTATGTATTGTCACTGTGAAAGGGTTAACCCTTTGGTAGTGTGGTAGTGAAAGGCTTAAACGCGCCTTTTCCCACTTGACAACAAAACGTTCCAAATGGACCCAGGTTTATTTCCTGCTCCGGTGTTTAATATCAATAACAGGAAGTAAACGTGTCCCCTGTAGCAAATGCAACTCCACTGAAAAAGTACATTTTGTAGTTTTGTATATTGTATATTTTGTGTTTGTGTGTTTGGTCTTTATTCTTTAAACTTTTTGTTTACTGTACGAAGCACAATCTCAGGAGGCGCATACCGAACCAAGCTTTTCACTGTAATGTACATGTACCTTATATGTGACAAATAAAAACAAAAACGTGAAACTTGAACTTGAACTCATTGGAGGATGTAAAGCGAAACCAGTCCTCCCTCCCTCATAACCACTACTCTCCTCAAATAAGAACGTGCTCTTTAGTCTATTTTCCCGGTTAGATAAAGTAAAAGAAAGAAAATATATATAGAGAAAACACAACACGGTTTAGCCATACTTTGTATTCATTCCACCTGCTATCTTCGCTGCTACACTTTACCCCCCCCCTTCAGGCAGGAGGCTGCGTTGCATCCGGGCAAGAACCACCAGGCTGAAGAATAGCTTCTTCCCGGATGCTGTGAGACGACTGAACAGTTCATCGCAGCTCATCACTGCCATGCCTCTGCACACTGCACTGTAGCACTTTATATACATTTACATTTACATTTAGTCATTTAGCTGACGCTTTTATCCAAAGCGACTTACAAGTTCTGTACGACAAGCCATCAGGAAGGGCACAACTCTATCAGCTGAGCAACAATGTTCATCAAAGTGTTGAGTGCTACAGTGTAGGTTAGTTTATTAGGACAAGTGCATGACAGTACGGTTAGTTAGGGTTAGATTTTTTTTATTGTTTTTTTTTATTTTTTTTTTATTCAGATAATGGTTGAAGAAGTGCGTCTTTAGTCGACGGCGAAAGATTGGACGTGATTCGGCTGTCCTAACTGGGGTGGGTAGTTCATTCCACCATTGTGGGGCAAGGACTGAGAATAGGCGACTTCTCTTTGATGACCCTCCCGGAGCTTGGATAGGAGTAGGTCTGAGGCGGCCAGAAGATGCAGAGCGTAGGGGTCTTGAGGGTGTGTAGTTAGAGACCATTGACCGGAGGTAGGCGGGAGCGGTTCCCTTTGCCGCACGGTATGCTAGGTCGAGGGCCTTGAAGCGGATTCGTGCAGCAATGGGGAGCCAGTGCAGGTCCCTAAGAAGTGGGGTGACATGGGCCGACTTCGGTAGGTTTGAGATCAGGCGGGCCGCTGCGTTCTGAATGAGTTGAAGAGGCTTAGTGGCAGTGGCCGGGAGGCCAGCGAGCAGTGCATTGCAGTAGTCGAGGCGGGAGATGACTGTTGATTGGACGAGGAGTTGGGTGGCTTCTTTTGTCAGGAAGGGGCGTATCCTTCTGACGTTGCTCAGGAGGAATCGGCAGGTTCTGGTCGTCGCTGCGATGTGAGCAGAGAAGTTCAACTGGTCGTCGAGGACAACACCAAGGTTCTTGGCGGTCGGGGACGCAGTCACAGCTGTATTCTCGACTGTGATTGAAAGGTCGGTTAGGGGGGAGGATTTGGCCGGCAGGTGGAGCAATTCTGTTTTGCTTAGGTTCAGTTTGAGGTGGTTGGACGTCATCCAGGCTGAGATGTCGGACAGACAGGCCGAGATCCGCTCAGAGACGTGGATATCTGAGGGAGGGAAGGAGAGGAAGAGTTGAGTATCGTCGGCATAACAATGGTAGGAGAAGCCATGAGACGTGATAATGTTACCCAGTGATTTAGTGTAGAGGGAGAAGAGAAGGGGTCCTAAAACCGAGCCCTGGGGGACACCCGTCCGCAGGGGGCGGGTGGCCGACAGGGTCCCTCTCCATGACACTTGGTAGGAGCGGTCATTGAGGTATGATGACAGCCATGTCAGCGCAGAGCCAGCCACTCCCATTCCTGCGAGGGCCGCAAGGAGGATCTGGTGGTTGACTGTGTCGAAGGCTGCAGATAGATCTAGGAGAATCAGGACAGAGGAGAGGCCTTTCGCTTTTGCTAAGTGAAGTGCCTCTGTGACCGCAATGAGGGCTGTCTCTGTGGAGTGACCAGTCCCGAAGCCTGACTGATTAGGGTCTAGGAGGTCATTCTGTAAGAGATAAGCAGTAAGTTGGTTGGATACAGCACGTTCAAGTGTTTTAGAAAGGAAGGAGAGAAGAGAGACAGGACGGTAGTTGCCTATGACGGTAGGGTTCAGGGTTGGTTTTTTTATGAGCGGCGTGACTCTGGCTTGTTTTAGGGAGGTGGGGACCACCCCCGAGTTGAGTGAGGAGTTGATGGTTGCAGTTAGGAATGGGAGGATGTCTGGTGCTATGGTCTGGAGGAGTGGGGAGGGTAGCTGGTCCAGCTGGCAAGTAGTCGGACGGTTTGACGTTACCAGTGTCAGGGTCTCTGCTTCTGTAATGGGAGAGAAAGATGACAGAGTGAAGGATGAGGTTCTCGATTCAGCATTTGGAATGGGTGGGGGTTGGGAGAAGGAGCTGCGGATGTTCTCCACTTTTTCCTCAAAGAAGATCGCAAAGTCTTCGGCAGAGAAAGATGAGGGAGGGGGGGGTGGGGGGGGAGTGAGGAGGGAGGACATGGTAGCATGCAGTTTGCGAAGATTCTTGGCAGAGGCCTCGATCCTATGGTGGAAGAAAGAAGCTTTGGCATTAGTGATGGTTTTGGAGAATGTTAACAAGAGGTTGTGATATGTGTCGATGTCAGCAGTGAGGCGTGACTTTCTATACTTCCTTTCAGCTGCTCTCAGGACCTGTCTTTGTTCTCTCACTGGATCTGTCAGCCATGGACTGGGTGGGGAACGGCGGGCAGGTTTCTCAACGAGGGGACAGAGCTTGTCGAAGGAGGTTGCAAGGGCTGAAAGGAGGGTGGAGGTTGCCATCTCTGTGGAGAGAGCAGAGAAGGTGTCACTCAAAGGTAGAGCGGATAGTATGTCAGAGGAGAGGGTGGAGGGGGATAGGGAGGGCAGGTTGCGTCTGAGTGAGACTGTTTGAGTTGGGGTGAAGACCTTTCGGTTAAGCATGAGAGTTAGTGAGAAGGATATGAAGGAATGGTCAGATACATGTAGGGGAGTTACCGTGGTGTTAATGATGCTGGAGTTACGGGAAAATATGAGATCCAAGGAGTTGCCTGCTTTGTGGGTGGGAGGCATGGCAGTGGGAGTCAGGTCAATCTCTTATATATATTTAATCTTTTAATCAGTGAATCATATTAGTCCTATTGAATTAAATCAGTTTTTACTGAATTAGACTAGTTTTTTTTTTATTTTTATTGATTGATTAGTTTGCTATTGAATCAATTCACTGTTTTATTGACCTTTTTTTTTAATGATTCGTTTCTACCGGATTTTTTATTGAATCAGTTTGTATGTCTGTCAGGAGGATCAGTATTTATTTATTTAGTATATATCTAGTGTCAAATGGCTATAATAACCGAGACCTGAGTACTATATCTCGTGCTTCCATGTCAATGGAAAAAGGACAATAAACATAACTTTGACTTTGACTTTGAATTTCAACCTCCATCTCCATCTGAATTACTCTGGTTCAGAAGAGCCCAGTGACGTTGGCCCCGGGGGACCCCCGCCCCCCCATCCCCGCCACGCATCCCCTCATATGCAGCATCACACATCGCCGTACCGGGCTCCTTCATGTCCTCCCCTTTCATACGCGCCATTCAATATTTAATCCCTCGATATTAAAGATAACAGGAGGCGTGACGGGGTATCACAGGAAAAGCCATGAGGAGGTAATGAAAATACCTGTGATTCATCAAGAAAGGTGGGGGGGAGGGGGGGGTCATACTTCGATCGTGCGGTGCGGTCGGCTGTGATCCATGACATGTAATATCCTTAATAAGGATATGGATAATATCCTTCATTTGCTGTGCTCACCAAACCTTAATTAGATCGTTGGCCTGTCTGCGGCTCTTAGTATTTTGAACAGTGATTATCACAGAGGAAAGGAGGGTTTATCACAGATAGATTCGTGGGGGGGGGGGGAAATGGATATTGCCGAAATGTAATCCATTACAGGAAAACTGATCGCCGGTTTCGAAAAATTATGGGCTCAAAGAGCTCCCATCTCCAAATTACACTGAGAGTGTCATTAGGAATTAAATTCCTTCACACATGGCTCTGTAAAAACTCACATATATGTATTTCAGCAGAGGGGTCAGAACACAGGTCGTCTGCGCCTGCGGTGTCTCTGTTGAAAGGATCGGAGTCAGCGTGTTGAGAGAGGGCCCTTCTGCAGGGATGAGCACATTGGCTCGTTGCTATAGGGATCGAATCTGTGACCTTCTGGTTACTGGGCAATCACTCTAACCGCTAGCTAGGCGAGTGGCTCTCAATGTGGGGTCCGTGGACCCAAAAGGGTCCTTCATGGGGGAACCAGGGGGTCCCGGTGATTATTTCCCAGAATATTTTAGTTATGATCATGTTTTTGTTATAGCAGAACAAGAGAATGTATAAGAATGACTATTGTGACAAGATGTCTCTATGTTTCCTCTCCACCTATAGACAGGAATGGAATTCTGGATCGTATCTAACAAAAAAAAATGAATAATTTTTTTAAGATGTGTTTTTAGGGCATTTCTGCTTTATTGGGAGAGGACAGTGAGGGACAGGAAAGCAGGGTAGAGAGACAGGGGATGACAGAGCAACTCACAAGTTCACAACAAGTAGGGAAGCTCAGGTTTTAGTACAACCAACATAGCAAGTGAATGAATGAATGAATGAATGAATGAATGAATGAATGAATGAATGAATGAATGAATGAATGAATGAATGAATGAATGAATGAATGAATGAATGAATGAATGAATGAATGAAAACTTTATTAACAGATTGCAGAATGGGTACAATACAGTACGGCTCAATACATACAATTGTTAAGGGGATGCAGACCAGAGAAAGACGTTTGTCTTGTTTACATCAGGGTCCCCCATTTTCAATTCATAGTGACATATATGACATGCACAACATACATGACATCATGACATTTATGGCATAGGGACATACATGACATACAGGTATATAGTACTGTTACATTTGTGACATATTATTATCTATACTGTTATCCATAGATCCTGACAGAGAGTATATACATATGATGGGGAGGAGACTGTACATTAGGAGGGGGTGGGTGGGTGGGAGAGAAATATACATACGGTGGGGAGAGAATATATAGCCACGGAGAGCAATACTAAGAGAAAATAGAGCATCCTCGGTTTATATAATAAGAAACTTAAAATATAGTTAGTTTGTGGGGCCGTCCCGGGTTCGAGTCCCGGACCCGGCGACCTTTGCCGAATGTCTTCCCCCATATCTCTCTCCCATCCTTCCTCTCTGCCGGACTTGTCCAATAAACAAATAAAGAAATCTACCAAAAACATAATTAAAAAAAAATATATATATATATATATATATATATATATATATATATATATATATATATATATATATATATATATATATATATATATATATGTAGTTAGTTTGCAACATGGTATCGATCCTTTTTTTTTTTTTTTTTTTTTTTTTTTTTTATCTTTTTCCCCCTCCATTTTTCCTCCGATTTTCTCCCATCCCAATGTTAGTCGTATGCCAATTCCCAATCCCCTACCTGGTCGCTGCGCACTTACCCCCCACAGTCAGATCATCTGGGAGAGTGGAGGCTATCACGTGCTTCCTCCGACACACGTCCAGCCAATCAACCGCTTCTTTTCACCTGGCAGCGCGGATTCTCATTGAGAGGGCGTAGCGTGTGGAAGGATCACACTATCCCACTCAAGTCCTATCCGCGCTTAGCAGGCGCCCCGACCGAACTGTAGGAGTCGCTGTTTACAACGACCCGGTGACACGCTGAAATACTGACCGCTATGAAAACCAGAGACAAAAAGTAAAAGTCAGTCAAAGCTTAACATAAGCACGAGCAGTGAACTCCAAGCCCACGTGACTGAACTCAAACTGGAAAGAAACAGACTAAGGCCCCGTTTAGACGAGCGTTTTGTGAACAGAAACCGCAAAAGTCATCTTGCGGTTTCACTTTTAATTTTACGTTTAGACGAGCGTTTTGGAGTGGAATTCTCTGTGCAGACGACGCTGTAACGACGGAGACCCGCTGTCACACGATTGGCGCATATGTCACATGACGTGCTGTGAAGACCCGCCCTACTCTGCCTCTGATTCGCAGACTGTGGATGGGGAATGTGATTGCACCAAAGCAGAGTCACTCACAGACAGTGGCTCCACTCACGCCGCGGGACAGATTCTTGTGTATTTAACCCTTTCACTGCCACACGACAGCCGGTTGTGTGATAGTAAAGGGGTAACCTTCTGTCGTGTGGCAGTGAAAGGGTTAAAAGTACTGCCAATGTAGCCTTCAGGTGATCTCCGTTGATATAAGTCAGACATACTTGCTTTGTTTACGTCTCGGCTACTGGCGCATACCTGCTACCTGTGACGTAAGCAGTACGCGCGACCAGAGCCGTGACAAACCTTTCGTCATCGTTTTAACAGATTTATACGTTTTGATAGTTTAGACGAGATCGCAAAGCTTTTGCGTTTCTAGGAATTCCACCCTGGAAGGTAGTCTCACTCACTCAATATCTTTGCGGATTCACCTGCTAGCGTTTCCGTCTAAACGGGGCCTAAGAAATGATGTAAACTCCATGATCAAAACAGCAAAGAAAAAATTCATCAATGACAAAACCGAGGAAAACAAAAACAAACCGCGTGAACTTTGGAAATTACTCAATAACCAACTAGGCTGCAGTAAAAAACTTAAAACCAGATTCTCAAACATAAACATAAAGACGGACATCACAGAAAAGCTGGATGTAGCCAATTACTTAAATAGTTTCTTCACAAACATAGCCACAACACTGGTAAACAAACTACCCTCCCACTCAGGGCATTATGGGGTAGAACACATAGTAGCATACTACAAGAACCTAGGGGTCCACAAAGACGACTTCAAACTGGAAATGGTAACAACAGATGAGGTACTCAAAAAACTGAGCGCCCTCCAACCCAACAAGGCCACTGGCCATGACAACATCCCCTCCAAATTCCTCAGAGACTCAGCAGCCGCCATCACCCCAGTCATCACACACATAATAAACCTCTCCATAAAACAGGGACACGTCCCCAAGGACTTCAAAATTGCGAGAGTGACCCCTCTGCACAAAAAAGGCAGTAAATTAGACCCAGGCAACTACCGCCCTGTTTCTATCCTTACCTCCATCTCGAAAGTCATGGAAAAAATTGTATACGAACAGGTCGAAAAATACCTTGCGGAAAAAAATCTAATCTACGAATTCCAATCTGGCTTCAGAACATCCCACTCCACTGACACATGCCTTCTCTATTTAAACGACCACATCAAACAAGAGGTGGACGCGGGCAAATACTGCGGCATGGTCATGCTGGACCTACAAAAGGCCTTCGACACTGTCAATCACACCATTCTGATTGACAAGCTAAAAGCAATTGGTTTTGATAGTCTATCAGTGAGCTGGATGCAATCCTACCTGGAGGGAGAGAGCAGATGGTGGAGGTAAACGGTACCCTATCCCCCCCCCTCACAGTAAACTGTGGTGTTCCACAAGGAAGCATACTAGGTCCGCTACTGTTCCTAATTTATGCAAATGACATGTCGTCAGCTTGTGACTGCAACTTGTTCCTGTTTGCGGACGACTCAGCCCTGCTGGTCTCTGACAAGAACAAGTTACAGGTTGAAAAATCCCTCAGCTCAGAACTAGGCAAAATCTGCATATGGCTCGCTGATAACAAACTATCATTACACATGGGCAAAACAGAGTCCATTCTCTTCGGTTCAAATAACAAACTCAGCAAGACCGACGGCTTCTCAGTTACAGTGGGTGACAATATTGTCACAAGGAAAGAAGATATTACCTACCTGGGTTCCATCCTAGAGGCAAATCTTTCCTGTGACAAAATGGCATCCAATGTAATAAAAAAAGTCAACCAACGAACACGATTCTTGTACCGGATCTCCTCACTGGTAAACAAGAATACCCTGAAGACTCTAGCAGGAGCACTCATTCAAGGGTACTACGACTATGCTTGCACCTCATGGTACCAAAGCACCTCAAAGGCGCTAAAAACAAAATTACAAACATCTCAAAACAAACTGGTCAGACTACTGCTTGACCTTACTCCTAGAACCCACCTCACCCCTGCCCACTTTGACAACCTAGGATGGCTTAGAGTAGACGACAGAGTACAGCAACTTGCAATGGGCCTGGTCTACAAGATACACTACACGACCAAGGTACCCATGTACATGACAAAATACTTCCCAAAGGTCAGTGAATACCACGATCACAACACCAGAGGGAGCTCCACAAATCATGTTAAACCCAGATTCGGCTCAAACAAGGGACTAAACACGTTTCGCAATTATGCCACATCAATGTGGAACGCCCTACCCAAAGCTGTAAAGGAATGTGAATCACTACCCACTTTCAAAAACACTCTCAAAAAACACCTAAGGGAGACTGCAACTCGAAACTGGCCCCTGTAAATGTCCGAACACAACCCCCTCCAATGTACAGTAAATTACCAAGTATGGTCTTGTCAATAATCCAATGTACAGTGTTGTTTGTACAGTTGTACAGTGTCCCCCACCCACCCCTCCTACCCACCCCCCCCCCCCCCCCCCACTCCTACCCAACCCCCCCCCCCCCCCCCACTCCTACCCAACCCCCCCCCCCCACCCACCCACCCAACCACCTCCAATGTACAGTCCCCCCCACCCCCACCTACCCAATCCAATGTACAGTTTCTACGCCTAATGTATATACTCTTTTCTTTCTGGACTCTTTTTGTATCACAAACAGTACTGTAATTGCAAATCTGGTATGTCATAAATGTATAGATGTAGCAGTACTGTCTATCTGTATGTCATGTATGTCATATATGTTACGATGAATTGAAAATGGGGGACCCTGATGTAAACAAGACGAAAGTCTTTCTCTGGTCTGCATCCCCTTAACAATTGTATGTATTGAGCTGTACTGTACTGTACCCATTCTGCAATCTGTTAATAAAGTTTTCATTCATTCATTCATTCATTCATTCATTCATTCATTCACCCACCCCGCCAGCTTCTCCCACCCTCTAATACTGCCAATTGTATTAGTGTGAACGGCCAGCCAAGCTGGTGACAACCCCGGAGCTGTGAGCTGGATTCGAACACAGCTCCGGGGTTGGTGACGAACGCAATCTCTGCTACGCCACCTAACCGCCCTGGTATCGATCCTTCTTGATCGCTACAGTGCGTTATTCTGAAAAATGTATTGTGGGAAATTGTGTTATTTATAGATAGAGTTGTATTATTAAACAAGTGATGTAATTACCACCGTTCTCTTTCACTCACTAACTATACAGAGGCTGAATAAACGCCTCCTTCTTGCCTTGAAACATTACTCAAACAAGCCATCGTCTATGTTTCCATCACATTATCCGTGAACTGATAACATAGTTTTGCTTTTTTTTTTTTATTATTACAGCTACCATTCTTTTCTAACCAGATTACTAAACCTTTAAGATGTAATCCATGACCCCCCCCTCCCTTCCAAAAAAGAACCCCAAAAAAAGAACCTATATCATGGAGAGATGGATGTGTCTATAGGAACGATCAGCCCATCTGGTTATATGGCAATCTCTTCAGCGGATTACAAATAGACGGAACCTTTAAATTGTGTCTGAGTGCTCACTGGAGACCAATTGCACTGCGCTTGTAATGGAGTCGGGTGTAATATGAGCCTGTAAAATTAGATAAATAGCTGTAACGCTGTGAGCACAGGTTTCCTGACGGATGAGACGCTCCACACTTCCAGCACCTTGACTCTGGTGTGAAACGCATGGGAACTTTTTATTCAGTTCCACTCATTTAGAACCTTTATTGCACCTCTGGTTGGTTGATTGATGAGAAAACTAAACAAATCACTGCATAATTTTATTTTTTATCAGCATATCTAACTATAACCGCACCACGGGAGATCAGGCTTTCTGCTCAGCCGCTCCCAGTCTGTGGAATGCTCTCCCTGATCATCTGAGAGCACCACAGACCGTGGATGCTTTTAAAAAGGGTTTCAAAACACATATTTTTAATAGAGCCTTTTTGTTGATTTTTATCTAGTTTTAGCTCCACACATTTTATGTTCTTTTACTCTTTTACTAGTTTTAGCCCTTCTTATTTTATGTTCTTTAACTCTTTTACTAGTTTTAGCCCTTCTTATTTTATGCTCTTTAACTCTTTTACTAGTTTTAGCCCTTCTTATTTTATGTTCTTTTACTCTTTTACTACTTTTAGCCCTTCTTATTTTATGCTCTTTAACTCTTTTACTAGTTTTAGCCCTTCTTATTTTATGTTCTTTTACTCTTTTACTAGTTTTAGCCCTTCTTATTTTATGTTCTTTTACTCTTTTACTAGTTTTAGCCCTTCTTATTTTATGTTCTTTAACTCTTTTACTAGTTTTAGCCCTTCTTATTTTATGTTCTTTTACTCTTTTACTAGTTTTAGCCCTTCTTATTTTATGTTCTTTCTACTTCCCCCCCCCCATGTTCTTCTTTACTGTAGCGCCTTGAGATTTGCGCCCCTACAAATTTAATATATTATTTATTTTTGTATTATTATTATTATAATGTGTGTCCTGTGCTGCTCGGGAACCGTTCATCTGATCGACTTCACACTCAGTGAGTGTGTTGCTGAGGACCCAGGGGTGCCATCAAAGGTGACCTTTGAACCCTAACTCTCAGAAACAAAGTTATTTTTTTCCTGGATTCTGTGAGTCCATTTGTATTTCCATTTTTTCGCTGCTCCACCTACATATTTAGTATGTACCCTTTCGGATTTGTTATTATTCCATACAGATTTGCTATAGCTGGCCCTCGACATTTTCTCAGACGCTGTGGGAAAGGCTTATATGACGTAAAAATTAAGGAGATATAATGACTTACGCATTCCTTTCTGTAGGACCTCTGTTCAAATTATCAATTGTTTATCAAGGTGCAGTGATGTGGAATGATGTACAAAATCTAACAGAAACATGTTCCACTTTAAATACATTTTTAAAGCAAGCTTAAAAAAGAACTACAGATCCTGTAGTCTTTAGTATCCATGTGTATTTGTGAGTAGTCTTTTTCCCCAACATTATAACCCTTCCTTCTTTTATAGTTTCCTTGGTTCATGAAATGTAGATCAAACTGTAAAAGTAGGTGTTGCAGATCAGATCCAGCATGTCCTATTCCTTGCCTAAAATGTTGTTAGAAACATATTTTAGTGTATTTAGGTGGAAAAAGAGAAACCGAGCATCTTGAAAAACAGAAACACATTTTTTTAAGTTAGGAGTTTTGTTTTGTTTTGTTTTTAGTGCAAGAGGCCACGATAATAAACATCAATAGACATATATATGCCAAAAGTAAACTATTGTGTTACACAGTGACGTAGATATACACAGAAGAAAAGCCTGGACTAAATACAAGACATTCTAGCAAGAGAGGCTCGACTACAAACAAAGCATTTCAAGCAGTTGAGCAACAGTTCTGTCAGAGAGAATAACTCCCTCCAGCGTGGACTGTGGGTTTTGTAACTCTGTAGACTCTACATGCACCTCCAGTTATAGAACACACTAAAGGTAAAGCATAACATGGCCTCTTTAAGAAGTTTGTTCACACCCCCCCCTTGTAGTCCTCCCGCATTCCCCGAGGGGGACACAAACTCCTATGGGGGAAACATTCATTCTTGACATAAAGCAAGACAGATAGCAACCTCAGGGAAAGCGACGGGGGGTACAGAGACACGTTTAACATCAGATAAGTTACTGGCTGACAGCCAAAACACGTCTTAAAACACTGCCTGAAGACACACGCATGCCAGGATGCATCTGTCAGTTCTAGTCGAGCTGATAAGAAAACACACCCACATACAAACGTCCTCGCTCACTCTGACGCTGTCTAATCATCTCAACTTTGTTACTTACTTGATCTGTAAAACAAGGAGAGAGAGGAGAGGAGAAGGAGGAGGAGAGAGAGAGTAAAGGAGAGGATGGGAGATGAGGGCAGGAGAGAGGAGAGGAGGCACACAGGGTAAAAATGTCCCTTCCTTGTACCTGTACTTTGTATGTGACAAACAAACTATTTGGAATTGAATGAGAGAGCGGAGAGGAGGGAGAGGAGAGGGGGGGGCTAGGGCAAAGGAGGGGGATATGAGGGGAGAGGAGTGGATGTGATGAGATGGGAGAGAGGAGGAGGGGCAGGGGGAGGAGGGGGATGAAAGGAAGAGGAGGGAAGAGGGAGAAGAGATGAGAGGATGCACGGGGTAAACATTTCCCTGCAAAAGACGACTTGTAATTGAACGAGAGGAGAGGAGAATAGAGGAGAGGAGAGGAGAAGAAAGGAGGGATAGGATGGGAGAGGAGAAGAGAGAAGAAGAGAGAGGGGATGGGCGAGGAGAGGAGGGAGAGACAGTGGAGACGAGGAGAGGAGAGGATAGGAGAGAGGAGAGGAGAAGAGAGGAGAGGAGAGGAGAAGAGAGGAGAGGAGAGGAGGGGAGAGGAGAGGAGAGAGAGGAGGAGGAGAGGAGGGAGAGGAGAGGAGAAGAGAGGAGAGGAGTGGAGAAGAGAGGAGAAGAAAGGAGGGGATTGGATGGAGAGGAGAGGAGGAGAAGAGAAGAGAAGAGGGAGAGGAGAGGAGGGGAGAGGAGAGGAGAGGAGAGAGAGGAGGGGATGGGCGAGGAGAGGAGGGGAGAGGATAGGAGAGAAGAAGAGAGGAGAGAGAGGATAGGGGAGGCGAGGCGGAGAGGAGAGGAGAGGAGAGAGGATAGGAGAGAAGAAGAGAGGAGAGGAGGGGAGAAGAGAGAGAGAGAGAAGAAGGAGGAGGGGATGGGCGAGGAGAGGAGGGAGAGGCGAGGAGAGGAGAGGGGGAGAGGAGAGGGAGGAGAGGAGGAGAGGAGGGAGAGACAAGTGGAGACAAGGAGAGGAGAGGATAGGAGAGAGGATAGAGAGAGAGAGAGAGAGGAGAGGATAGGGGAGGCGAGGCGGAGAGGAGAGGAGAGGAGCGAGGATAGGAGAGAAGAAGAGAGGAGAGGAGGGGAGAAGAGAGGAGAGGAGAGAAGAAGAGACGAGTGGAGGCGAGGCGAGGCGGAGAGGAGAGGAGAGGAGAGGAGAGGAGAGGAGGAGAGGAGAGGAGAGGAGAGGAGAGACGAGTGGAGACGAGGAGAGGAGAGGAGAGGAGAGGAGAGGAGAGGAGAGGAGAGGAGAGGAGGAGGAGAGGAGAGGAGAAGAGAGGAGAGGAGAGAGAGAGGAGAGGAGAGGAGAGGAGAGGAGAGGAGAGGAGAGGAGAGACGAGTGGAGACGAGGAGAGGAGAAGAGAGAAGATAGGAGAGAAGAAGAGAGGAGAGGAGAAGAGGGAGAGGAGAGAAGAGAGAGGAGGAGAGAGAGAGAGGAGGGGAGGGAGAGGAGGGAGGAGAGGAGAGGGAGGGAGGAGAGGGGGAGGCAGCGAGGAGAGGGGTGGGGAGGGAGGAGGGGAGGGAGAGGGAGGAGAGGAGAGGATGAATGAATGAATGAAAACTTATTTAACAGATTGCAGAATGGGTACAATACAGTACGCTCAATACATACAATTGTTAAGGGATGCAGACCAGAGAAAAGCGTTTGTCTTGTTTCCATCAGGGTCGGAGAGGAGGGAGAGAGAGGAGAGGAGAGGAGAGGAGAGGAGAGACGAGTGGAGAC